>NC_056743.1:1398361555-1398707701 GCF_019279795.1 Protopterus annectens | reverse complement strand
GAACCACAGAGCCAAAGATCCAGAGAAACTTTGTCAGACTCTTCCAGCACTCCTGAACAGAGGCCCAATTGGCAGATACTTCCAGCACTCCTAAATGGAGGCCCAATTGCCCTCCTCTGGAGGCAATCACAGGTCAGTTGTCCCTCCACTAGAGAGTCTGGCTAGAAATAACATGAGACACCTGCATGCAGAAGAATATTTCCAGAGGTTATATTGTACCATTTTCCCTTCCTCTTCTGCATTGAAAGAAAATCCCTGATGTTCCATCCACTCAGAGGGAACAAGCAGCTATTCAGGTACAGAACCAATAGAAAAATGAGTCATCCAAGAGGTTCCACCAGACCAGAGAGAATCTGGAACTTGTTCAGGATTTTTTTAATGCCTAAGAAAACAGGGGACTGGAGACCAGTCTTGGATCTCAGCAGTTTGAGCAAGTCAGATACAAGTTCCAGATGGTCACAGTTCACTCCATTCTTCCATTTTTTGAAAAGGATGACTGACTGTATTTGATACCCCTTCAGGATGCATATTATCACTTAAAGATGAACAAGTGATCCAGGAGGTACTTACACTTTTGGCTTGGAGCCAGTCATAATCAGTTCAGAGTTCTGCGCTTTGGTCTGACCACAGCCCCCGCAGTGTTTACCAAGTGCATGGTAGTAGTAGTAGCTCAGTTGAGACTGCATAGATTCTGGGTGTTTCATTATCTAGACAACTGTCTCATTTCCACCCCAACTAGTCATCAACTATTGGAGGCAAGAGACTATGTTCTCCAGACGTGTTCACATCTAGGGATATCCATAAACTATGAGAAAGCTTATCTAGAACCCACTCAAAGTTTAAACTTTATAGGAGCAATTCTCAATGTGAAAAACAATAGCCTTACTTTCCCCTTCAAGAGTGGAAACAATCAGATCACAAGTCACAAAAACAGTCTGCAGCAACAAGATCTCAGCACAACTTGTTCTTCAGACTCTAGGGTCCATGGCTGCAGCAATAACACTAGTTCCGCTGGCCAGATTTCACATGAAAATTCTGCAGTGCCTGCTATCAGCACAATGGTCTATCCTTCACCAACTATTGTCAGCTCGGGTAAGGATCACCAATATATGCAAAAAAGATCTCGGATGGTGGATTCAGTCTGATCAAATTCTATAAGGTCATCCATTTATTCTCCCCCATCCAAAGGCCACAGTGACCACAGATGCTTCCCAGCTAGGGTGGGAGGGCATTTTTTGGGGAAAACAGTCCAAAGCACTTGGTCACCTGCAGAGGTCAGTTTGCATATCGGTGTCCTAGAGATAAGAGCAGTGCTCTTAGCTTTGCAGGCTTTCCAGGATACTCACCCCTTGAGGATGATTTGATATTTAAACAGACAAAATGTCAGTAGTTTGGTACATAAACAAACAAAAGGGAACCATATCCTACCCTTTGTGTCAATAACCTCTCACTGTGTGGCAATGGGCAGTCTCATCCAACCACTTTCTCAGAGCAATGCATATTCCAGGGAAGTCAAATGTGATAGCAGACAAATTGAGTAGGTGTATTCTTCTACCTCACGAATGATCCCTCAATCAAAATGTGATGGAAATGATATTCCTTCAATGGGGTCAGCCTTGCTGCAATCTTTTCGCCTCTCCCCTAAACAAGTGCAGCAGCTACTTCACCCTTATCCTTCCTAGTGGGGAATCACCAAAGGGTGCTGTTCTTCACAATTGGCCTTCCGGCCTCTCTTATGCTTTTCCCTGACTTCATTAATCCCAAAATTACTACAGAAAGCAGCATGGTTAGGGAGTGACCTGTTCCTCACTGCACTGTATTGCCCTCGAAAGATTTGGTTCCCCTTTTTGGCCTTACTTACTTCACCAACCATGGATTCTGGATCCAACTCCAGAACTCCTGTCTCACCCAGCAGGCATGATTCACCCAGATATATCCAATCTTAAGCTGACTGCCTGGTTTCTCCAATTCCATTAGTAGCCAGACAACTGCTATCCTGTCCAGTCCAACACATACTCGTCTTCTCATAATCCATCTACATGTAAGCTATACTCCAGTAAATGGAAAATATTCATTCATTGGGTACTGAAAAATAACACTGATCCCTTTTCAGCTCCTATTCATGATCTTGATTTTTTTGCCCAGCTCTTCAAAGAAGGGTTGGCTTCTTCAAAAATCAAAGTCCAATTAGAACTAATACCCAGTTTTCACACTGGTTTCCAAGGTTCTTCAGTTCCATCACATAAACTCTGCAAAGCTTTTCTGAGAGGAGCTCTTCTACTAAAGCCCCCTTATAAAGACCATACACTCCCTTGGGACATAAATTTGGTGCTATCATACACTAGCCTTTTGAATCAGCAGCTGCAATTACAGATTCCTTTCTTGGAAGACTATTTTTCTTGGTAGCTATAACTTCAAGAAGAATTTGAGATTCAAGCCTTGTCTTCCCAACCACCATATTTGATTTTTCACAAAGACAGAGTATCTCTGCATACTAATCCATTTCTTTTTAACCAAAGGTAGTATCAATCAGTCCATCAATTTACCTGTATTTTTCCCAAATTTTGAGAACAAAGGTGAATACTTGTTACACTTATTATATTGTTCACAGACAATTGTGTTTTTAACTTCATACAATCAATGATATTAGAAAATCTGACCAATTACTTGTTTCCTTCTCAGATATTAAATTGGGTAAACCAGTCACCAAAGTAACTTTGTCCAGATGGCTTACCAATTGTCTTTCTTTAATTTATATCTGATTGGGCATTTCCTTTCAGAAGCCTTTACTAGCCAATTCAAACAGAGTAATGGGAGCTTCATCTATCTTTCATTCTAGAGTAACTATCGATGACATTTGTGCAGCAGTGACTTGGGCTACTCCCCATACCTTTGTCACTCATTACAAGTTGGATTTGGTCTCCAGGGGTAGAGCATTATTCGGCTCAATGGTGCTGAGGAACATCCTTCCTTGAGGATTTAAGGTAGTTGGTTACTCTGTCTCATAGGTTGAGGATAGAATGAAAATTGACAACATCAGATAAAGAAGTTATGTACTCACTATAACCATCCATCTGTGTTCTTTTTCATTCTTCCTCAACTCCCCACCCACCAGCCCCCTATCTCCGAACTCCTAGAAGAGCAAGTGTTCTTAGGTTGGCACTTCCCTTGTATGGAGCTCCAGATATAGTCTCTCTGGATCCTACTGATATTTTCTTTTACTTCTATTAGCAAACAAAATCTGAGGTACTTAGGAAGGGTACATTATGGGTAAGGGAGAAACTCTAGAGTTTTTTGATTACCAAGAGCTATTGTAATGGCTGAGTCAGATCTGAGGGATCGGATCTGAACTCATAGGTTGAGGAAGAATGAAATGGATAATACAGATGGAATGTTATGGTGAGTACATAACATCTTTTTTTTGGCATCCAGCATAGAACATATCATTGTACAGATTATTCTTGAATCGAGCAAGATTGACCGGGAAATCATTCTGTTTCACACCTTAGGAAAGATGAATCCCTAAAAATATATGTCTTCAGTGATGCTTCATATGGCAGGCTCTCTGGTGCTGCTAGTCAATAGAGACATCTTGTTTTGATGGGAAGATCAGGGAAAATTCTCACACCTTTGCTGGCAGCTGAAAAGAACTGGAAGAGAAGTACACAGTACTTATTGCCATGTCGGACAAGGAATTGCAATATAAAGTGAGAGGAAAACAGGCTTATGGTATATTTACAGAGAGAGCCAGGGAAGAGTGTTTGATGGAAGTAAGTGAAGAAGGGAGACTAAGAGTAATAAGGAATGAAAGGGTACTTGTTCACATTTAGGGATTTAGTTTATCCTCATTTTGAGCACGGAGAAAAGAGCAAGATATTAGCTAGGAAGTCTTTCAGAGTGGGTTTGAAAAAAAATGGGAGGGAGGGTATTGACCTGATGGATACAGGGAAGGAGTTCCAGGACTTGGCAACCTTGTATGAGTGCAGACAATTCCCAGCAGATATGATAGGCTTGTAGACATACATGAGTTTTTGGTCACTGGATCGCAATGACCCACTGGGAACATAGTTGTGTAGAATGTTTTTTAGTGCTGGACAGGTAGATGGATGTTGGATAATTTTATAGGTAGGAAGAAGCCATGCATGTGTTAGTTGATGAGGCAGTTCTAACCAAATTATGCTTTTTAGTGTTGTACACGGATGGGTTCTGAAAGGGATATATTTGCTGCAAATTTACCAACTTTGTTATAGGATCATTCAGGTTTTAATTTCTGTGAAACATCCACAAATACAGCAAGCCATTGCAGCAAAAAAAAAAAATACACAAAGGATCTGCCTGGCTATTCACCACCTCCTCAGTTTACTCCTAGTGCATCTGGTACCTCTGCCATTTGCCCTTTCAGGATAATCAGTTTTCATACACAGGTAACTTTTATTATACAGGTTGGACCCAGTTAATTACCAATTAATTAATTATTTAATACATCTTAACTAAATATCAAATGCTTACTTAAAGAATACTTTAAAAGAATACTTTAAATACCAAACATCTCCAATGCCCAGGTGAGAACTGCCCTCACTAAGGCAAAAAACACAGCATCCATGGGACCGGATGGTGTCCCCGGCTGTGTGCTTCATGAACTCAACGAGGAATTAAACCCACAGTTAGGACAGCTGTTTAATCTTAGCCTCACCTCAGGATACGTACCCAAGGAGTGGCGCACGGCGACTGTGGTCCCACTTCATAAGGGCGGTGCCTCCACAGACCCTGGAAATTACCGCCCCATTAGCTTGACAAGCCTTATCTGCAAAGCCATGGAGAGGATCATAATGGAACTCATAAATAAAGACATAGGGAACTTGCAGACTTTGGATCCAACCCAGTTTGGCTTTGTCAAAGGCAGATCCTGCCTCTTAAACTTGGTTGACTTTTTCGAGACAGTCACCAAGGCCATTGATGAGGGAAAGGCAGTCCATACAGCCTACCTCGACCTGGCAAAGGCCTTCACACAATACCCCACTCAGGTATCATCGAAAAACTCATCAGCTTGAATGTAAACCCATACATCACAAGATGGGTTGCAAACTGGCTGCGACAGAACCCACAGGGTCAGAGTTGCTGGAGCCATGTCAGACTCAAAGCCTGTCACAAGTGGTGTCCCACAGGGCTCAGTCCTGGGTCCACTCTTGTTCGGCATCTACTTTTCTGAAGTACAAGCAAACACAGGAGGGTTATGGCTGACAAAGTTTGCAGATGACTGCAAACTGGGCCATAGTCGAAAACACATCTGACACAGATATCCTCCAGAAGGGCCTCACAGAAACGGATAACTGGTGCCAGAGCCATGGCCTGAAGTTAAGCCAAAAATGCATAGTCATACCCTTCGGGAAAAACAAGGTTACCCCTAGCTACCATATAGGTGACAATCCACTGAGCACAGAAAAAGTCATCAGGGATCTGTGGACCCAAGTTGACAGTAGTCTTCGCTTGACACTCATGTTGCTAAAGTAGTTAGGAAAACCTTCTATATCGCCCACCTGATCATGAAGGGATTCACATCTAGATCAAGGGAGGTCATCGCCCCTGTACTCATCACTCATTAGACCTATGATTGAGTACAATGCCCCGCTCGAATGTATCTGACCAGACACCTGATGCAGCTTGAAAGGCCCCAAAAGTTCCTCACCAAAAGGATAAAGGGTCTCAAAATATGTCTTATGCTGCCCGACTGAAAGAACTCCAGCTTTATTCAGTCTCATACCGCTTGCTCAGAGGTGACCTGTGCCTGACATATAAGGCCATGTCAAACCCAGATTTGATGAATATGCTTCACCTCAAAAATCTAGATCCCTCAGAACCACAAGGGCGGAGACTTAAACCTTGACACGGTTATAAATAGAACGTGCTGGAGGGACAGATTCATCACCCAGAGACTCCCTATGCTGTGGAACAAAATCCCGGTACATGTGAGGCAGAGCACCTCGCTGGCCTTGTTCAAGAGGAATCTTGACCAATGGATGGGAGATCGCAGATATACCCCAGGGATTACTTCAGTGTCACTGCTTGACAGAGGCACAGAAAAATGATAGGCATAGTTTTTATTCAAACTAAAGGGGTGGCGAAAGCCACATGACTATGGGCTAGGCTTATAAATGCCCTTGGGCAGATAGCCTAGTATGAACCTATGAACCTATGAAATAACATTTTAAATGGCAATTTGAATAACAACTAAAAAACTATTTTTAAATAGCATATTTAAATAATTTCCAAACATACCTATTTCATCCAATGCAATCAAAAAAAGTAATTAAAAGGTTAAATTTCCTTCCATGTCCAGAGCTCTAGGATGTAAAATTTTATAATTTAATATCATTTTGCTCTCTAATTCATTTAATTTCGTAGTAAAATCCCCCCACTGAATAAATAGTATTTGGTTAAGGCACTAAAAAAGAAACATGAATCTGAACCTTTATGAACATTATAAAAAGGTTCTGCCACAGGACTTTTTAAATTACATTTTCTAATGTCGTCCAAATGTTCCAAAGTATGGATCTTTACTTTCTGTTTTGTCTGCCCCACGTACTACTTTGTTCTACAACCCCAACCAATACAATACAGTATCCACATAATTCACACTCAAACCTCTCCCTGGAAATGAATTTCCTACCATTAATTTTAATTCCCATTAAATTCCTGATCTTAGGACAAACCTCGCATTGTCCACATGCAAAGTTACCTTTGGATGAAAGTTGATTATCCTGAAAAGGTGAATGGCTGGGGTACCAGATGCACTTGGAATAAATTGAGGTTGTAAACAGCCTGGTGTATCCTTTATTTATTTTTTTGTTTAATTTTTGTGAAACTTAGAAGTTAGTGAAGATGGAAGCACCATAAAGAAGTGGGAGGAAATAAATAGTGGCAAGAGCAGTTTTAGTTGCATTGGTAAGAAAGTTACTGAGTCTGTAAAGCATCCCTAGTTTTTGATGAGTGTTTATTATGGAATTTTCTATATGCAGGTTGCGTGTAAGATTATCATCCACTATCACCCCTAATAGCAGTCCTTACTGTACCATCTGCTATACCATTCAGGGGTTACTGTGGTGGTAATTCTCTGAGTTCATCTCTGAGAAGAGTGTCATCACCAATGACCAGTGGGTTCTAGACATGGTCACCCTTGATTTTTTTTTGGAATTCACAAATCCACTCCCAGAAAAAAATCCCCTGACTGATTAGTCTGTCTCTTTGGATTTCTGGTGACAGGGACAGACTTTGCTGTTGAAAGAAACTCATTCAGAACAAGGTTGGGAGAATTGTTACCATCATTTTCTTCATCCAAGAGGGGACATGAATTCTATCTCATTCTAACCCTCAAGCAGATTTAGCCAATACATCTGGTACCAATTGCTCTGGATTATGACTTTTTTCCAGGGAGTAATACTGGTGCTGTTGTAAACTACTTCAGTGGTGGTGCTGCTGGAAGTAATGGATGCCTTTTTGCTCACCATACTGTGATAGCTCTGGTTTGTTTATGGGTAGGCATTACATCCAAGAAGGTGTTCTCGTCTGTGATTTCTTCACACTTACCATATTTTCCAGGTACTGCCTATGATGGCTTGCACCCTGCAGGAAAATAATATCCTTGGGTTTCCCTACCTAGAAAATTAGCTGTTGGTGGCCCAGCTCGGGAAGTCTCTGCATTCATCTCTGAATTGAGTGTTCCTGTTGTTGCAGGCATGGAGAGTGACCATAAACCTGGAAAACTTTTCTTTGACTCCTTCACAGTAGGTATTCTTTATAAAGGTATGGAGCTAGATGGTCTTCCATTGCTGGTTATTTCTGCCTTGAGAAAGGATTGTTGAAGTCATGGCCTTAGTGTGTTGTGTAACAATACAGTGCAGAGTCTAGGTACAAAGTGTTTTGTACTTTATGGGCTTGATGGCAGCCATAGTTTTCAGGTCCCCTTTGCATGCCTAAGGATGTGGATTGTTGCATTAAGCTACTGGGTTCCATTAGCATTAATCGCATGGTCATGGATCTTATGATGGAATCCTAGCCTATTGCTTGACATTGGAGTAATGGAATATCCCTACCAACCTTCTATTGTTTCCCATTCCTACATTTCAATTTCCCTCGGATCATAGTGGCAGATTTTTTTACTGGTAGGGTGAAGATGTAGCCTTGGCTCCCACACTGTTCAAAGACTGCATTCACACAAGGGACTTACAAAATGGTTGCACGCTGATCAACTGGTTGATTAGAGCTCTCCCACTGTTAAGAGAAATTTTGGAAAACAGCCAGCAAAAGTAATTTGGGTAAAATTTATTTACTTGATGGTCATTACACTGCTGGATGTCAGCAAAGAAAAAATCTGGAGAAAGCAGGAACAAATTAATTACAGAAAGAGAAGGAAAAGCTCTGATGAGGAAGAGTCTTGCACATGTTCAGCAAAAAGCAATTCAGGTTTTAGTCTTCATGCAGAAGCTGGCTTCCAGTAATTTCAAGGGAAAAATAAATCATATGTATTCAGAAGTGTTTAAAATTAGTGAGACACTGGAGAAATAGGTGTCAAATGTCAAAAGGCTGGAAAGAATACAAGCTTTAAATAGTTATTGAGATAAGCTGATGAAACTGCAGAAGTTAGAAGTTGAAATGAAGGAATTACTGGCTGAATATGAGGTTTCTCAAGAAAAACACTTTCACAAAATAATAGAGCTAAAAGCAGACCACACAGAGAAAACCTGAGGTTTTCTACTGTATCAGATAAACTGGAAGGAGCAGATTGCATTAATTTTATGCAAGTACAAATAAGGAAGTGGATTGGTATTCCACAGCAGGATTTGGTAATCGAAAGTGCACACCATGAATATAAAATAAGCCAAGACCTGTATTAGTAAAGATGCACTAATCAGCAGGAACGCTGCTTCTGACAAATGTGGCAGAAAGTGAAGTATGAATTGGGAACATGAGTGTTCACTGTAAACCAGACAGAAGAAGAGGAGTGAGTTTACCCCTGCAATCAGAGGATGTCAAGAGGCAGGTGTGAGAATCAGGTTGCTATATCCAGCTGTCTTCAGAAACTTTTTGTAGAGGAGCAGAGGAATTATTGGTTGCAGAACATGCAAAGGAGGAAGTAAAACAATTTACTCATCAAAAAATGTGCCAGCAGGTTGAATGAGATTCTGTTTTTCTTTCCTCTGACAATGGCACAGCGAGTATTCAACACTAGCCAGTAAACCTTTTCTAGTGTTCTAAAGGACAATTACTTCAGTGACAGAAGAAAAAGCACAGAAGCTGACTAAAATAACCTGGAGTTTCTTGGACCATTTCTAGTGTTCTAAAGGAAATTTACTTGAGTGAAAGAAGAAAAAGTACCTTGGAATTGAAACAGAGACTGGTGTTGGGTGGTCAAGATGATAAAGAAGAGAGCCAGTAGTAATGTAGAAGATTAATTTTGGACAAGAAAACTGTTCTCCAAGAAGATGGGAAAAAAGACTGAAAGTTTGTGGATTGTGTTAAACAGGAGGGTGGACTGTAAAGTATAGATCCTACCTTGTCATTAATATTTAGAAGGATAATGAAGGAACTTAAGATGTAACTGTAAGTGAAAGATCTTTTTTTCTTAGTAATATCTGTATAAGTAAAAAAAAAATCTTAGTAATACTTGTAAATTTCTTGAAGTCAACTGTAAAGTAATTCTGCAGTATATGGAGTATTTAAATGTGAAGTGGGGAACGTCTTATCAGTGATTGCTATTGATAGCAGTGATGTTAAAACAGAAATGTATTCTTTTTTGTTGCTGTAATGCACCTGTGGTTTGTACTGTAACAGATAAAGGCTAGTTGTAAACAGTATAGTGTTGTGATCTTGAGCTGCTGGAGTGAAGAAGAGGAAGTGACTGATCATATGTGTGTATTAAGTTGTGATGGTTCCCTGGTCCTATACATACAACAGATAAAATTGTGTAAAATGATAGCTCACCTCAAACAGCTTAGAACTATGTGATGTAATTGCAAAGCCATTAGTTTTTTTTTTTTTTTTTTTAAGAATCATTTCAGTTAAAATAATTGACATTTGATACATTGAAGGCAATACAAACAGATGAATTCCTGATGTGAATTACATAACGTGTATCGGGGGACCTGGAAGGAAAAATATAACAGAATAGAGTAGATTTATGAAGAAGTATATATATTTGGAATGGAAGATGTGAAATTACTAGTGGGAATTTTGACAGAATTTGCATAGTATTTCCTGAGGTACAATTATTGATTTAGATTGGACATAAATTCTATTTTATAGGATCATGGGTATTTAAGTGAAAACGTTTGAACACATTTAGTAACTATTTCAGACTATGCACCAATAAAGGCTAAGATGGAGATGCAGAATAATAAAGTAAAAATGAGGCACTGGTGCTTTCCTACTTACTTATTAAAAAGAAAGGAATTTAAGGAATGGGTAGTGAAAATGGATCTATATTACTTCAGTGAAAGACTTGTTCAGCGAATAAGTCTTCATCACTCACCAACCACCAAAATAAAGTTCAGCAAACCGTGGAATTTTTCCTAGGGTTCGGAAACACTAGCCCATCAAAAGTACAGAACACAAAAAAATCTAAATCAAATCCACCCAAGTGGGGGGCTTTGCCCCCCACACCCCCAACTTGGGGGGGATGTACCCCCACACACCCCAACTATATATATATATATATATATATATATATATATATATATATATATATATATATAATCTCTACCAACTCTGAGATCGCACTGCAGTGGGGAAAAGGGCAAATTTGAGAGGATGGCCAAGTGTTTCCGAACCGTGGGAAAAATTCCGCAGTTCACTGAAGTTAATTTTGGCAGATGGTGAGCGATGACATATTTGCTGAATACATCTTTTGCTGAGGTAAGATAGACCCATGAAAACAATTCAAAACTTGTTAGGAAAGATACACATTTTTAGAAGGGATAGCTGAGAAGGTGGGATAAGATGACACTGAGAACTAAAATGGCAGAAATGAGAGAGAAAGATGGGAAAGAAGTAAGAGGAATTATTTGGAAAGATTATCAAAGATTAAAGTATTGCAGACAAAGTAAATGTTATGGAACAAGAAGAGGAGCAATCAGAGTGCAAAAGGGAAGAGAAGAGAGTATTTGCATTATATGGATGAGTTTAGAAAGGTCCATAAGCAAGTTTTTTTGTTTTTTTTAATAGCAATCCCATATCACAAAAAGTGTTAGCACAATGACTTCAACAAAAGAAAAATAAAGGGGTGTTTCCAAAACTGGGAACTCTATAATTAGAAGAATAACCAGAAATAATGTAGAGGTATTACAGATATTCAGCATTTCTATGAAAATCTGTATAGGGCAGATGAATGAAGGAAAAAGAACAGACCAAATGCAAATATTTATGGAAGATCTAAATATGCCAAGTTAAAGGAATATGAGGCTCAAGAGTTAATGGCCAGAAAATTGGAAACAATGAGATAAAAATGGTGCTGTATAATCAATCAACACGGAAGCTTCCAGGAACAGGTGGTATTCCTGTGGAAGTTTGGACAGTAGAATGGAAAAAAGATTTAAAGATCTTGAAGGCTTTGTTTAACAATTATTTAAAAGGAGGGGCAGCACCAGTATCTTGGATGAAAGCTGTAGTGGCTGTATTACTCAAATAACAACCTTTAATCATACATCATATATTCCCATTTCAATTTTAACCTAAGTAAGACAATAGCTAAAGCATTGCAAAAACAGTCCTGGATCATTGTGGTTTTGTGAGGTAAAGGCAAACATCTGATAGATTAACAGAACAATGATGATCCAGTGGAAAGAGAGTACAAGAAAAACCCACTATTGTTTGTAGGTCTTAATGCAGGGAAGGCATTTAATAGAGTTAGCTTGGAATTTATGAGTAGGGCAATAGCAGCATTTGTATTTCCTGTCAGAATAACGGGGCTGATTAGGAAGATGTTTGAAGGATCAGAGATGAGAATTAAGATGGAAGGGTTCTTCTTAGACAAGCTGTGTTTAAACCGAGGAATTAGACAGCGATGTTCTTTCTCCTTTTGTTATTTGCCAAGCCACTGGTAAGGATAATAAGGTATCACAAATTCAGTGGTCTAGCCGGTGTGGAACTCGAAACAAATTAGCCTTATTTACAGATTAATTTGTGCTTCTTTAATCCAGAAAAAAATATTTCAGTATTGTATGTCATTTGAGGCAATTTATTATTTTTTCAGGATATAACAGAAAAGAAATGAAGATAAAATGGCTATAGCAGTAAACTGTTTTCACATGTGAACTGGTTCAGCAATATCCATATTTATGGGGAAATGATCAGATGAAGTATACAGGTATTTGGATTAAAAATTATACTATTATAGCATATAAGAGACTAAGCAGATAAGACAAAAACTGAGAAGTTTGAAGGTCTTGACTATGGATATGAATAGTAAAATACAAGCAGTGAACATTTCTAGCCTGTTTGATAAATAATTGCCTGACCTGTGTACAATGTTAATCAGAGGAGAAGATGTTGACCATAAACAATAAAGAACCCAAGGAATTCACATGGGAGGAAAAGCGGGCAAGAGATAAGTGGGATAAGTTGGGTCTCCCCACAGAATAAGGTGATCTAGGATTAACAGATTTGAAAGGATAGTCACATATTTAAATCACACATGCATAAGACTACAAATCCAGGTGGAAAGAAATTGTACTGAAATTGGGAGGATTTCTTGAGATATGGAGAGGGCAGGATTTTGGATGCAGGCTCTTAAGTGGAAGAAAGACAGTCATTCAGAATATTATATTTACAAAGGAGCAAAACGTATTTTGAGAACATATTCAAAAAAGGAATTGAGAAAGGGGTATTTACTAGTAGGCATGACCACAAGATGGAGCTGGAATGTATTGGAGAAAATTAGCAATGAACTTAGGTACTTGGGAGCAAATAACTATCAAGTGAAAGGTCATAAAGTGGGATGAGGCCAAGCAGAGGTTTGAACTGTGTGTTGTAGAATACCTTCCCTTCCAGGGATTGATAGAGTGTAGGCAAAGAGAAAGTGATAGGGGAGTGTTAAATGAAAGACCAGCTCAGGTTGAGTTTATAGTCGAGTCTAGAACAGAGTCAGCAGTTAAAGCAAATTGTTAGGGTGTACAAAGTAATGCATGAGAATCAATTGGAAGAAGAGGTAAGAAAAGACACACAGAACCACACAAATGGGAGACAAACCTTGGTGACAGAAACAAAAAGAAACGAAGAAACAATGGGAGGATATTTATATTTGCCCTCGTGTGCAACAAAGTCTAGAAGATTTAGGATTTTTCCATGAAATTGTTTACAAAGGAATTCTATACCCCAAATAAACTTCAGAAAAAAAAAGTTCCACAGGTATACAGTAAATGTTGGAGGTGTTTTAAGAAATCAAAACCTAAGCCAACTTTAACAGAATTATTCAATGTTGTATAGGAGATACAAGAATTGGAGGTGGGATCTTTAGAAAAGGGAAGGAGCAAACTTCATAGAATTAAATTTAATCTATGGCAACAATACATGTGGAATAATGTACAGGAGGAAGAATGATATTTCAGGAAAGATAGGACTTGAGCAAATTATGTAATATTAAAATGATTAATATTTGTTTAGAAAGAAACCATATATGTGTAATTCATAAAAATACAGGCTTTGTAATGGTTTGCTTTCTGCTATATAATTGAAAGTATATGAATGTCACGGTGTAATTTGTAATATTAATAAAGTTGTTTAAAGAACAAAAAAAATTCATTCACCCTTGTTGAGTCTTCATACCAACCAGATGGAGCTGAGAGATGGATTCCTGTCTGTGGTGATTTTGGACACACAGCTGCTATGAGAGGTCATTCCTTATTCATTCAACCAATCCATCATGTGATATGTAAAAAAAAAAAAAAAAAAAAAAAAAATTCTAAGGAGTCAAGCGGTCATGTTAGTAAATGCTGTTAAGCCAATGGCGACTTTATGGTAGGTGTCCTGAACTATGTTCTGTTTTTATTCAGATGACTGATCACTGACAGAGGAGCATCTATCACATTACAGGTCTTCCTCATTTACATCGACCTTTGACCTTGTCAAGCATTGTGTTTTTAATGGTCTTTCTCTTTCTGTATGTCTGAAGTAGAAAAGTTGAGGTTTTGTTATCTGATATTCCAGGTAATGCTTAGGCTTTATTTGTCCAACACTGATTGATTTTTTGGCAGTCAGTGTATGTAGTATTCATTGTCAACATCATACTATCCAGCTTTGTCATCTGTATGGCTTTATTGAAAATAGCATAGCTTAGACAAGTTGAATTTTCATCTGGAAGGATACATCTTTGCACTCATATCTAGAGCATTTCTGGCCATTTTGCCAATTGTGACGATTGGATTTCTTTACTGCTTCTCATACTGTTTTTGATTATTGCTCTAAGAATGCTGAAGCTGTCTGATATATATATATTTCTTAATAATCTTTATATCTCTATTGTCTGTGTTTGTTTGTTTTAATGTGTTAACCAGTGTGGAAAACAGATCCAATTGGGCTCTTTTCAAGCTCAGAAATAAACTAGAAATCATCCTAGTGAATATAGAAGAATGATTTACAAGCAAGTTATCAGTGCTATAAGTGAAAGTATATATAAAGAAATAGCTTTCAGTATTTAATATAAGTGAAATTACAGTACTATGCCTGCTGCATTTTCAACCAGTTAATATTGAATATATACAGTATATGTAGTTATAAAGGGGAGAAAAGGTAGAGGAGAAGTAAATTTAATTTTGGGTCCTGTAATTTACGATTTCAGATTACCCTACCCATAACTCCTTTATCCCTATATCTGATCAATCATGTCCCTGTATACAAATAAATCCTCCAGACCACATGGGCTATATACGTATAATGCATGGTAAGAAAAGCCCTTTGTAACTGTTTACCTGGAGCCTGAGAAAGGGAAGGAGTGGGGGTCATCATTCTGTGGCCAAATGAATTGTTGATGGCCTTAAATCCCACCCCCAGCATGCCAGTATCAGCATCAGGCTGGGTAGACCATGGCTAGTAGCTAAACTGTAAGCTCCAAAAAATTCTCCAGACCACATGGGCCATATATGTATAATGCATAAGAAAAGCCTTTGTAATGGTTTACTTGGAGGCTGAGAAACAGAAGGAGCTGGGATCATCATTCTGTGGCCAAATTAATTGTTGATGGCCTTAAATCCCACCCCAGCTGGGTGGATCATGGGAAGTAGCTAAAGTGTAAGCTCTGCTGGCCCTTAATGAGCAGACACATATTTTCTGTCCTCCTGCCCCCCAGCCAATTGTCATCTCTCTTTGAGCTCTAGCCTCAACCAGAGAGACAAAAACATGGTCCTGCCTCCCAGGATAGCAATTCCCATCTTTCAAGTCAGCACCAGCAGTTGCCCAATCTGCTAATTGAACCATTGGGTTTACTTGGAGCTCCAACCCTCTACACCACTGGGCTGGCTAGAAGGAAAGAAGGAGTCAAGGTAAAGTGAAAAGAAGGTTGGAAAACAAGAAAGGAGGGAGACTTCATGGGTAGAATAACAAAGTATGGAATGAATAAAATGTGAACCTAGAGGGAAGCAAATGGGTTTAACTTACTGAACCTGTTGTATAGCACAGGAAGCTTTATGATTCAGATTTTTTTTAAGATTGTTATGGAAGACTTGGAAGGAATATACTGATCATATCTTTTGTGGGAGAAATTCCTATATGGGTGAATCTGGTGCTGAAAAAGCTGTGATTAGTAAAGTATATTCCTAGTAGTAAGATTTTGTGGGATTGTGATTTTAGATTATGGGTAGTATATTCTTTTAGTTAATCTGCTGACAAAAAGGAAAGGTCTGTAAGTTTTACAGTTTATAGGTAAGGGAGGTTATGAGTATGACGCACCTTTATTTAATTAGATTAGATGACATTTTGTTCTTTGAATGACATTCCAGAGATTTTCTCTTTTGGGGGATACAGAGATTAATTTTCAGGTGTTGTTCACTGTGTTTGGAGAGAGGTCAGATTTGTCTTGGAATCAACTGCTATGATTGAAAGGTTATACTCTAGGATTTTGTAACCAAGATATCAGTATCTTCTTCATGTTGGGATGCAAACCCATTTTGAGGCAACATGATTTAATTTTGTTAAGCAGATATTTCAGATCCTCTTCACGTTCAAATAGTAAACTGATTATTGATAATTTGTCCTTCAAGTTTCACACCACAATTTTCTTCATCCAATTCTGCATCAGCCCAAGATAGGGCTTTGACATCTCAGTAGTTCACATCCCTGGAGAACTAAATAAGCTGGTAGTCTTTGTCAGCCAGTCTTCCAGTTGCGGATTCAGAGACCGCATTTGCTGCATGACTTTTGCAAGTGGACAACCACTTTGCTACGTGAGAGAATGTGTTTCCCTCCTTATTATGCATCACTGAAAGAGGGGTGTGGGGAGACATGTTCTCCATCCAGAATACTGGACATTACTTTGTGCCTTATTGCAGAGTTCAGAGAAGAAAGATCAGTACAAACTCTCTTAACCTCTTGTTGACTGAGAGGGACATAGTTTCAGGCCCTGTGGTCTCTAGTAGTACAGGAATATTTTCCTGTCCTTAGCAAGGATCCTCCTACATTTACAGCATCAGCAGTTGTCTCCACTTCAAGATTAGTCCCTGATACAGACCTCTTATCCCACTGGATCTTCTGGCTGGGGTCTCAGACAATATTCAGGCTAATAGGACTTTCACTTATCAGACCTATGCTTTCATGTGGAAGCTGCTCTTAATTTGACTGCCATAATCAATTTATACAACATCCAAACCAGTCCCTGGCATCTTGATAATTTGTGCCACACCCTTTTCACAGTTAAGGTGCTATCTCTACTTATCATAACCTCATGAAGGGAAGGAATGTAGCCAGGCAGCAGCTGGTTACACCAGACTGTTCATTAAATGAGTGCTACATTTCTGTTTTCCTTTTCAAGAATATCTCCTTTCCTTTCTGTGATACTTGAACTTAATGATGGCAAGCTTTCCCATCCATAGTTTGGATCTGTTACCTCGTTGGAGTTGAAATTTGTCTCATGGAAGACTAACTTCCTAGTGGCCATCAGCACTATACGTAGGATATTAGAGCTTCAGGCTGTCATGTGTAGGGTACCATATCTCTTCTCTCACAGGGATAAGGTATCCTGTAAAATGAACGTACATTTTCTCCCAAAAATGGTTTCCATGTCATCAATAAACCAGTTTCTTCATCTCCATGTTTTCTTTCTGAGTGTAGAAAACAGAGTGAGACGGTCCTACTCTAAATGTCTTTAGTCTTGTGCACCAGTGAGTTACAGAAGTTGGTCCCTGTTCATATTGTTGATTTTGGAAATGAAGGTCTTGGTTTCTAAGCAAATATGTTCAAAATGGATTGTCAACTGCATTATCTTATACCATTAGGCAACTAACTGCCCATTACTAAATGAGCAAAGCTCACTTTAGTGAGGAGTGGCTGCTGGCAGTGCTCACTTCAAAAAGTTATTGCAAACATTTGCACCACATCCCTTGGTCTTTAATGAGCACTTTTACTTATAATTTTCTCAACAACAGCTCCAGGAGTTGGGCCTTCTTAGTTAGTGCTTCACTTTAGGAGTCATCTTGAACCTTGCATCTTTTATTATGCTGCAGCTTATGCCATAGTGGCTATTTTGTAGGATGTATCCTAGCATCAAACCCATCAGGAAGGGTACGGTAAGAATGCTTGTGTTATCAGGGACTCTCCATGGCATCAGGAATTCCCTCCCTCTGACCACTGTGGGTAATTGCTAACTTCTTCTAACCACAGCTGTTGGAGGTTCCTGTAATTTAGGCAAGTATACACTTGTATGTCATTTGTTTATGTATCAAATCTTCATTGTAATTTTTTTTTTTTCAAATAAAGTTTTATTTTTTTTTTAACATATACACATAAGTGCAATAGAGTTGTAAATAGCAACAATACAATTGCAAAGCAAAGAGAATAGTATTTTTTCCACAAGGAAAAAAAACATATACAATATATACAACTTGAGATATCAACTAAAACAAATTTTAGTACTACAGATAATAATGTTCAGTATAGTAAGTAACAGTATATCTTATATAAACAATAAACATTTTGAGAAACACAGTCAGGAAGCAGAGTTCTGCTAAAATAAATCGATTAGATATAATAATGTTGTTCATGGACTCTTGACAAGTGTCTTAGGAAATAACCTACTTTCCTTTATTTTAGTCTCAGTTAAGGCTACTTCTTTTAAGGAAGATTAAAAATCTTCAAATGATGGAGGTGAAATTGATCATCGCTTAATGATACTTCCTTGCCACTGCCAAAATGGTTCAGAGCAGGTACAGATTATTATTATACAACTTGTGAGTATCATTTATATTAAATGTAACTAAAAACCTAGTTAAAGAAAAAGAATCAAACCATAAAGCTTTCATGAAATCTTTTATAGAATTCCAAAAATGTTTCAAAGAAGGGCAGTCAAAAAATATGCATCCAGTTTGCATTACAAGTCTTGCTACACCTCCAAGATTTAATGGTCTTGTTTCTATTTATTTTGGCTGTTCTATTTGGAGTTAAGAAAGATCTGTATAAAATTTTCCAAATAAATATACACCAATGTTGAGATCAAGACCGTTTTCCAAACATCCCAATTCTAGTTGTTTTATCTCTGTTACTATATTCACTACTTGTAGTACATTTGATTTATACTTTGATTTCCATTTTCTAGTAATTTTTTTTTTTGGCAGCCACCATGATTATACTCAGCAAGGCCTGATTATGACTAGGCAATTCCAGTTCTGTATCTTAGCTCAGAAAAATCATTTCCCAGGATAGACTAAATTGCTCACCCAATATCTCTGATAGAGTGGTCTGCAGGGAATCTTTAAAGTCTGCCAGCTCATTAAACTCCCAGAAAATATGTTTCCAGTTACCACTTTCTTCCCCATCACACCTCCAACATTTGCTGTGTACTTGAGGAAAAATTCTTGAGTCTGCTTGGGGTATAAAAATACTTATGTAAACATTTCCAAGCAAAAATCTTCTAGATTTTGTTGTATACTTGGGAGACATAGATATATCCCCCATTGTTTCTTTGTGAATTGCTTATCCTATCTCTCTAACCTCCTCTGATTTATTATGTTATCATGTGATATTTCATATTCTCTACTAATTTTTTCCTTTTTTTAGCAGCAGCTTCTGTTCTAGAGTCAACTAAAACTGTAGTAGTGTGGGTTTTTCATTTATGACCCCCCCCCATTTCTTTCTCTTTGTCTCTACTCTGATATCAATCCTTGATATGGACGGACAAAATCTCATTTCAGCATTCCTGTGTTGGTTTAGATCTTAGAATACTTTCTGCTACTTTATGACTATAATATTATGTATGTTCATTGTTACTCTCCTTAAAGATCTGCGTTCAAAATTCCAGTCTCTCCCCATTTCTTAAGCTTACTCCTGTTTCATCGTCATCCCTTTCCACTTTGAATTATCAATTTCTGCTTGTGCTATGTATTAGGAGCCTTAACTGTGAAATACCCCTTCAAATCAGGTAATCCAGATCCACCTTGTTCTATTGGAAGAATCAGTTTATCCCACTTGACTTTTGCTATTTTCCCCCCCAGATAAAGTCCTTCAGCTCTTTATTAATTGCTATCCACAATTTCTCTAGATGATAAAAATAAATGCTTGACCTGTTTATAAGACTAAAGAGACTAAAAACATTTTAACTGCTTGTATCTTACTATCCATATAACAGAACTTCCAATTTCTCAGTTTGTGTATATCTTTTGTTTAGTCTCTTCCCACATATACTTAGCTACCACACCTGAATAATTTTTAATCCATACTTCATACTCCGTACTCCGTACTACATTTTATCTTGTTCCCTTAAATATGGATATTGCTGATCCAATTTGTGTGTGGGTACATAATTTATAGCTGTTGCCTTTGTTTTACCTTCATTAATTTTGTAGCCCAAAATGATTTGAAACTGTCTCAAAATGTTCCATAACACTGGTGGTGCAGCGGTAGCATTGTTGCCTCACAACAAGAGGTTCTCCCATTCAATTCTTGGCTGGAGTGCCTTCTGTGTGAAGTCTGCATGTCCTCCCCGTGGTTGAGTAACGTTCGAAAGACATGCGTAGAATGGGTGTGCCTTCGTTGAAGGTTGAGCATCGAGCTGGCACCTCGGCACCTGTAAAAAAATCTACTACCAATCATTAGCGGACCGGAGTTCCGCTGTGGCGATCCCTAACTGGGAAAAGCAGAAAGAAGAATGAACATTAGGTATAAAATAATATCATCTGCAAATAGAACCAGCTTTTCTTGTCAACCATACCAATTACATCCTTGAATTTCTGAGTCCTTTCTTTTCATCGCCAGCAGTTCTAAATGTAATGCAAATAACAAAGGGGGAAAAAAGACACCCCTGCCTGGTTCCTATGCTCAAGCAGAAATTATCACAGACACCTACTTTAAGTTTAACCTCCATTCCCTAATATATCATCCTAATCAACCTTATAAGATTATCATGGAATGCAAATGCTTCCATTGCCCTGCTCAAAGTCACAGCCTACATCTGTGAAATGCTTTCTCTGCATTAAGACTCACCAATAACAGTGTTATTTTCTTCCATTATACTTCCTTCTGGATCATCAGTGTTCTATTAGTCTTGTCAAATGTTTGCCTTCCTTCCACAAAACTACATTGATCCAGATGCATCAATTTTGACACCACTTTTGCCACTCTTTTAACCATTATAGACAAACATTTCGTAATCATGGTTTAGTGTTGAAATGGGCCTGTATGAAGCTGGATCTGATGGGTCTTTATCCTCTTTAGGTATTACAGCTACCACTGCTTTCTTCCAAGATGTTGGTACTTCTCTTCCTCTTAAAATACTGTTAAAGATCTGGAAGGTTTTGTTTATCAGTTTTTTCCCTCCTAGCATCCAAACTTCCAGAGGAATGTCATCTATCCCTGCAGACTTTCCCTTCACCATTTTTATCTCATCTCTTCCTATCCCAACTGTTAATAAATGAGCCTCATCTACCTCTAATCTTGGCATATTTAAATCTTCCATAAATATTTCCATTTGTGCCTTTCTCTACTATATACAGACTTTCACAGAATTTCCAAAATATTTCTAGTACCTCTTCAAGATCTCTTCTTATCTTCCTTGTTATACACCCCCTAAGCTTGACAACAGCCCTTTCTACTTTCTGTTGCCTGAGACATTCTGCTAAAAGATTTTGTGCTCTAGAGTTATTATCAAAAAAGCAATTGCTTAACAGTAATCTTTCCAAACTCATGCATATTATCAAGATAATCCCTTATTTTCTGTTTTGCATTCTGCAGCTGTTCCACTTGTTCTGTGAGATTCCCTTTATTCTGCAATACTTTAACATTTGTCACTCCCTCTAAATAATTATTTGTTAACCATATCTCTCTCTCTTTTATTTCCACCCTAGTTTTAAACTCCATTTTAATTTTATCCCACTCGCTAGCTATATTTTCAGAAGAAATTTCTATCCTCTCAAAGAACTTGTGATTAATTTCCATTACCCATTATTTAAATTCTTCTCTTTTCAACAATAGGTGGGAAAGTGCCGGTGTCTCATTTGTATTTTATTATCATGTGTTTTTATTTTAGTTGTTATTGGCACTTGATCTGAAATAGTTATTGTGTGTGTATCAGGATTTTCAATTAAATGCAAGTTCCTCTGAAATGTAAATTCTGTTTAGCCTAACCCAGTTTTTGTATCATGGGGAATAATATATAAATTCACTCCAAACTCTTAGTACTGAATTCACATCTTCCATACCAAATATTTTCATATTTTATTTCAAAAATCTACTCTTTTCTTGCATTTTCCCTTCTGGGCCCTTTAGACACATCTTCACTACTGCAAATCAAATTCCAGTCCCAACCCATAAGTAATATTCCTTGCTGACAGCTATTTATTTTGCCCAGAATTTTCTTAAGCTCCATTATAGCAGTTTTAGTTGGAATATAAATACATGCCAGTGTAATCCTCCTCCCTTGCCAGTAGCCCCTTGGTACTAAAAAATCTGCCATTATCTTTTTTTTTATCCCCTTCTATCATAGAGCTGCTCTTACAATTATAAGTGCTACTCTTTTCCTTTGTCCAGGTATTCCTCTGAATAATCATCTTCAAACCATTTTTAGCAAATTACATGTTCATTTCTTTCCAAGTGTGTCTCCTGTAGCATAGCTATTTGCGGTCTACTTTTTAATATCATTCACTACTCTTTCTTTTTTGTATTTATCTGTGAGTCCATTGGGATTTAAAGACATTACAGAAAGCATCATTGTGTTAAAAAGTTATTTCCACCTTTTATTTGTAACAACTTTTTTGCTAAGTGTCTAGTTCCAGATTTTGCGTTACATGCATATTGTTTGGCAGATTGATCTTTTATACAGTTGTTTCTTGTCATATCCATTTGAGCCTATGTCACATCTTACAAAATGTTTTGTTTTATTGAAAGCCCTCAAACAAAACAAAAAAAAATTAATTCCCCCTAAAATCTATTAATTTAATAACACACAAAATGTATGTACATTTTCAAATATTAAAGTTTTATCCTCCTAATTGGAACAAGTGTCCCAAACTGACAGCCACACTGTCAGACTTGGGTTAACCTGAAAGAAAGATTATCCATGCTAAGATGCATGGTACAGCCTGTGCTTCTTCTAAGTGCTGTCTGGGTTTGTCTTATCTTTATAGCTCTCCCAGATAGGAAAACACTTGAATGCTTTCAGAAACTATCATCGCCTACCCATTTATGTTTGTTAGAATGTCTCCATGGAGACATGCGAACCAGATACAGAGTTGCTACTAAGCATACATTTATTTGCTAGAAAAAAAAGGCTTTATAATATTCAACGTTCTTTTTCATGTACTTGCTTTCTCTTAAAACATGTTACTAGATCAAACTAAGGGCCTTAATCAAGTCATTTCCCTATGCAAGAATGAGAAAAATTACACCAATTTTTCTTTTGTCATGTTCTTATGTCTGGACTTTTTTTTTACATTGCAGTGCTTACACATCTTAAAACTGAACAAAGAGAAAGAATGCAGAAGGGAGAAAAAAACAGTTTCCAAGTTACTGGTTTTATTCCTGTTCATCTCCATCTGCCAAATCCTGTCTCTGCTTCATTTCCAACATACTCTCAATTCTTCTAGCCAACTCTTGTGCTTTTTTCATTCTCTCAAGCATTTCCTATTGAAACACTGGAAAATGTTTCACTGGCACAGTCTATCTGTGGTCTTTATTACCAGAAGAATAAGAAGCAAAATCTCTTTCTTTCTATTTCACAGCTCACTTTTTGTTGGACAAACTTTTGTATTTCCTCCTTAGCATGTACTGCATCAAAAAATGATTTCTTTCCTTCAGGAAAGAATATTTTGAAAATAGCTGGGTACTATACCTCTCAACCTGGAAACATCAAAACTCTGGACAAAGGCCCATGAAAAATAGGTACAAATCTGTACACTGATTAACATAAAATTTACTTATATGATTATCTTACCTCACCCACTCCAGTGGAATTGTGGGATAACAGCATTCAAACACAAATTGAAGAACAGGCAAAATATTAAACACAAAATATAACCAGGAAAAAATAGTGTTTTATTTATGTAAACATTTGAATGTGTGTCAACCTTTGAACTTGTATAAAACTAAAAATACAATTTTCTTTTATAAAAATAAAATTAACTGCATTGAATCGAGAAAGATTTTGACAGCTGGCAAACAACAGCAGACACCATGTAGAAAATCAGAAAAAAAAAGGGGAGGCTGATGATTTAATTCCAGTCAAGCTTTCATTGCACTATTTAGCTAGGCAATGAAAGTTCACTGGCTTTTACCTCCTCAGAAAAAAAAAGATTGTTTTGGTCTACGCTTTAGACAACTCATCATGGAACTTTATATTTCATTGATGTTCTTCGTGTTTCACTGTTGCAGTCATCACACTTGGGTTATCTGCCTGGAGGTAGCCCTCAGTCGGGCCGAATACCAGAGACTTAGTATTTCTGCATCAGTTGCTGTCACTCCAGTACTGATGTCAGGTCATCAGGGGTATAAAAATAGTCAACCGACACCATTACATCAGTCTTTCTTGCCGAGGAGCCCAAAGCAGAAGCAGTTCGCAAGTGCCGGTCGGCCGGCCGCTACCTGAATTTTCATTTACAAATTGAATAATCCTGACGTCTTCTAAAGCTAAGTACCTCATTGGGGATACTTGATGTCAGAAAAAGTTAACAAATTGTCTTGCCTGTGGGAAGCAGATACCACACAGAGATTTTTACTCTTAGTGCGTCACCTGTTTAGGCCCAGACCACGACGTACCTCACTGTCAGTTTTCTGCTCTGTTCAATGCCCGAACCATCCATCATCGAGCTCTCTTTGTTGCTAAATTCTTTCACTCTCAATCTCTGTATTCCAAAATGTCTTCGGTAAGCCATCCGACTACCGATATTCCAAAAAATGTAAGGATGACGACGCTTCCACTAAGCTAGTCACCAGTTCACCGGTACTTGGTGAGATGCTTTCACAGCCCCTGATGCCTGCTTCTGTGGATTCGGAGGCCTCTAAGGAGACCCATTCAGAGTCCGGTATGCAGTGAGGCTCTTCTTTGATGATGGAACCCTCAAATGTCTCTACCTTGGAATGGTCCGGAGCCACTGTGCAGGCACTGGCTTCTGAGGCAGTTCTTCACACTACTGATGTTCAACTCAGACCGACTTTTTTATCTAAAACTACAGAGTTTCTTAGGCCTAAAGTATGCACTACACTGAGAAAACGGACGACCAAAGCACACGCACATCCTCCCATGCCTCAAAGACAAATGCTTAGAATGACTGAAAACCTTATTACACTAATTAGGGGAAGTCAGCCTTCCCCTGCTAAGAGGAAAAGGGACTAGTCCCCTGCAACTTAAACAGATCAGGAGTCCGATGACTCTGAGGTATCTGATTATGAAGGCATGCCCTTATCTGCTTATGAGGATTCAGATGCAGAGGAATCCATTCCCTCTGCCTCACCTCCAGAGGATTTTTCTTTTGGTGAAACCTTACATACCTTAAGAGAGCATTTCCACTGGGAATGCCAAGACTATCCCCATTCCAAAAAGAGACTCAGAGAATTCCTAGATTTGCCACTGCACAGGCCTTTAGCTGTACCCCCTGTCGAGGTTGTTGATGTTTTCATGGAATCCAGCCTTACTCCTGATACTTTACCTCCTGCCCCTAGGAAACCAGACAGGTACTACAGAGTACCTGACACTCACAAATTTCTTTTCAAGAATCCTACTGCTGACCCAGAGATCATTTCCCAGGGACCTAAAGGTATCAAGGCAACTACAGCCAAGAATCCCACCCCTTTGGACCGTGATTCCAGAGCTTTGAACAGATGATAGACCTCTGCTACTCTTGCTATTAGGGCATTAAATTGTCAACTTCACATGCTGAAGTACCAACAACATATTATGGAACTTATTAAACAAAAAATGACAACCTTTACAGACTGTGCAGAAAATAAGGACTTGTAGGAGCTTATGCACTCTGCAAGCCAAGTCAGCAAGCATACTTTGCAATGTGGCTTTGACACCCTAGAGGCATCTTGCTGGGCAGCAGTCACTGATTCTGTGCTGAGAAGACATGCTTGGATCAAGGAGCAGACCTTGCCAGACCATGACAAATCAAAGTTACTAGACGCTCCTTTGAACAAGGACAGTTTAGCACCAAAGCAGAAGAGGTTCTTAAAAAGATGGAAGAAAAAGCTAAGTTTATGCAGACTGTTAAAGAATTCTTACAAGTACAGCCCCATAGATTCAGTAGGCATTGCCCCTCCAAACACTGGTCCTTTCCAGCCCCCTCCAGGCCATCTCAAACCAGGCAAAGGAGAAACAGACCAACCAGATTACAGTCTTAGGGTGTGCAGAGATCTAAGCAATGGAGTGCCCCCACCCCCAAAGCAGGGAGTGGTAAGCCACCTCCCTATGGAAAAAAATCACAATGACTTCCCCTCTCCACCTCTGCCCAATTGCTTGTGCCCCTAAGAGGAAAACATGCCCTTCATGCAAAGAACTGGATGGCCATCACACAAGACAGATGGGTCCCCAATATTGTATCCCAGGGGTACAAATTTTACTTCTACTCACTGCCAACCCCAAGAGGGTTCCCAGACATTCCTCCAAACCAGTTGGCAGAGGCTGAAAGCCAAGTAATATCCCTGCTATCCATCAGAGCTATTCAGCCGGTTCCAATGGAACAGTTAGGTCAAGGATTCTATTCCAGACTCTTCCTGGTACCCAGAAAAGAGGGCTCTTGGCACCCAATCTTGGATCTTTCAGTTCTCAACACCTTCCTGGTAGTACCAAAATTCAAAATGCTTACCTTGCAACAGCTCTTACCCATGCTAGCTAAGGATGCCTGGTTAGTCACCCTAGACTTAAAAGAAGCCTATCTGCACATCCTTATAAGGGAGTCTTGCAGGAAGTATCTTCGTATCAGGGTTGGATCAATGCACTATCAGTTCTCTGCACTTCCCTTTAGCTTATCCATGGTGCCCAGAGTATTCACAAAATGCTTGGCTCCAGCCATTGCATATTGCAGGCAGAGAAATATGCAAATTTACCCATACTTGGACGACTGCCTGATTCAGGCGGACAGTCAGGAATTGCGATTGCAGCAATTGACATTTGTGAAAAACCTCACTTCCCTGGGGTACACCATCAACAAAAATAAATCAAATCTGGTACCCAGTCAAAAGATTGTATTCCTGGAAGCAAGGTTGGACACAACATCCCAGATGCCATTCCTCACTTCAGAAAAACAAGTTTATCTGACAGCCTCCTTCAAACAAATGGACACAAGAACCCAGCTATCCGCAAGAAAAATTCTGCAGGCTCTAGGGTTCATGGCTTCATGTATACTGCTAATTCCATATGCAAGACTGCATATGAGGAAACTTCAATGGTACTTTAAAAGTCTTTGGTGCCAACATTCTCAGGACCTGGAAACAGTCATTCCTATCATACCCTGTCTAAGAACAGAGTTTTGTTGGTGGGCTGATGCATGCAACCACAACAGGGGACTGCCCTTTACTCAATCCCACACCACCCAGACCCTGACAACAGATGCACCAGACTATAGTTGGGGGGCACACATGGACGGCAAGTGCACTCAGGGCCACTGGAGCCCAAGTCAAATTCATCTGCACATCAACCAAAAAGAGATGCTAGCAGTGCAGCACACTCTAACAGCTTTCCGATCCCTACTCTCTCCAGGACACCTGCTAATAAAAACAGACAACACCACAGTTATGTGGTACATCAACAAGCAGGGGGGAACCCATTCTTACCCACTCTGCAGTGTAGCCTTGGCCCTGTGGCACACAGCCTTGGACATGCAGGTCCATCTGCAAGCTCCGTTCCTGCCAGGCAAATAAAACTCACTGGCAGACGACTTAAGCAGAAATCTCCTAGACCCACACAAATGGCAATTAGAGCCCAGCACCTTCAAACTTCTGATCCAGAAATGGGTGACCCCAGAAGTGGATCTCTTTGCCTCCCCCTGCAATCACCAGCTCAGCAAATTCTGCACCAGGGCACCTGACAGCAGGGCCTGGAAAGTGGATGCCCTATCCTTCCAGTGGGCGAATCTCTCAATCTATGCCTTTCCCCATCTGCCCCTTCTCTCAAGAGTGTTGCTCAAGATAGGACAGACCAAGGACAATTCTGATTGCCCCGGACTGGCCACGCCAGCACTGGTACCCTCTCCTGTGCAGCCTGTCACCGGTGCCACCCTGGAATCTACACCAAAACCCAACCCTGCTCTCTCAGCAGGGGACAAAGATCTTGCATCCACAACTGCAAACCCTAAATCTTGCAGCCTGGCTTATTCCTTGAATTCTTCCTCAGTAACCAGCCTAAGCAAGCAGGTGCTGGACGTCATCCTTGAAGCCAGAAGACCCAGTACAAGGAAATCTTATGCTGATAAGTGGAAAAGGTACTGTTCCTGGGCTCAGTCCAAAGGGGAGGACACAACTCTGCCCTTCCTGCCTCTGATCCTGGATTACTTAGATCTACTCCACAGAGGCCTATCCTTCTCCTCCATTAAGATCCATGCCTCTGCCATTTTGGCTCATTACTGCACTGAGCCACCTCTTTTCTCTCACCCTCTTAACAAACAATTCCTGAGGGGGGCTAACAAGGCCACCAAGGAGAGCACCCACCCCTGCTTGGGACCTTAACTTTGTACTGGAAAAGCTCATGCTACCTCCTTTTGAGCCTGCAGCATCAGCAGAGTTAAAATTCCTCTCTTGGAAAACAGCCTTGCTTCTGGCCATCACTTCAGCTAGAAGAGTGTCTGAGCTACAAGCACTTATGGCTGTGGAACCCTTCATTATTTTCCATGCTGGCAGGGTTTCCCCTCAGGACTAACCCTTCCTTTATGCCTAAAGTAGTGTCCAGTGTGACGCTAAAACAATCTATCCATTTGCCAACTTTCTTCCCTTATCCTCAAAACAAAGGGGAAAGGATCCTGCAATCCTTGTACATGCACAGACAGCTCCGATTCTACTTTGATAGGACTAAGCCCTTCAGATCTGACCAGTTACTTGTCAGCTTTGTGCCAGGGGCAGAGGGCAAGGCCATTTCAAAACAAGCAATTTCCAAATGGATAGCACACTGCATCCATTTCTGCTACAAGCACCATGGGAAACCAGAACACATTCCACTAGGGCAACTTCTACCTCTACAGAATTCCTCGGGGGAGTCCCTACCAGGGACTTCTTGGAAGCTGCTACCTGGAGTTCTGTACACACCTTCACCAAACATTACCACCTGCCTATCTTTTCCAAATCCAGGGCGGGTTTTGCAACTGCAGTCCTGCAGAACATATTAGCCAGCCCCAATTCTTCTTAACTGCCTCCAACCTTCTTCAGCTTTAGAAATCAACCCAAGTGTGATGACTGCAACAGTGAAACACGAGGAACATAGTACAGTTGTGTACACTTACAATAAATATAGATGTTCGAGTGTATTCACTGTTGCAGTCCTGGTATCCCCCTTGTCTCTCTCTCTCTATCACCTTTCTATGTCCTTTTCTCACCCCTTTCTGGGGTTTTGGTATTGGTATTTACTTTTTACTGGTGTTTTTTCCCCCACCATAACTTAGCTCCCTAATTGGGGGGGGGGGGGTTCCTGACATTTGGGGCAAGAAAAACTGATGTAATGGCATCAGCTGCCTGGTTTTATACCCCTGATGACCTGATGTCAGTACTGGAGTGACAGCAACTGACGCAAATATACTAAGTCTCTGGTATTCGGGCCGACTGAGGGCTACCTGCAGGCAGATAACCCAAGTGTGATGACTGCAACAGTGAATACACTCGAACATCTACATTTATGGTAAGTGTACACAACTGTACTTTTCATCTACAAATAAAGTGTCTGTTGCCCTTGAAGAATAAATTGCCTATGTTACATTAAAAAATGATAATCTACTAATATTGCATTAGGGAATGGATGGAAAACTGATAACAGTTTCATAGTTATTAGGTATCTCCTTCAAAGGAGGATATTCTCAGGACTGCAGTATCCACCCTCTTTAAAAGTACAACACACTATAGCATCAGCAATCCATCTACATAATGTGGGAGTAGAAACCACAGCCTCCTGCATCAAAAGCAAATATACTACCTGTTGTGCTACTAACAATGCAAACAGACTTGGTATAAGCACTAAAGTTTTCTTCCCCTGAAGCTTACAGCTCCTTGTAAAGTCCACTTGACACTGAACTATATCTCAACTTGCAGCACAAGAAATCTGGGGAAGGACAAAGGCCCAAAAACCAGGGACACATTTTAAACATTACTTGTATAATCTTGGAATGTTGCTAGAATAAAATGTTTTGAGATACCATGCGTTTCCTGAAAGATAGGAGAACTGAAACTTAAATGGCTATAATTAGTTAATTCATTTCTCACTGAACCCCAAATTTTAAGAGGAACATACCAAACGTATTCCAGACATTCTGTGAAAATGTGATTCAAGGAATTGATCCCATAGCTCTCAAGTGGTATGGGTAGAGAATTCAGGCTTTTGCTTCTTGTACCTAAGGTACAGGGTTTAAGCCTGAGTAACACTCACCACCAGGTATACTTAAATGGGGTACTTCACATATATATACACACACACACACACACACACACACACACACACACACACACACACACACACACACACACACACAAAATAGAGCAGCAATCTGGACTTGCAAACAGCTTGAATAGAGTACCCTTACAAAACCAGCATCCAGCAACCTGGAGTTAGAACTGAATAGAGCAGCAATCCGGACATGCTCAGAATTGAGCAACAGCTTGAATAGAGCAGCAACCTTTAAAAATGGCAGCAATCTGGCCAGACGTACTTACTCCACAAAAAAATGGTTGGTTGAGTAATCCAGACTCCAGCTTGCTGCTCTGTGCATTCTTAAACTGACCATTTTTGCTGTATTCTGTATTTGGTATTCTATATTCAAGTCTAAGCAAGTCCAGATTCCAGACTTACTTAGAACTGAATACAGAATACAGCAAAAAATGGTCAGTTTAAAATTTGCAACCTTTACATACGTAGAGCAGCAATCCGGACTTACTTAGAATTGAATACAGCAATGCAATTGTGCGGACGGACAGAATAACAGGATGCGAGCTGAACCCCACCACTCCCCACTAAACAAACTGTAGTTTCTATTCTTTTTCTTTTTTCTTACCTGGAGGTTTTTCTCATTGTGGGTGCTGAGTGGACTCTGCAGAATCGGAACTTAAACTGTGCATACTGAAACTCTTCTCCACTTGATGCCAATGCCATGCAGCTGTATTCCCTATATTTCCCTCCAAAACAGTTCAAATATCTGATCGAGACAGAGTCCAACAGGTAGTTTGTCACATGAAGCTGATAGGTTCATAGGTTCATACTAGGCTATCTGCCCTGGGGCATTTGTAAGCCTAGCCAAAGTGTGTTTGGCTTTCGCCACCCTTTGATTTGAGTTTACCGTGCCCTTTTTAAGGTTAGTTTACCATGCCTCTGTCTAGTAGTGACGCAGAAGTAATCCCCGGGGTAAACCTACGATCCCCCATCCACTCATCAAGATTCTTCTTGAAGAGAGTCAGTGAGGGGCTCTGCCTAACATGGACCGGGATTCTATTCCAGAGCAAAGGAAGCCTCTGGGTTATGAATTTGTCCCCCCCAGCATATTCCTTTTATTTCTGTGCAGAGGTTCAAGTCCCCCGAGCACGTGGCTCTAAGGGATTTGGATTTTCTGAGGTGGAGCAAGTCCATTAATTCAGGGTTGGACATCGCTTTATATGTCAGGCATAGATCGCCTCTAAGTAGGCGGTATGCAACTGAGTAGAGCTGGAGTTTTTTTAACCGAGCAGCATATGGCATCTGTTTGAGTCCTTTGATCCTTTTTGTGAGGTACTTTTGGGGTCTTTCCAGTTGCTGCCGGTGTCGGGTAAGGTACATCCCAAAAGGGGCATTGTATTCTATTATGGGCCTGATTAGGCACAATGACCTCCTTTGATCTAGATGTGAATCCTTTCATGATAAGGTGGGTTATGTAGAAGGTCTTTCTAACCACTTTGGCAATGTGGTTGTCAAAGAAGAGATTACCGTTAACTTGGGTCCCCAGGTCCCTAATTACTTCTTCCGTACTTAATGGGTTTTCACGTATGTAGTAATTAGTGGGCACTTTGTTTTTGCCAAAGGGTATGACTATACACTTTTTGGCATTTAGCTTTAGACCATGGCTCTGACACCAGTTATCCGTCTTTGTGAGACCTTTTTGAAGGATGCTCGTGTTGGCAGGAGGGTCAATTATGGTGCCCAATTTGCAGTCATCTGCGAAGTTGGACAGCTACAGTCCTCCCATGTTAGCCTGTACCTCGGAAAAATATATACCGAACAATAGAGGTCCCAGGACTGAGCCTTGTGGGACACCACTAACCGGTATTGAGTCTGACATGGCTCCAGCAATTCTGACTCCGAGTTCTGTCTTTGAGCCAGTTTGCAACCCATCTTGTGACATAGGGGTTTATATTTAAGCTGGATAGCTTATCTATGATGCCCGAGTGGGGTATTGTGTCAAATGCCTTCGCGAGGTCCAGATAGGCTGTGTGGACTACCTTCCCTTCATCAATGGCCTTGGTGACTGTTTCAAAGAAGTCGACTAGGTTCAAGAGGCATGATCTGCCCTTGACAAAACCGAACTGGGTAGGATCTAGTGTCTGTAGGTCCCCAATGTCTTTGTTTATGAGTTCCATGATGATCCTTTCCATAGCCTTGCAGACTAGGCTAGTCAGGCTTATGGGGTGATAGTTTCCAGGGTCCGTCGAGGCACCACCCTTGTGGAGAGGGACCACCGTTGCTGTACGCCATTCTTTGGGTACATATCCTGTAGTAAGGCTGAGATTGTACAACATTTTTACATGAGGGTTTAGTTCTTCATGGAGTTCATGTAGGACGCAACCCGGGACACCGTCAGGTCCCATTGAAGCAGTGTTTTTTGCTTTGGAGAGGGCAGCTTTCACCTGAGCATCTGAGATGCTAGGGAGGCTGTACTCTGCTGGGATGGATACTTGTTCTTTTGGGGGGGGGGGGGGAGAAGTTTGCACTAAACCTGTCTGCCAAGATGTTGGCAATGTCTGTGGGTTCAGTGAATTTTCTGTCATTTAGAATCAACTCTGAGCATATCTGGGAGTTGCAACCCAGGTTCCTAACATAGCTAAAAAAGCCCTGTGATTGTCTTTAGTGTCCTGTGCAATTTTTCTCTAGAAGCTGGCCTTGGAGGATTTTATGAGGGATCATAATTTCTTGCTAGTACTGATCAGAGATGCCTTCCCTTTTAGGGATTTTGCTCTATCATGTAGTAGCTTCCTCCTTCTGTTGTACAGTTTATTTATGGCTGGGGTCCACCAGACTGGACGTCTGCCTTTGGACGATTGGGTCTTGGTTTTGTTTGGGATAGCATGATCCATGCATTCCTGCAGGTGTCCATAGAATGCATTTATATAGGATTCTGCAGTTTGGGCCGTAGTTTCCCCTGGCCTAGGGGCCTTGAAAGATTCCACCTCTGTTTTGAGAAGTGTGAAATTTGCTTTTGAGAAGTTTTTCACTGTGGTTTTCTGGGCTGGGGGTGGGGTTGGGTTTTGGATATCTAGTGAGATTAATTTATGGTCTGATCTTACCAGTGAGGGGTTTACTTCTGGTGTGGAGCATAGAGTCCTCATGTTGGTAATGATCAGGTTGAGTATGTTTTCCCCTCTTGTGGGAGTGGTGACTAGTTGTTCCATAGCATTTTAGTTTATAACTTCCAGGAACCTTTGGGCTAGGGTGTTGGGGCTTGAGTAATGCTCCCAGTCTATGTTTGGATAGTTGAAATCACCCAATATGATGGTGTTTGGAGAGATCTTCATGTTCTCCAATGTTTTCAGGAAAGTCGAGTGGGATTCCTGATTTTGAGAGGGTGGTCTGTAGCATGCTATGAACTGAAAAGCAGTTTTGCCCACTGTTAGTTGCACATGGATGTTTTCTGCTGCTTCGTGCAATGCCACTAACCTGGAGGTGTGGGTATCCTTGATAAATATGGATACTCCCCCTCCTTTTGTGGTTCGGTCCGAGTTTTGGGGCCGAAAAGCATGGTATGAGGTATAACCTGGTAGTGCTGGGGTGCTCTCTGGAGCCTTGAACCAGGTTCTGCACAGATATCGATGTTCTCCATATTGAGGAGAGCTTCGAGTGCATGCATCTTGAGGTTTAGACTTCTGGCGTTTAGCAGCATTACCCTTAGATGTTCATCGTGCATACAGCTGCAGTCCTTACATATGGGTTCTCCTGCCATCAGGCGGGTCCTCAGTCGGCCGAATTCCAAAGTCTAGGTCTGGCATCGGTTGTTGTCACCTTCTTCCCTGACGTCAGTGCGATAGGGGTATATAAGACACGGCCGACGCCATTTTCCCCAGTCTTTTTTGCCGCGCGGTGCCCAAAGCAGAAGCAGTTCGCAAGTGCTGGTCAGCCAGCTCCTGAAATTACGAAAATTTGGAAACCGAAGTCTTCTTTAAAGCTAAGTACCCCGTTGGGGAAACTTTTCTTGCCTCAGACCGATGTCAGACAAAGTTAACAATTGTATTTCTTGTGGGACGCAAATACCGCATAAGGATTTCCATTCCGTCTGTATTCCTTGTTTAGGCCCAGACCACGACGTCTCGGGCTGTCGCTTTTGTGCTACATTTAATAAACGCACTATTAAGCGTCGGGCGGAGTTCGCCCAGCACTTTTTTGGTAAAGCTTTTAACTATAAAATGTCGGAGACTCCGACTACCGTTTTGTCCAAAAAACGCAAGGACAAAGACCGACAGACGAGGCCCGCGGTCGCAACCGACACCATGCCAAGACCAGTTACACGTGGTCTGGTTCTCAGTGAGGCGCCTACGCAGCCCCTGACTACCGACGACGCTTCTCTGGCGGTGTCCTCTGTACCCGAGACCGCAGGATCCTTCGTCCACACCCTGACTACAGCTACCGAAGCCACTGTGAGTGTTGAACCTCTTAATGTGGACAGATCTACTTCCACCCATGGTGTCTTCAGACCTTCTTCTTCCTTTTCCATCAAGGCCTTTACTAAGTCTAAATCAGCCATGCACTCCCAGAGGCCTGTTGCACAGGGCCCATCCACGGGCCCCATGCCTAAAAAGCAGATGCTCAAAATGGCTGAGGATTTAATTACTCTTATCAGGGGTTCACAACACCCACCGGACAAGAGACCCAGAGTGGAGGAAGAATCTCCCTCTTCTGACCAGGGCTCCATTATTTCAGAACATTCTGATGAAGAGGAGCATTCGTACTCCCCTTTTGAAGATTCTGATGCAGAACACTCCATTCTTTCTGTATCCCCCCCCCCCAGAGGATTTATCATTCAGGGAAACCTTGCATACCTTGAGGTAACACTTCCATTGGGAAGGCCAGGATTTTTCAGATTCAAAGAAAAGGCTTAGAGAATTTCTTTTACTACCTCAGCACAGGCCTCTGGCGATACCTCCTGTCTTGGACATACTTGATGATGTTTATTCAGAGGCTTGCCTTAATCCGGATTCCCTGCCTCCAGCCCCAGTCAAGCCTGATAGCTACTATAGAGTTCCTAACTCACACCAGTTTCTTTACAAAAGCCATAATGCTGACCCAGAAACCATTTCTCAGGGTCCCAAGGGAATGAAGGCCTCTACTGCTAAGAATCCATTACCCTCCGAAAGAGAGTCTAGATCCTTAGAAAGGTGGGGAAAAAAGGTATATACCTCGGCCACTGTAGCCATGAGGGCCTTAAATTGTCAGTTCCATATGCTTAAATATCAGCAGTTTCTGTTATCACAATTAAATAATAAAATATCACAACCTGAACAACCAGATCTGAAGGAGTTGTAGGATATGATGCATAGTGCAGAACAAGTGGGTAAGCACACCTTGCAATGTGGTTATGATGCTCTAGAGGTCTCAAGTAGAGCTGCAGTTACAGGATCAGTCATTCGTAGACATGCCTGGCTTAGGGAACAAACCCTGCCTGATCATGCCAAGGCTAAATTACTGGATGCTCCTTTACAAAAGGATGTGTTATTTGGTACTAATGCTGAGGAAATACTAAGGAAAATGGAAGAAAAAGCTAAATCTATGCAAACTGTTAAGGCTTTTCTACAGGTACAACCACCACGTTTTAGTAGAAATTGGCCTACAAAAAACTGGTCCTTTCCAGCCATGGACAAGCCCCAAAGAGGTAGATACAGACGCGGAAGGGGCAGAGGACAATCTCAAGGATCATATAGAGGCAGACAATGGCAACCTCCAGCATCAAGAGGTGGCGAAGACGATGCACAGCAATACAGAAAACAAACCCAATGACTTTCCCCTTTGCATGCCAAACAAGGCTCAAGTGACAGCACCCTTGGGAGGAAAGCTGGCATTATTTTCAAGAAATTGGCATATTGTCACAAAAGACAAATGGATCCTGGACATTATAAACGGAGGCTACAGATTTCATTTTCACACTCTTCCAAAAATGAGAGGCATGCCGATCCTGACACACAATCAAAGGGCAGAGGCTCAAATACAAATTTCAAAGCTCATGGACATGAAAGCTATTCAAGAGGTACCTACTCACGAGCAAGGTCAAGGTTTTTATTCCAGACTATTCCTGGTACCAAGGAAAGGAACCGATTGGAGACCCATTTTGGACTTATCCATCCTAAACACATTTCTACTAGTACCAAAATTCAAGATGCTCACCTTACAGCAGCTTCTTCCCATGCTGGGCAAGGGGTCTTGGCTGGTAACATTGGACCTCAAGGAGGCATACCTGCATGTCCCAATCAGACAAAGCTGCAGAAGATACCTCAGATTTCTTGCAGGTTCAATCCACTATCAATTCTCTGCATTGCCCTTTGGCTTATCTACTGCGCCCAGAGTATTCACGAAATGCCTGGCATCAGTAATTGCCTACTGCAGACTTCAAGGGATACAAATATACCCTTATTTGGATGACTGCCTGATCCAAGCAGACAGCAAGCACATACTTCTGGAGCATCTGGCTTATGTAATACAGTTATTGAATTCTCTGGGATACACAGTCAACAAAGAGAAATCCAGGCTAACACCATCTCAGAAAATTTTCCTGGGTGCCAACTTGGACACAAACACCCAGATGGCCTATCTTACGCCAGAAAAACAGGGGCAACTAACTCAGTACTTCAAGATACTAGCAAATTGTACCAGGCTAACTGCAAGGAAAATCCTGCAGGTGCTGGGATTCATGGCATCTTGCATTCTTCTAATCCCATGTGCAAAGTTGCATATGAGGAAACTTCAGTGGTACCTAAAAAACCTATGGTCTCAACACAGCCACAGTTTGGAAACGATAATACCACTAATTCCATGTTTACAAAAGGAATTTCTATGGTGGGCTCAAGCATGCCAAACAAACGGAGGTCTACCATTCAGCAAGCCTCAAGCAAATCAAGTCATCACAACAGACGCCTCAGACTATGCCTGGGGGGCACACATGACAGACAGGTGCATTCAGGGCAAATGGTCCCAAAAGGAAAAGCACCTTCACATCAATCAAAAGGAAATGCTAGCAGTGATGAAAGCAATTACAGCTTTCAAATACCTCCTGCATCCAGGGCAATTATTAATAAGAACAGACCACCACAGTAATGTGGTACATAAACAAACAGGGAGGAACGCATTCATACCCCCTGTGCAGGCTGGCCATGTCACTTTGGAACAGGGCTCTGGAATGGCAAATCGAGCTTCAAGCACAGTACTTGCCAGGTATGGAAAACACGCTGGCAGACAATCTAAGCAGAAATAAGACAGACCCTCATGAATGGAAGTTGCATCCTCAAGTGTTTACAAAGATAATCCAAGCCTGGGGAAGGCCAGACATAGATCTCTTTGCCTCCCACAAAAATCACCAATTGACAAAGTTCTGCTCAAGGACATTTCATCCAAAGGCCTGGAGAGTGGACGCCCTTTCTTTCAGTTAGGCAGCACGGACAGTTTACGCCTTTCCACCTCTTCCTCTACTGACCAAGGTGCTTTTGAAAACAAGAACAGACAGACCAAAGATGATACTGATTGCTCCAGACTGGCCAAGACAGCACTGGTATCCACTCCTGAGGAGCCTAACACATTCTCCTCCCTGGACCCTACCTCTAATGCCTCTCCTTCTGACTCAGCACAGCTACAAAACCCTTCACAGTCAGCTGAAAACACTCAATCTGGCTGCATGGAAAATTCCTTAATACCACAACAGACCCTACTCTCCAAGGAGGTACAGGATGTCATTTTGGAAGCCAGAAGGCCATCTACTAGAAAAGCTTACTCCATAAAATGGAAAGCGGTTTTGCTTGGAATGAGAAAAGGACCAGGATCCTAGAAAACTGAATTTGCCTCAGATATTACAGTATTTAACTGAGCTGCTGAACAGTGGACTGTCATTCTCCTCCATTAAAATCCATGCCTCAGCCATTTCTGCAGAATACAACACTGATCCACCCTTATTCTCTCACCCACTCTTAAGACAGTTCCTCAGAGGGGCTAAGAATATAAGACCTCCAAGGAAACAACCTATCCCAGCCTGGGATCTTAATTACATACTGGAAAAATTGACATTGCCTCCCTTTGAACCAGCTGCCTCAACAGATTTACAATATTTGTCCTGGAAAACAGCCTTCCTTCTGGCTATTACCTCAGCTCGTAGCGTCTCGGAATTACAAGCTCTCATGGCTGTGCAGCCCTTTTCTCATCTTCCATCAGGACAGGGTTTCCCTACGAACCAACCCGTCATTTATGCCTAAGGTAGTATCCAGGGTAGCTTTAAACCAGGCCATACACTTACCTACCTTTTACCCCAATCCTCAAAACAAAGGGGAAAGGCTGCTACACTTCTTAGACATCCATAGACAGCTGTGTTACTATTTGGACAGAACAAAGCCGTTCAGGAAATCAGAACAACTCTTTGTGTCCTATGCTGTAGGAGCTCAAGGGAAGCCAATTTCCAAACAGACAATTTCAAAATGGATAGGCCACTGCATAAGTTTTTGTTGCTCCTTTCATGGTAAATCTGTACCTACAGGCATCTGATCCCACTCCGCAAGGGCCACAGCTACCTCTACAGCCTTCCTCAGAGGAGTTCCTACCAAAGATATTTTGGAGGCAGCCACTTGGAGTTCGGTGCATACCTTCACTAAACACTACCACCTACCTTTATACTCCAAAATAAGAGCAGGCTTTGCCACTGCTGTGTTGCAGGGCATTCTGGCTCCTCCTAATTCCACCTAGTGCCTACCACCCTGTGCGTAACTTTGGGATTCTACCCATATGTAAGGACTGCAGCTGTATGCACGATGAACATAGTACAGTTTTGTACTTACCATAAATGTAGATGTTCGAGTGCTAATACAGCTGCAGTCCAGGTTTCCCTCCCTCCTTCCCCTCTTGGTACAGGCCTAGTGGCTAACTCCTCCACAAACAACCTGTTTGGGTTATCCTTCTATGGTGTATTTGCTTGCAACTACTGAATTTTGATTATATTGCATTGCATGACTATACATAGATATATAACTTATGTATTGCCTTCCTTCTGGGGGCACCTGACATCTGGGGCAAGAAAGATTGAAGAAAATGGCGTCGGCCGTGTCTTATATACCCCTGTCGCACTGACGTCAGGGAAGAAGGCGACAACAACCAACGCCGGACCTAGACTTTGGAATTCGGCCGACCGAGGACCCGCCTGACGGCAGGAGAACCCATATGTAAGGACTGCAGCTGTATTAGCACTCGAACATCTACATTTATGGTAGGTGCAAAACTACTTTTCTTGTTCATTGTGCTGTTTATGGAGGTGGGTTTGTCTTTTGAGCCTTGCCTAAAAAAGGCACTATGGGGGTGGCAAGAGCCTTTGCCAATATCCGAAAGCCCAGGGGTGACAGGTGCAAGCCGTCCCTAGCGAAGCAGCGCGGCCTGTCGAGCATGTCATCCCAGGCTGACAGACACTGGATCCCCTTTGAATGACACCAAAATTTTAGCCAATTGTTAAAATCAATCATTTTGTCCTTATACTGCTGCATCATTCTAGGTGAGGGTAAGATGCTGCTAAAGGTCAGGGTCATACTGACCTGGGCTACATGATCAGAGAGCTCCTCTATGTCTCTTTTCATGTAGTCCAGGGAGGTACGTCTCCGGTCATTCACACCGGCATGTACTATGACTGAGTCATATTTGTAGTTGCTTTGGAGTGACCTGAGTGCTTGCATTATGTGGCGGATCCTAGCGCCCGACAGGCAGCTCACTGTGACCTTCTGTTTGTTCAGCCTGGTGAGCGGGACATCAGTGTGTCTGACTATAGAATCCCCTATTATGAGTGTATCAGGTGTGATATTCAGCCTTAAGGGCTGAGACTGTTTGGCACACTGACTTTTTGAGCTATATGTTGCACGTGTTTTGTTCTGTGGTAGTGTTTGCTTGGATGTCTGCTTTGGAGGTCTCTGTTGCTTAGGCACATTTTTATTTAGAGCCTCCGAGTATGTTTTTTTGTGTTTGTGTTTGGTTTGGTGTTGTGGTAGGACTATGTGAGGCTGGATTTGTGTTGTGTGAGGTTACCTTCTCCTCCTGACTGGTTATATCAGTTCTGAGTTGAGAGAGCTCAGCCTCCAGTTTGGCTATATGGTTGCATCTCTCGCATATATTTGAAACTGTTTGGAGGAGGAGAGGGTTGTCTGTGAACATGAGACAGTTGTAACATTGCCTCAGGATTCCCAGATTCACTAGCTGGACTGGAGAGGAAACCGTTAACTGACCTTTGGACATGCTAAAGTAATATAGGGAACTTCCCTTATCACTGAATTGAAAAGGACCAATGGGGGACAAGATGATCATACAGAGTATATGAGGATGTAGTGCTTTTAGTTTATTGGTGCTAACTTGTAAAATTGCTTACTTGTGCAAGTGCTGGGCCTTAGATTGAGTATAGGGTGTTTTGTTTGAGAGAATAGAGCAATTCTAAGGGAAAAAGTGAAGAGCAGACTTTATGGAGCCGGGAATAGTTTAAACCCAATTAACCGCCGCTGCCTGATGCTGCTCAATGCGCACAATTGCGCAAAGCCGCGCCAAAGCGGGTTTTAATGCAGGGAACTTCAAAGAGCTAGAAATGGCCCAAAATGGCCAATTACTACAGATTCTTGTGCTGAGGTCACTCCTTCAGGGGCAAATAGGCTGCTCAAGGCTCCCCACTCTCACTGGAAAGCAATGAAACTTCCTTCTGTCCAAGTAAGGAAATGGGCAACACAGGAACTATCTAAAAGTCCAGAATACATCAAAGCCTGTATAGGGGACTATTCTAGTCAAGGAAAGGTGGGAAACAAGGACATTTTTTTGTTTTTTTCTTTTTTTTAATCAGGAAAACAGCAGATAAAACATGGTAAAGTAAATGCACAGGCTAGCGCACTTGAGTGGGCAGCCTCAACAGTTAAAAATACAACAAACAAACTTTTAAGCAAGTGCAGGCAATGAAAACACAAAAACTAGCTTAGAACAGTTAAATCAGCAGTGAAAACTCACTTTTCGGCGAGAAAAGACGGTCGCACAGGTAGAGACAGAAAAAGTATACTTATGTCTGGATAGCAGTCACTCTTTTCATTTCTCTGCTGCTAGCACCACTCTGCAGGACCACAAGGAGCTGTTGCTGAATAGGATAAGCGAAAAAAAACGCGCCAAAGCGGGTTTTAATGCAGGGAACCTCAAAGAGCTAGAAATGTCCCAAAACGGCCAATTACTACAGATTCTTGTGCTGAGGTCACTCCTTCGGGGGCAAATATCATCACACATGCCCCTGTAGGCTGGCAATGCGTGATGACCCAGCCTCAAATTTAAAGCTGCATATTTATAAAAAAAATATTAAAAAAACATATAAACATACAAAATTAATATAATAATATATTATATAAAATAATAATTAAAAAATTGGGAATTAAAGGGGCCCCCAAAACCTGTAAATACTGAGGAATTCGGTACGGTTGAGAGGTATGCTGGGTACAGCAGTTGGAATCTCATGCTTGCTTCTCGACATTCCCTGAATACTGGAATAAATACTGGAATAAATGTACTTGTCTTCTGCCTGGTGTCCAGTAAGTAATCATTCTCCACAAAAACTCTTGCTGTTTTCCACTTTTAATACTTTTTCCATCTGCCACAGTTTTGCCAGAATCAATTCATTCTGTTGGTAGGATTGCATCTTAATATTAAAGGTGTAGGTTCTTTTTCCATAGCCAGGTTTGCAGCATACACATGATGTGCACTTTCAGTTAACAACTCCTGCTGTGGAATACCAATCCAGTTGCTGATTGTGCTTTCATAAAATTAATACAGTCTGTCCCAACAGCTTCTCTGGTACAGCAGAAAATCACAGGTTTTCTTTACATGCTCTGTTCTCTCTAATTCTATTATTTTTTGAAACATCTCTTCTTGAGCAGTCTCGTATTCACCCATCCTTTTCTTCATTTTAACTTCTGATTTTTGCAGTTTTATCACCTCATCAGAATATCTGTTTAATGTTTCTTCCAGTTTTTCCAGCCTTTTGTTATTTGAGTTGATATACTCCATCAGTGTTTCATTTATTTGAATCAGGTCTGTGCAGTTTTATAAGTCATGTCTGGAGCATGCACTGCTTTTTGCTGAACAGCTGCAGTACTCCACCCAGTCATTGTTTTTCCTCACCTTTTGTAGCTTTCAGGTCCTCTATATTTCTTTTTTCCTGGCATCCAGGCAATGTGCTTACTACACCGTTACTGAAATTTACCCAGAAATATAAATCTGCTGGCTTTCTCTTCTGATTTTCTTTTTCACACTGGGAGAGCTACAGTTAAGCTTTTACTCGTGAAGTCACCTTGGAAGTCCAATAAACATTTGTATTGAGCTTGTATTTTATATTCTGTAACATTGATACCAGCAAAAATGCCTTTGGTCTTCCAGAAGGCAAGCTTAATTATGGAGACTTTATTACAGAAAGATATGGTTATACTAAATGAAGTGATCTTCTCAAACCAAAGTCTGTTTCGCGGAGTATGATATTTCTGAAAGAATTTAAGATGTGGTTTATAAAAGAAAAAGCTGACCAGGAGGTATGTTTAAACGATAATGCCAAAATAATTTACTTTGATTTATACTGCTAGTATTTCCTGTTAAGTCATCACTAGTATTAAGTAGGTTGAAATGTAAGGTTTTCTTTAGTTGAAATGTAAGGTTTTCCAGTTTGAGTTATAATTAAGATCAATCCAATTTAGGATAGTTTTAAAAATTGTTGCTGTAATATGGGTATCTACATCAGGAAAATTAATACCTCCTAAGTTCCAAGGTTTGGAAAATGGTTGGATTCCAGAAGCTGCTTATTTGATCATCTGTACATACATTTACAAAGCACTATTAGCTAGATTCCTTGTTTAGGTCTAGATCGAGCTTTGCTAGGACCATTCTTCAGGGGCTGTTGGACCCTTCTCCTTCAACTTCTCTAATATGGTTAGCTATGGTAATCTACCCATATAGCTAAGGCTACTACAGCAGTAATCAATATGAAAAATTTAGTATAGTTGTGTAAGTTGAACTTACCTCAACAGTAGATGTTTGAATGATCACTGCTGCAGTAGCTCCTCCCTCCCTCTATCCCCTTTGTTTTTTTTTTTTTTGGTGTTTTTTTTTTTTTTATGCCAGGGTGTTTATATTTATTTTTTCCCCTATTCTTGCTCTTCTTCGCTGACAGGAAAGCTCTGAAGGGCTTCATATCCAAGCTTATCTTTTAGTCAGCTCAGCCTGCTTAATAGTATGGGTGCATGGAAGGTACCCTGAACCTTTGGAAGCTGGCCAGCTGTTACATCCTTGGCAGGATATAACCCTTATCCCCTAAAGTTGCTGCAGCAGCAGTGGTTATCTGAACATCTACTGTTATGGTAAATTCATCATAAACAACTTTACTTTCTGTCTACATCACTGTAAAGTAAATGAGAGCTGTATGTTTGGCTCTAAAGGCGGTGCAGTTTAACCTGAATATGAGTGCTCATCAGATAAACAGTGACAGCAAAATAGTAGTATTTTTTTCCATAAACACGGATAAACATTCTTGCATCTTGTATTATCAGTCAAAATAATTTAATGAGCAATTTATTTTCCAGGAAGAGAAACTTCTTTTGCACAAAATGGCAACCGGAGAAATTTTCCCAGGAATAACTGGTTAGTAAAGCTCTCCTTGACCAACTTAATTACAGAAAAAAATGCAGTACTCGGCTCAGGAATTCCCCTTCCTATAGCACTGTCCCCATTCTAAAAATTCTTCTTTTCATTGGCCAAAAGTCTGTTATAGCTTCCACCCCATAATGTTTAATTCATAGTTTGCTGCTCAAAGGAAAAACAGATGCAGCAGACACATTTAAATTGGCCCAGACAGCCATGGATAATTGGCATGTCCTTTTCTAAGTCTCATTTCTTCCTGTGGGGACATCCAACCAGCCAGAACTTTTTAGCTGCTATCAATGCAGAAGTCACTGCTTTTTGTAATATAGCATGTGACCAAAAGAGGATGCTGCTATATGTAAGCAACATTAACTGTTTTATATGTAAATACTAACCAATCAGTGCCTAAATCATTACAAGCCTAGCCAAAACCCTCCTTCATAGGTTCTTTCTAATCTCAAGGAGGATGGCACAAGATAGAACGAAGGAGAATTTCAGGCTGATCATTCAATTATCTGGGTTTGCCTTGACATTAGCCAGGATGCTGCTCTGCTTAACATGTAGTAAAAGTTTCTTCCAGAGATAGGGGATATATTGGGATATGAATCTATCATGCCAACATCTTATTTATCTGTTGATGAAAGTTGCTGTAGCTATTTAAGATACCATTTAGTCTGCAAGGGAATATGAAGTCAGACAGCTGGATCTTTCATTTCTGAAAAGGCTAGACACAGATCTTTATGGAGGAGTCTATAAGAGACTTGAATACAGAGAGAGTTGCCAGTCTGTCCTGACATCTAAGACATTTGAGACCACTGATTGCTCTACTTTTAACTGTTTGAGGTCTTTCAAGTTTAGTGATGTGTTTAGACAAATACATTCAAAAAGGTGCATATATTCAGTAATGGGTCTGATGAGATTTCAAGTAAAGGGGAATTAATACTTATTTTGGTCTAACTATAGGAGCATGTCAGTATGGTTTGTTTTCTTTTATATAAATGTACGTTCATCTATGTCTTTAAGTGATAATTCAATAAAGGTGTTATTTAAAAAAAAAAAAAAGATTTATTTCAATCTAGAAGAAATTCCTTTGAAAATTAGATGAGTCAGACAGAAGGCTTTCCAAACTACTGCACCAACATGATCAAAAATAAGCAATTATCAACAATAATGCCTATATGGCATGTGAACATGTTTTGTTTACCAAATTCAACTATACTGTATATATCATACTTTTAATTTGAGACCATTATCCTTGAACCAGTTGCTGAAATGGTCTAACCCATGTTGGAGCAATTGTGAGTCTGTGGAAGATCAAAAAACAACACCCAATTTACAGTCGACAGAGTTTCTTAACTTGATCACAGCTACAGTAAAATCCTTATCTATGGGAAATGATTATAGGAGGATGTCTGTCCTTCCTGGCTGACTTACAGAGCTATTTGGACACATTGCTGTTATGGTTAAACTCTTGCCTTTTCTAGGACATCAGTCCATTGTATGGCTAAAAGGTAGAGCAACTTGTACTTCTTCATTCACCCCCCGAAGTATTCTTCCACCAGCCCTTTCCAGATGACTTCTAGAAAATGATAACCACCCTCTTTGGGAACAGCTGTCATATTGTTTAGATTGTGTATTTCTGTTTAATGCTTGAGAGTGTGATTTGGGATTTTTGAGTGGCTCTTTCTGGGTAATTCTGAGGTCCATGATATGCCCAGAAAAGTTTACAAATAAGTATTCCTGCAGAAAACAAATTTCCCCTAAGGACTGCTGTTGATAATATTTATTTTTCTTTGCAGCATCCTCACACATCTCCTTCTGCATACATTAGACCATTTTTAACCAAAAGACTTCCCTAACATGGACCTGAAACTTTAGGGCCTTCACATAACACACAACACACACAGACATTTTGATGTTAGTGCAGGGACAAGATATTATCAAAAGGAGAAGTTACAGATAAGAAAGGAAAAATAATAAAAAAGATACATAAACAGAGCTTGAAATCTTAGTAAACTCTTCAGTCCTGCTAATGATTTTGGTTATGGAAACTAGTGGCAGACTATTCAGCCATGGCATTCCATAGCTGTATCATCTATTCAAGCCCCTTTGAAGGCCCACAGTAACTGCTGCTTTTCAGGCCTCTGGATGTCAACTTCTAGATGTCCGTCGTAGATGACTGCCTTCTAACCGTTTCATCTGCACCATCACAGGACATAAGCCTAGGTTCAGATATCCTGACATGGGAATTGAGAGCCCATTTATTTTTCAGAAGCAGAGGCCATGGGAGGAACCTCTCCTATTACTTTTTTGGGCCTATGTCTCAGATTCTAACATACTAACAAATATCTGTTTCTCCCTTTCTTCCATATTTGAGTGTAAGAGTTTTAAGAAGAGTTCAGTCCTCTGCTATGTGAGTGGCTACCCAAATGAAAAGAAATACCTCCTCCCATCTCTTCATGTGAGTTGTATGAGGAAATTTAGACTACTTGATTCAGATTTTATTTACTCCTATGTTATACACAAATGAAGAGGAGGCTATATCTTCATGTCCTCCTCCAGAGGGATACTTAATTTGTTATGGGGACATTTTTAGCATGGAACAAAAGATAATTTTGAATCATATATAGCATATTTAGACCTTATACATACAGAGGGAGTAAGATTACAAATGTCTTGACTGAAATCACAGTTGCCATATTCCAAACAGATGTTTTTACGCCACTGATGTCTGGCTGGGCTACCAAAGCCTAAAATCTTCCATTGAACCTGCTCCTCTTCCACCTCTCAGAAGGTTATGGAGTCTTCCTCTGAGGATGCAGCTTCAAATATTGGTGATTATTTCCTGGCATACTCTTTACACATTTACTCACCTGGACAGGTTCTCTCAGATGATTAGGACTCTCTAACCTGATTCCCCTGTAGAAGAGGCTGTTTTAGGGAAACCATTGTGATCATGATGAAATATTTTGAATGGGAGTCTAAACAAATCAATGAGGTTTAGAAAAAATACTATAATCTTAGAACTGGGCACCCCGACCCTACACTAGTCCCTCCAGTCTTGGAGACCTTCCTTGATGCTTTTGCATCTGTGTCTTCTGCATCTTATTCTAAGTTGCCAGCTCCCAAGAGGCCTGATAGATTCTATAACATTCCAGAGAAACTTAAATTTTCTTTTCAAGAACCCAGTAGCTGATCCTTCAGCTATTTCTTTAACTTCTGACAAGCCATCTAAGCTCCTGCCTTTTGCTTATGTTCTTCCATCGTATAAGGACAATAGGGCCATGGATCATGACCAAATATCTCCTGTCTATTCTGGGCAGCCTGAATAAAGAAAGCGATTGCTGCCATGGAATGGCCAGATGCATGATAACAGGCCTTGTTTTGGTGGCTGATGCATCTCAGGTTGTTATGCATAGCACTAAATGCAGCTATGATGCTTTATAGGCCTCCTTCAGAGCAGTTGCTACTGGCTCAGTAATTAGGAGATATGTTATGTACTCAGCCTCTCCCTGAAGATTTTCAGGCAAAATTCCTAGACTGTCCTCAAGATTGAGACTTTTATTTGGTTTACAGGCAGCTAGTTTATTAAAAACTCTACAACAGCAAGAGGAGAACAACAAAGGACTGAAGACAAATCCACTCACTTCTGTAACCAAATACCAGAAAAATTACCCTGCCAAGCCCACCTCTTTTGTCCACAGAGAACATAAGCCTTCACTAAAACACATGAAAGTGCCTAGGAAAAGATTCCAGGACAAACTTAAAAGGGACTTCAAATCTGGGAGGCACTCCTTCACAGATAAATCAATGGGACTATCTTGTCTTCATCCCCAACTCCCTCGGTCCTTCTACCATTTCCAAAAGGCTCACCTTTTCCATGACAAATTGGGAAAAGATCACAACAGACAAGTGATTATTCAGCATTATAGACACTTCAAAAAATCTTAGTTACTGCGAATAAGTCATACATTGCAAAAAAATTCAGACATTATAGCCTTTTCAAACATTTTAAACACTTCAGAGATTATTTCAAACACTTATGTCGCTATTTCAGACATTTTGAATAACTCTGTAAGTATTTTGAACACTTCAAATCCTATGCCACATGCTTAGTGACTGAAAATAATTTACAATGAATTTAAGTACCTTTGAATAACAGCTGACATGTTTGTAAGTTTGCTCCTGTATGTTACTTCACTTCTAACTGCGTGCCTCATGGTTTGTGAGGTGCTTCAACTTTGGATCCCACTTCTGACACCTTGTCACATTTTTTGTGTATTCAAATGAGACACTGAGGCACAGGGTGGGTTGAAATCGTTTATTGTACATGAACATATCAGAAGCTGTAACTGGAATGTACACTTCAAACTTCATGTGCTTACTGACTGACTCATTACTTCTAACACACTCTCATATGCATCTCCATTCAAGCAAGTACTCACTGAATGACTATACAAAATGGCACAGATCTTGCCCATGCTCAATAATTTATATGCATGTGTTATCTAGCTACAGTTGTTGACTAGGTACAATATACACACTGAGCTACAGACTGTGGGTCTATGTATGTAACGTGCGTGATTGCTGAGATATTGTAAGTTATTTATATTTACTTTGACTTATAAAATTCAATTTAAGACCTAGAATCTAAAGAACACTATCACTATAAAAATAGCTTGTGCTGAAGAGTTTGCATTTACACTTGTTTAGTAACTCCTTTGATCTCCAAAATATGAACATTAGTTTGAAATGTGAGGACATAATTTGATTCTGTCAAAAAACTTAGACTTTGCCCATTGGAACCTCCAGAACTAAGTCTGAGGGAATGAGTTAATTTCCATAAGGACAGAGTGTCCTTCCTTCATGTCTAAAATGGTGAATGAGATGTCCCTTAATCAGGCATCATCCTTCCTATGTTCTTCCTTAACTCATAAAAGAAAGGAGAGTGAATATAACTCTTAACTGTCCAGATTTTCACAGAATGTCCACATTTTTGCCTCATATCTTTGGTCACTTCCTGATAAAAGTAATTAAATAATACTAAATAATGTTAGATATTTCAGTTTCAGACTTTATATAATTTGGAAAATACATAATAATGTGAAACCTGTTATCCTAACAATTTTCTAAGCTTATAGGAGCACTGTTTAAAATCTGTCCCCCATTTTTGGGCCTTTGTCCTCCTCATTTTTGGCTTTGTCTAGATTTTTGCACCGAGAGGTTGAGAGATATGAATCCTGCTTTCCCTAGGTGTTTCAAAGACCATTCAGATTTTACTTGGACAAGACTAAGACTATTCATAAGTCAGACCAATTGTTTGTTTCCTTCCTAGACTCTAAGATAGGTTAACCAGTGTCTAAACACACTATTGTTAGCTGGATTTCTAGGTCAATTTCCTTTTGTTGTACTTACCAGCAAATTACTGCTGTCTTTCCCAAAAACTCATTCTGCTAGAGAGTGGCCTCTTCTGGAGCTTTCTATAAGAGGCCAGATTCCAGACTGATTGTGGAAGCAGCTATTTGGTCTTCAGCGCATACCTTCACCAAACATTACAGAGTAGTTTCTTTTTCCATATCCATAGCTGCCTTCATTAGGTCCATCCTCTCTGGCCTATTAGATGAGCTCCCACACTTCTCAACTTTGCTTCCCTTCTTGACCTTTAAGCTTTATGAATTACCCATCTGTTTGGAATACTGCTACAGTGATTTCAGTCAGGACATAGTATGGTTGTATAACAACTTACAGTAGCAGTAAATATACTGATCACTGTTGCAGTATTCCTTCCCACTTGACATTCCCCTTCTCTGCCTCTTTTTATTCCTTTTTTGTTCTCCTCTCTTGCTTGTCAGCCTTTAGTACTGAGGGGTAATCCCCTTTTTCCCTGCATTTCCCTGTTAGCTGACCAGTTTTTTCCCAGATGTCTTCAGGCTGCTGGCTTGGGGATAGTCTGAGGATTTGTGCTCATATGTTTGCTTATGTACCATTACATTCATGGGCTGAGGTCATAAGTAGGACATTTGGCTCAGTGGAAGGTTTTAGGCTTTGGTACCTCAACCAGACGTCAGTGCCCATTTATTTGGAATACTGCAACAGTGATTGGTAGGATATTTACTGGTAAGTTCTTGTACAACTATATTTTTTATTCTGAAGAGCATTCAGGGCTTTAAAATGAATTGTAAAACAATGTCCATGGAACCCAGTTTATGGCAACCAGCATACAACGAGCTCTATATGTATTGTCGATTACCAGGCACCTGTAAATTCCTTTGTAAGAATCCTATAACTGACACAGTGATAGTTTTCCTAACTGGAGACAGGATCTAAATTGGCTCGTGTCCTGAACTCTATATTCAAAAATAAGGAAAATAAGGTATTGGACCACTAAACAAGAAGGGTTATACTGCTACTGTTCTGGTCATTAGGGCTATGAACTGCCAGATTCATGTGATGAAACGTCTGCTAACATGGCAGAATAGATACCAGATGAGTCCCTGCGACATAAGCTTACTTAGCTTTAGAATTCACCCAGTGATAGATTAAGCCAAGTGGCAGCCCTTGTATGTCTGACAAAAATCTGCTGTTTGAGACCCTTTTCTAGGAAGTAAAGACAGGAAGAAGTATAGGAAAATTGTAAAATCTGTTAAGCAGCATTTTCAACTTCCATTTCCCAAATACTGCAGGAACTGCTCCACAAAGAAGTGGCCCATTTACAGAAAGCAGTCAAAGGCAGTTTTAATTGAGGATGGTTTTCAAACAATAATGTTGGCGATGAGGTAGAGGTGGGAGGTAAGGCAGCAACAGTGTAAGGGAAGGGTCAGCAAGTATCCTCCCTGCTCCCCTCAAAGCCACTCCTTATATCCTAGAAAGGAGGCTTTCCCCTTTTAAAGGAAAGTGGCTTCTCAAAACTGCCCAAAATGGATCAGGGTGATTATGTTATCAGATTACAAAATAAAATTCAAAGCCCTCCATTCCTTCCTATGTAGGCTGTCCATCCCCAGATTATAAGTGGCTTTTAAAACTGATCCCTAACAAATTACTGAGATATGGAGTGATAAGGAGGGTCCTAACCAAAGAACAAGAGAGATTTTAGGCAAGACTATTTCCAGTTCAAATTTTGGAAGACCCCACCAGAAATGGATGGTCATTGGAGATACATCCTGGATTTATAAATACTGAAAACATTTCTAAAAGTTCAAGATGCTGTCCCTCTAGGCCCTTCTCCCTCTCATCCCACAAGAGGCACTTGACCCTGGGCTTAATTAAAAAAGGTCACAAACACACCTCAAGTCACAAACAACATAGGTAATTTTTTTAGTTCAGTCGGGCCAGGGGCATTTACCAATTGTTTGGCCTTGTTTGTCCAGAAGATGCCCCATCTGGACAACAATCTGATTCAAGTTTCCTCCAGAAAGAAGATTCAACAAGGCAACAAGTTATGCTTTGCAATGCCTAACTAACTTGAATTGTTCTTTGAATCTGTCAAGGTCTGACCTAAACCAAAGAAAACACAGGTCTACAATGGATATGCAGCAGTGCAAACAGTTCCTGCCTAAGGGCAAAGCCATAAACGTCAGTAAGATTTTTTTTTTTTAAACCTGACTCAGAATGTGGCCCTCTCAACTTAAATATTTTTGATGGTCTTAAATTGCATATTGTACTAATGTCACCTGGAGAAAATGCAGAAAGAAGTCATCTGTTGTTCTCGACAAATAATATGTATTTGTCGGATGCAATTTATATCCTCAGATAGTACACAAGTGTCATTTTAGATGTCTTGGACATAACATGGGGAGCTTAGACTCACTGCTTCAAGGTCCAAGTGGGTGTAGACCACATCTGTGCTGAAGAAGTATATCAGTGTAATGAAAATGCTGGCTGTCATTCTAGCCCTCAAGTGGCTTCGATTGAATGACCCTGTGGGTGGTCACAGATGACAACAATAATGCTCATAAACCAAGAGGTATCCACTCATCAGCTAGGCAGATTAGTCATGATGACATAGGGTACAGCAGTGCAGTCTGAGCTTCATCTCTAAGCCTCATATATCGCCTCAAGCCACAGCTGCACAGCAGAGAGTTTAAGCAGCTCCAAGACAAACAGTCATGAACAGGAACTGGATCTGAAAGCCTGTTACACCCTCATACAGTAAGAGTGAATCCAGTCCTCAGTATCTTTGCCTCAGACCACAGCCATCAGATAAAGATGTTCTGCACCAGATACATTTACAAGAGAGGATGAGTACTGAATGCCTTCTTCATTTCATGGCTAGGAAGTGTTCTGTGTGTTTTTGTCTCCCCCTGTAATGACAGCATTCCAGATAAAATTGTGGAAAGACCAGGCTAAACATACTGGTCCTGCCGATTACCACAGTTAAATACCGAAGCAGGCAGTCTATGTTCCACAGTCTTGTACTTTTGTGACCCTGAAAAGAGGGTCATTAACCTCAGACTCGCAGCATGGATTACATCTGATTGATAATCTTTGGTGGCCATTTCCTAAAGGAGGCCAGGAAGTGCCCAATAGCAGGATCCTTCTCCACTTACTGTTGTACCACCCATGACTGGGAGCCACAAGAATTCCTTGAATCTGTGGTATTGGAGGATTAGTGGAGCTGCTTTCAAGTGGCATATCCTGTGCTTTTGTTAAAGAATGCTTTTCTGCAGTTGCAATGTCTTCCTAGTAAAAGCTGTTTCTAAGAAGGATGCTGCATTTTAAACCTCCTAAAAGTAGTGCTGTCTTATAGGGATTAACACTCATTTCCTATTGACTTTACTGGACCCTTTGCTGTCGTCCTATTAAAAACTATGTCTTTGAGGGATGCTGTAACTTAGAACTCCTAAAAAGCAATACTGCCCCATAGGACTTCAGTTTTGTGGTATAAAACAAATTTTCCTATGAATGAACCTTGCATAGCTGTAGCCATCTAGTTTTTTTATCCTTGAAGATGCTTTCTAATAGTGACCTCAGCAAGAGGTTTGGGTTTTCCATATGAATGAAATTAACGTCTGGACAAATCTCTGTTTAATTTATCGAAGTCTTTTTGGTTTCTAATACCATGAATTGACCCCGTTCCTAGGACAAGGTATGATTAAAGTTCATAAAAATTTGTATTGTTTTAATCTTTGATGTTAGCCAAAGTGCCCTTCACAGCACATCCAGTGTGCCCAGAACTGACTACTTAGCATATCTTAGTACGACTGTGAATTTTTTTCATTAGACCCATTGCTCCAACTACTGTTGGAATTGTCTGGGTATCTTTCTTCTGCATAGCTCTCATTCCTGCCTGCAAATCCTGGTATTTTACGACTTTGTGTCTCTCTGTATGCAAGGCATTGTAATCACTGGGTGTAGCGATTTCAATGATCAGTGCTACTTTTGTCTTTTTTTTCTGAGCTACTATATCTGGTTTTCTGGCATCTATTTTTGAACTGTTGGTAATGAGTGACCCCATGTGATATACACTTCCTCATTCTCAGCAATGTTTTGCTGTTCATATTTCTGATGCTTCTCAACTACTTCAGTATTGCAATGTTTGTGTCTTTCAATGCAATGTTTGTGTCTTTCAGTGTACAGATCCTCTGCCATGAGTATATCATATCCAGCAACAAGATATGTGACAGTTTCCAGTTCTTTTTTTTTTACAGAGCCTATATTTGTCTGTTTCTCCCACATGTTCAATGGACTTTGTAAACCAACATGTACATAGTCCACTGTCATGGGTCGTCATTATTAACCTTTCATCTTTTGGTTTAAGTTCACCTCTCCCTAACCATTTCTGCATCAAATTTTGATCAACATGAGGTTGTACCAGGAGATCTCTTGCAATATTTATGCCTTTTCCACATTTCTGTCCTTCTCATGTGACCCTTCATTTTTGGCTCATTCAATTGCTGTCTGATTTCTTTCTATTTTTGGTTTGATTTCCATTCCTGCTCGATACCGATATGCTTCTGCTAAACTAAGCAGAGAAGTCATCTTAGACTTCTGCTCATGTTTTAAAACTTTCACGTTTGGTTCTGATGAGGTCAGCAGATATGACTGGAGATCTGTACATGTAATCAGTTTTGAGGAGGCCCTTACCTTCTTTAGAACGAGGAATATATAATCTTGTTATACATCAATTTTTATATATCATTTGATAAGCATGAAGCATTTTTCTTGTTTTTTTCTCCAACTGCTCCAATACCTTTTGGGGCCAGTCATTCACCCCAAAAGTGTAGAACACGAATCTCTCATTTATACCTATGATAGTGCCAGAGCTGGCTTTGAACCAAGCCATGCACCTATCAGTATTGTATCCTAAACCTTAGACTAAAGGGAAAGTTATACCACACTGCAGTATGTTCATAGCCAGATTCAGCGCTTTTGTGCTGTTTTTATTTAGAACTTCTTCAGAAATGTTTTTGCTGAAAAGTACTAGATTTTCATTGAAAGCAGATCTTAGAAGAGTAAGAACAGAGTTGAAATATGCACGGCTCTCAGATTCAATTTTACAACACTTGAAGTTTCCAAGGTTTGTCTACTGGGATATGGAGTTTCTGTACAGAGAATGGTCCCACTGAAGGAGGATATAAAGCAAATACACTGATGATATAGGCATAATTTTAATATCCAGATATTGCAAAATGTGTATAGTATATAATAAGTTTGGGGCATGGCCCAAAGGAATGTGGTACATTTCATCAAGACTCTAATGATCAGTGGGAACCTTCAATGAAATTCAAACAAAAACAGAAAATATGATGCTCTGATTGAAGTTGGATGCAATCTTTTCATACCCCTGTACTTAATATAACCTGCTCTCAGGTAGCAATACCCTGGAACAGATTACGTATATTCATTGAAACTCTCCATCATCCATCAGGTCTCAATAGAACATCTAGTTACCAGTTAGGTATTTGTGGATCTTTTTTTTTCTGACACTACCTGCAATATATTATCATTGTTTCATTGGTTCATAAGCAGCAGCCTTTCTGATTAAATGAGAATCTTTAGCTAACCTACCACACAAAATACTTCTAATAAGGCCAGTTACAGCTCTCAGTGATGGCTGTGATGCTATCAATCTTTTTTTTAAACTATATATTCCTATGGAAACTGCCATTAGTGTGCATGTATGAATAATTATATGTATATTAGTAATCATAGCAGTATTAGTAGAATGCTAGCCCTTTCTACTGATGACCCTTTAGTTTAGTCCTGTCTAGACTGTTATACCTAGTGAAAAACAAGATTTTCCGTTTATTAAAACTGAAACAAATCTTTCCTATCATCACACTTTTTATGAGGTAGGACAACCCCCTCCCCTGATGTACAGCATTCTAATCTGTACATTCCATTTCCTCACACACCTGGAATGTGAAAAGTAAACATCCATTCCCACTCATGCTGTAAACATTGTTTCCTTTCTCTGATTTACAGTCTAGTCAGTATTTTAAGATTATAATACATCTCTCATACTCTTGTTCCAAATCCCATATTACTGGTTCTGTTCTTACTTTAGTAAAGTAACAAAAGGGAATAAATAATTAACAGTATAAAAGGTCAGTGGGTTGTTACTATTTCGAGCAATATAAAGATTCATTACATGTCAAGCAGAGTGCCTCTTTGGACCTCTTCAAGAGGAACCTTGACGATTGGATGGGAGAAAGGAAATTCACCCCAGGGATCACGTCAGTCGCCCTGCTAGACAGGGGTCCAGGAAAGTAAATAATGTGGGAAGAAATAGCCAGGGAATTGTTATGGCTAGGCTTGTATAGGCCCTAGGGCTGATAGCCTAGTACCAACCTATGAACCTATAATTGAGTTGAGGAATTTAAGCTCTCTTTAAGTACTCTTAAACTTGTACTCCAGGTCTAAAATTCACACTTGCAGTTTTTTTTGGTATAAAACATTGCATTTCTGCTTCATACATCAGCTTTATTAAAGATCTTAAGCCCTAACCTCTGTTAGAAAAAATAATAATAATCAAAACATTGAAAACAAGTAAATTTCATAACAATGTAAGTGCAGATTACAAAAGTGAAATTGCTACTTAACATACAAGATCTAATAATAAATACAGACAAAAAATATTGTAACAAACCAAGCTATTAGAACTGCTCTTAACTCTGTCAAAGTCCACAAAGCACTGAGAATACACATTACAAAGTCCTTACGAGTTCATTGCTGCTGTCAAGCTGTTCAAAGGGTTGGAGTAGAAATTGCAAAAGAAATACAATATAACATAGCTACAATAAAAAAAAAAAGCCAATAAATAAAAGCAGCTTAAACTCCACAGATTGTATGTATCTCAAGTTTAAAAATGTAGTCCATGGAAATGCCTCAGGGATGTTTGGAAAGAATGTCAAAACCAGGTTAGCAGCAACATCTCACAAAAGTAAAGAACAAACCAGCTACAACTTAAACACTAGGAACACAAAGTCCATCAATTTGCAGTTCAAAAAAAAGAAAGGATAATCGCTTCTCGGCCTTTTGGCTAAGATCAAGTGTAGTAAAAAAAGAAAGGATAGTATAGTATATGCAGAATCTGCAAACGCATTCTTCAAAGGTGTTTTCAAATCCAGCAACAGCTTTCTACAGAAGAGGACAATAATGCTACTCAGAACCACCAACAGCAGAAGCAATGTGATTTGCATTTTGTATTCTAGTTCACTTTGCAAGTCCTTAGGGAGATTATTACTATATATATGTACGTATGTATACACATATATATATATATATATATATATATATATATATATATATATGGGTTCCCTTCGGAATCCTAAAACATCAACATTAATATGGTTGAGACCATATGATCGAAGTTTTAGAACTTTGAAATTCTGAACGGAGATCTGCGGATTTGGTATATTTAAGTAGTGGGGGTGTGGGAGGGGGGTGCAGGGAAGCATGCCCCCCTGCAGAAACATTGAAAAATTTTTTTTTGTTATGTTGGATTTATTTCAGAATCTCGATATTCCGAAACATCAATCATATGGTCTCGATCATATGAAATTCGATGTTTCGGAAATTCAAGATTTCAAAGTGAATCTCTCTCTCCCATTTTCTGTATATATATATAAATATATATATATATATATATATATATGTATGTATATGTATATATACATATATGGTTTAACTTTATATTGTCAGAAATGACAATATCAATCGCGCTTTTGTGCGGACCAAAACGTGAATTCTGAACTTTGAAAGTCAGCAGATCGAGCAGCAGATTTGCTGATTTTTGAACTACAATGTCGAACACACATTGTAATGCGGGGGGGCAAGCCACCTGCACCCCCATGTGGGGGGCTGCTTCCTCGCACCCCCCCTACTTTAATATACTAACTCTGAGATCGCACTAAAGTGGGGAAAGGGTCCATTTCCTGATCCCCACTATAGTTCAATCTGCACCCAAAATGCTGAATGTGAAACGAGCAAAAGTCACTGCACATTCACTCATTGCACATTCACAGCATTTTTTTTCGATGTTTTGGACTTTTGAAAAAGTCTTTTCCGACATATGGCATTCGACCATGCGCATAACGCAGATATAAAGGTAAACCTATATATATATATATATATATATATATATATATATATATATCAGCTTCACTGATGAGACTTAAATGAGAACAATACCCTCCAATGTACAATGTAGGTAACTTTATTTCAATTATTTTTTCTCCCTATAATATCCCCTTGATGCAGTTTAGATCATAAAGGCCCATGCTTTTACTTTGTTTCCTTACAGAAGTCTTACATCCTAGACATCAATATTACAGTTAAGTACAGATGGCACCATTGATTTAGGAGCATTTCATGATCGTGCCTCCACACACACATATCATAAGTAAAAACAGCTGTGTTAAAGTGTGCTAGTAAGTTTCAAAATTCACTGCTTTTTAGAAGCGTGATTTGATTTTTGAAGTGTACAGACTTGCAGGATTAGGAAGGAAAATGAGTAGGACACTTACTGCTGTTCTCACCCACCAAAAGGGACAACTCATTGAAAATGGCTCCTTTCCTCAGTGCAGGTGTGATTCTGATTTTGCTGTGTGTATGTAAGGGTATGGTGGTGCAAAGCATTTGGCTTCTACCATTTTGGGAGGGAGCATTTCTGAAAAGCACTATTTTTGATGCATGGGGGCAGGAAAAGATGGTTCATACGGATTTATGGTATGAGAATGAGAACATGTACAAGACTTGAGCACTGATAATGAATCAAGTGCAAAATGTTTTTCTAAGTTGTGTGGTGGCAAACAATCTGAAAATAAGTTTAAGTAAAGAATAAAATGTTTATGAAAGAAAGTAATGGGGAGTATAGAAGCATATATTAGGCTAAAAGAATTGAAACAAGTTCTGAAAGTGGGTAAGTCTAATAGGGTTCTGAAGGTGAATGGATTGAGGCACACGTTTAACAGTGTCATATGATAGTCATTTATACCTCTCCAGAGCTGACCAGCCGCTACTTACTCCTCTTTGCACACTGGCTCTTATGGCCTCACCTTAGCCTCCTCTAGACATAACCCACCTTGAATCTGGGGCCAGTGAGAAGACTGAGGATGCTGGTGTGTAATTGTAATGCTGCTGCTGGGGAGTGTGTCTTAACTCCCACCCCTCACCTTGTAGCAACCTTGTTGTTTCTGCAGTCACTGCTCTAGAGAGTTGTATGTGCACTTTTGGGCACTAGCAACCTCCTGACTAAGTAATTCACTACTTATGCAGTATGGAGCTTGCCAGGCTTGTACACTGAATATTGAAATGAGTCTAGGATGCCTCTTCCCTCGGGGATGGGTGCGTCAACATTGGATGCTCACTCCCATCCTCCTGCATCCATGATGCTAATCAAACAGGATTAACCTAGGGCTCAGTAAAGGCTTCATCCTTCTGTGCTATGGGGCCAGTAATTGGTTGGCACTTTGTTTAATATTTAACAAGAATGTTGGCAGCAGTGTAGTAAAAGGAAAAATATTTAAGTGTGATTACATTTCTATGGGAGAAGAAACACAAAGAAGATAATAAAAAAAGGAGAATGCTAAAGCTTGCTAATGATTACAAGCTAATATGAAAAAGACACTATTCATAAACATAATGCACAATCACACAAGGCTGGTGCACAATTCAAGACATGTATCAGAGCCCAGTGTGATTTGTAAAGGTGTTTCTCTGCAACAGTAGCACCACATAGACTATAGTTTAGCTGTTGGAGCCTAGTTATATAGTTGGTATGTAAATAGTGATCTGCAGAATAATATGCAATGCACATATATCTACACTATGTGTTATACTGTGGACTGGGGCAGGGAGTTACAGAAGAAAAATGACAAAAAGTATCACGCAAGATATGGCTGTCCATCACTGGGCACCCAAAAGTGGTGATATGTTCCTTAGTGAAGCTGTTTCTTTGCTATGGTAGGCTATTTCACAGAATATTGATAAAAAGGAAAGGGTTGTGAAGGCACATCCCAATACTGACTGTGGTGTACACAAGCACACTGCTACAAACCATGTGTGGCCAGCACCCTAATATAGTGTCATCAACAAGCTGTTGTCAATGGGAGCAGCTCTAGAACCTGGTCTCTTCATTAACATACTCTACAAATAAGACCACAGTGTTATTATGAAAAAGGAGTCCCTAATTATCTGTCCCTCTCTGACATTACAGCAGACCTGGTACGCTGCTGTCCCACTAGGACATTCACTAAGTGAGATGTACAGGATTAGTCATGGTGTGCCTTGTTAAATTTTGTTCTTGTAGGGAACTAAGATGTCTGGGTATCTGGAATATGCAACATCATTTTAATATTATTTTTGTATGATACATTGTCAAGTATATTGGCAGGTGTCATTTAAAATTATAGGATGGACAGGTAGCACAGAATATACTAGACAGATATGTGCCAACATCTCAGTTATCAGTGCCAAAGTTCTTCATCATGCTATCCTTCCCTGGAGCAGACAGCAAGTGTAGGTCGCTCTGTCAAGCTCTCCGGTATGATGTTCAACAGGTACTATCAGGTCTGATGTTCAACAGGTACCTCTACAGACAGAAAAGTATTAATGGAATCTGCTTTTCTATAAGAGGAAAATTCCTGTTCAGGATGCACCCACTCAACAAGACAAGTCTGCTACAATATACAACTGAATCCTAATGTGTAGCTCCCCCTCTGTTCCTTCTAGTGGATTGCTTGGCAGAAAGTAAATGGGGGTGCTGTATCCTGTCAGCACATCAGTAGCATGATCCATGTTTAGGTATCATGTTGGTGATGTGACCAATTCGGCCAGTGCTCTGCTTTCCCATGGACTTTGCTGCATATAATTCTCAACTGATGCACACAAGTTTTATTTTCATAAAAGTAGGGAGTCTTGCTGTCAGCATCACAATACATGTAAATGAGTCATGCTACTGATTTAAACATACTGTGCAAAGCTACTGTATGCAGCTGAATGATATGTATATGAATGTGATAACTGGGATTATTAGATTATGGAGAAGTTGGTTTATGGGGTGGTTAAAGGAAGGAACAGCCAGACTTGTTAGTAATTATGTGGAAGATTATTCAGGATAGTATTCTTCACAAAGTATGCAGACTGTGGGAGATATTACAAAGGCTTTGATATATCTCATGTAGTTGTACTTAATATTTCTAAAATATATTGGTTTTGGAAGAAGTTTGTTTTCAAGTTGTATTAAGGAAGTATATCAATCTATGTTAATTATTCCTTGTTTGAATGAGTATTGGGTTAGAAAAGTGCAGGTGAATAATGGCATTAGGAAGGGATATGCACTAAGTTCAGTGCTGTTTGGTTTTGTTATTGTCTTGTTTTTGTACATAATGCTGGGTGCTATCCTTAAACATTGTGCACCATTAAGCATTGCTGGTAGTCAGCAGAACCTCATTCAGCCTACGCAATAAAAAGTTGTTCGACTAATCTATATGGCTTAGCTGCAATGACGTTGGATAGCTACTGTGTTTATAAGACCCTACGTTTGAGGATTGTGGTCTTTAAGGCATGACAGTGGAATGTGCTATTACATATATTGGGTAATTTTGTATTTGATGTGAATATTGAAAGTTCAGCATGTTTGGACCATAATTGTTAACTTTATTCACAATACATAAATTCTGGATTATAGGCTGGCTTTGTGGCTATTCCATTATCTTACCAATGGGTCTGCGGTCTGGCAATTCACTTTGAGCTGGAGATGGTTTCTAGATAGGACCTGCTTTCTTGGGTGAAAACACATTATTTGGTTTTAAAGGTCCAGACAAGGCACTTGATGAAGCAGAAATGTAGACCAGAGCTTTGAAACCCACAGGTGCAGCTGCAGCTTTTGTGTCCCAGGTACAGTTACAACTTTTGGGTTCCAGCTTTCAGTATTTGCTCTGCTGGCAGTTCTGCTGTTCTAATCTTACTGTGTCTGATAATTTGCAGGCAGTTAGTGTAAAAATGTGTTCTTTTTATTTTTTAGGAGCTTAAGTAAGGTTTACAAGTTTACCAACTGGCAGGCATTTGTTGTCTGCAATGTTTTATCTTCTTTTGTGAGCTTGTCTGAGGTTTTGAATTCATGGCAGAGTGTTTGTTACAGGGAGAATGGTGTGCAGCCTTTAATCTTGTCATTTAGTGCTATGTGATCTTTGTTAATCACTTGAGCTACCACCAACTTGTTTAACATCTCACATACATTATGAAATATCAGCAATGCAGTACCCCGATTATGCTGGTCAAGCATGTGATATTGTACTAAATCCACTCAATTGTTAAACTTTTTGAATATGCATCTGCTTCTCCATTTTCCCTGTCTTGGTTATCTTACAGAATACTTAGTTGTCTTATGGAATAATGCAACCAGTTTTAGAAGCACCATAGAGACTAAAGTATTCAGCTAAAAGAAAGCTACACTAAAGATTTTACAAACTGTCAAAAAACTATTAATTCTCAAAAATGACAAGAAAACAATGCATAACAATGCACTGCAATGCACCACCACCTTATTAACTGAAAATATCTATCATCTCAGACAATGCCATGTTTTCCTTTCCATACTGGAAGTGGAACCATGCTACCTCCTGTACCATTTTTTTAATTGAAACATAGGATCATAGAATGTACAAGGCAAATGGGCCATGTGGCCACTTAGATCCTGTCAGTACCGATCCTTAGACCTTTAGAAGGAGAGTTGGACCAGTCATACTTAGGCTGAATTTACAAATATTCATCCAGTTGTCTAGTTACTTCTTAAAGGAAGATAGTGTGTCTCGTTGCTTGATGTGGAGAGGAAGATTGTTCCATTGGCGTAGTCATTGTGTGACAAATATGTCTCTCCACAGTGCTTTGTTTAGTGCTGAAGCAGGTTCAGAGCTCTGCTTCTAGTCTTTGTTGGACAGTTAAATTTGTGTAAAAATAAGGAGGTGTTGGCCTGCGGGATCCCCAATGACCCCAAAGGCAAGGCATAGATCCCCCTTAAGCAGTCTATAGGACACAGAATACAGGGAAACATTCTCCAGCCTCTCTTAGTAGCTCAGATCTCTTTTTGTCAGGATCATTTGGTGTCCCTGTAACTTTATGATGTGTTTAGTAAGATATATCCCAAAGGGGGGCATTGCATTGAATGATAGGCCTAATCAGAGCTGAATATAGAGGGATAAAGACTCCTTTGGCTTTGGAGGACCAACACCAATCAGCTGTGCCATATTGAAGGATTCCTGACCACATCTGCAACATGATGATCAAAAGAGAGAGCGTTATCAACCAGTGTTCCAAGGCCTGTCACAACATCTTTTGTTTTGGAATGTGTTTTTTTAAATAGTGTAAGCTGGATATAAGGTTTGTTTGCCCAATTCAACAATATTGCATTTTTTAGCATTTAGTTTTCACCTGTTTTCAGAGCACCAGCTATTAATATGTATTTCACTTAGAAGTTTCTGCATATCAAAAGGGGATTTAAGTATAATACCCAGTTTACAATCATCTGCAAACTTGATTAAGCAAAGTTCCACAATTTTGATTTGGAGATCAGAGAAGTATATGCTGAATAGCAGAGGTCCCTTGTAAAGTGACATCTCAAGTGCTATGTGCCATACCTCTGGGATATAACCAGTGGATAAGCTCAGGTTGAACAGCTGCAAGAGCAGGATCATCGGAACATGTTTAATCCTGTTCAGCGAATGGGTATGTTATTTTTATTTTGGAGACAATTTTTTTGTGTGTGTGATAATAGGGGGTTTATTATTATATAGATGTCTTTGAGGTGAAATTTGGTATAAGTATAGGTCTTCCAGTTTATCTGTCAGAAGTTAACATCATCCAAGATGATGGAGTTTTTGTGTATTTGAAGTTCATCTAATGTATTTAAGAAATGGACACAGTTTGGAGGGGGGGTCATCAGGATGGCCTTATAGCAAACTATGATCTCATAGTTGGTTTCATTTAGAGTGAATTGAATCTTAATGAATTCAGTTTGTGGGTGTCTGGGAATCGACCTTGAGGTGTTCTGGTCTTTAACAAATATGGATAGTCCACCACAGTTCATACTGTGTTTAAAGGCATAGTATGTACAAAATCCTGGTGTAGAGGGGGGGTGCTTTTTGCACTTTTAAAATGGGTTTCCATAATAATAATTGCATGAATGTGCTTCGAACATGGGAAGGCTTCTAGTTAAGGCAATTTGGTATTTAGAATCCTAGTGTTGAGCAGTGCCACACTGATATTGTCCGGTGATTTGTTATGTTTTTTTAGGTTGGAAGATCTGTTAGTTGGAGTATGCATAACAAAGGCACTATGAGGGCAGCAAAGGCATAAGCCAGTATGTGGAATCCCTGTAATGAGAGGTGCAAGGCATCACTGGCAAAGCAGGTAGGGCTGTGCAGCTGTTCATCCCATGCTGACACATACTGGAGCTCCTCGAATGATACCAGTTACTCAGTTAGTTGCTGAACTCCATTATCTTTTCCTTGTACCTTGGCAACTTCCTTAGGGAAGGTAGGAGCCCATTCAGTACCGGAGTCTTTCCTGCACTTGTGACATGCACTGAGAGCGTGGAAGTGTTTCTTTGCATATCCCTTAGGGTTTTGCATGCCAGGTCATTTACACCCACATGGATCATACTTGCTTACTTTGAGATTCCTTGAGACATCAGAGCACCAGAAAAACAACTCACCATCACCTTATTGTTGTCCATCTTTATGACAGTACAGTCTGTATGTTACCATTAGTCACCATTCACAAGTACATTTTTATTAATGGAGGGGTTAAGCGTATTTTGTTTGGGGTGAGTTTTTCTGGGTGACTCGCAGTTATGAACATGGCAATGTGTAATGTAGTTTTTAATTTCCACTGGGACATGGTCTTTTTTTACCTTGGAGGCTTAGGCAATGACTTTTTGTTACAGCCTGAGCATATGACAATTTTCTGTGTATTTGTGTGGAGTGCTACAGAAATGTGTGGTGCTCAAGGACAATTTTTTTGTAAGAATTATGCTTTCATGTTATAAATATTTGCGTCTTTCACAAGAATTTTCTAATGAGAAAGTAGAAGCTCACTGTCTATACACATGGTATGAGGCTGTCAACTGTGGGATGACAAGCCAGCTGACCTTACATTTAGTCCAAGGGTGTAGAAATTTAGGGATACAAGACTTCTTTGTACATTATTTGATTTTCTCATTGCCTTTTTTTAACAAATCCTTATGAATACAAAATATTAAAGTCTTCTTTTAGCTGATAAATTTGTATGAGTACCGGATATTATATATGAGTAACAAAACATGTTTGTGGTATAACAGTTAAGCACTGGAGGTGCACGACTAAGATTCAAAATAGTAAGGTAAAAATTTTTGTTTAGTATTGCTGTCTGATATACACATTCATTTGCATATTGCAGTCTGATCTACCAAGCTCATCATTGACTTTTCTAGTAACTTGGTATAAAGGTTGATTCTCCTAAATCCACTGCTATATCGAAAGCATTTCTTATGCTTGGCTTACTCTTATAATGAAGCCTTCTCTTAACCTGCCTTTTCCTTGCAGGAAATGTAACCAATTTTTACCTGACTATGGTTTATACTTTTTTATATCTTGCCCCTCACCACACACATTTATCATCCTTTTACAAACACTCATATATCCTTTCCTTCTCCTTCATTCAGGCTGAACATGCTGTTCAAAAGACATCTGAGGAGGCCAACTAACCTTGTTTGCACTGTGCATAATTTGCCAGGCAAATACACAGATTTTGGCTGTTGCAGGTAGTATGTAATATTTAAAAGCATATTTCCCTAACTAAAGGAAGGTCAGTGATAATCTAGTTATGGGATAGGTTAGGATTGCTTTTTCTGTAACGTTCCCCATGATGTAGCAACTGTTTATGAAAAGACTGAAAAGAAAAACAAATGCTGAATGCATTGCAATTAGTTATGGGGAGGGCATTGTGTTTGTCCTCAGCAATGGTCTCCCCTGTATGCATGGAATTGGAGGTGGGGGGGTATTCAGTGCAAGAGAAAATGTGAATGATTTTGGTGTTTATGGTGGAGGTTTCAGGGTTGAAGCTTTCTAATCACCTTAGAATGAATCAGGTCCTACAAATGCAAACACTTTCCATACAATTTAACAAAGTTTGCCAAACATTACTTAAGGTGGATGAGTATAGACAAATAGTACTGTACCTAACTAGTTCAACCATCAAGAAATCCTTAACTTTTTCCCTCTCTCTCTGTCTCCCAGTGAAACAAGTACATGTAACTTCTGCAGCAGCAGTAGTGAGACTTACCATAGCACACTACCTAAAGAACTTACACAGCTAAATTTCACCTGCAGTTGGCAAAAGTTTACAAGGAACAAATAACCAAGTTAAATCTATGTAAGGCAATCTCCAAGACTCGAACTAATAACTAAGTGTAGTGTGTATTGTTTTGTAGTGTTGAATCTGCTGGAAGGATATCCCCAACCCCACCTCCACTTACTCACCCACATTCACAGGCCTTTTACTGCTGAAGGTGAAGCTGCATTAGCACTTCAGCATATTTCACTCTTATCAGTGTAATATATCCCTGGAAAGACATTGAAAAGCCCATAACTGTAAAATTAAGATGCTGTGACTCGAGATAAGTATTTAGAGTTCAGACACCTTGTCTTTGTATCCATGACCACCCTACCTCACTGATTGTTTATGGTGGTAAACCATCGGGAGGGGTTCTTCCTGCTCCGTTCAATCCGCTCACTCTGCTCCCCTGCCCTTCCCCCATATCCCACCCTCCCCCAGCACCTCTACTCTTATCCTAAGCAAACCACTCCCCCTCATTCCAGTGATCGAATTAAATACAACTCTACCTTGTCCATACCCACATTTCATGCACACCTTACTTTCTTTTATTTAGCCAAACTTATCTGCTCTCCCTTACATCCATCCCCTTGAATTCACATGCCCTCTATTATAATTTTTTGCATCTTACTCTACTTTACCATCACAATATCAATCACCACGTCAAACTATTTTACATTAATTCCAGGCTTACCACCTTCTCTTCTACTATACACACAAACTAGTATTGCACCATAATTTTACTACTGACCAATCACATCTCCCCCACCCACCCTTATCACAAACTGCAAGATAAAACACCTAACCACATTGTCAAAGCCCACTCTGAAATCAAAACATTTCCAACCTTACCTTCAGCTACATACGTATCGCATGATAACAGTCTTTATTTACACCTGATACTGCATTCAAATACGCAAATTCTACTTTTACTATTTTTAAACCCGCTATCACAGTTGACATGCTCCTCCTAACTTGCCTAGCCTCTTTACTCTTAATTCTCAGCCTCTCTACAGCTATATCTTCACATACCTCCATACACCAATACACATCAACAACCTCCTCTAACCCTCTCCCAATAAACAACACAGCTTCTCATGTATCTCCTCCCAGCTTTTCGCCCTATACCCTCCAATTTTATTCAAGCCACAAACTGGCCTCCTCACCTCCTTTGAAACCACACTTGCACCAGTACCCTCACTTAGCAATAAAAAACACTTCCCATGGTATGCATTCCTCAATACCTATCTACTCAAATGTGGAGTCATACATCCTAACCCTGGCCCACCCTCTAATCCTAACCACAAGAGTAACCCCAAAATTTAAACATACTTACTCTTAACCTTAGAAGTATATGTAATAAAATAGTCCCACTGCATATAGATTGATTAAAATAAACTGACATACTAGCCCTTACTGAAACATGGCTACATCCCAATGTAAAAGACTCAGAAATAATACCTTCAAACTTTGCAATAACCAGAAGAGACATCTGAAATAAAGGGGAGGGATAGCACTTCTATATCCCTCTACACTCAACATCACACCCTACACCAGTAATATACCCATCTTTTCCAATGCCGAGGTATTGATCTCCTTTTTGAACCTCAATATAGCAAAAATAATTTGCATAATAGTAATATATATTTCACCAGGTAACAATATACCAGTGTTGGAAAAAAAATTATCCTAGACATTCCAAACAATAAACTTTGAAACAATAATCTTAGGAGACATAGATATAGATTGGCAAACCATAGCTTCTTACTCCCCCACAAATAGAATAAATCTGTATGTTTTTTCTCAGCTTATCAATGCTCCAGCAAGCTACAGCAACGATCTTACCTGCCAATCCACCTTAGACTGAATACTAGTATCCCACCCTGTCAATTACCCTTCTTCTGGTACACTGTCTAGCTCCCTGAGTGATCATCTACCAGCTTATTCCCTTAGAACAAACTCCTAACAATTAAGAGTACACACTATAAAATCAGTTAGGAACTCAACTAATTTTTGTAACATAAATTTAACAATCTTCTACAGGAAATAGACTGGACACCCCTTAAACAACTACCCCTTGATGATGCTGTACTATACTTTAATAACACCTTCCTTCACATACTTAATACACTAGCTCCCATTCATATGAAAGAATAAAAAAAAAAAAAAAGCACCATGGCTCTCTAAGGAATGTAAACACCTGATGAAGCAAAGGGACCTAGCCTGCTCAACCTGATAACAAAACAAAAATGAACAAAATCATGTTAGTTTCAAAACACTATGTAACAAAGTGAGAAAACTAATCAACGGAGATATGAAGTCATATTATTCCCAGCTTCAACTCCAGCATAAAATCAACCCCAGTAAATTTTGGCACTCCATATCTTCTCTACTTAACCCTGGAAGAAATGGAGAGCACATCCTATTATGTGGTACCCCTCCATCACAAATAGCCAAAATGTTTAACAAGCACTTCATAAAATCAATTTCGGACCTACTAACACCCCTAATGCTAGACCCCCCCCCACCCTTCAACCTATTCAGACACCAACCCCAGGCCATCAACTACTTCTAACCCTGTCATTACTAACCCCCTTATTCAACAAAATGTCATACAAACCCAATTCTCATTTTGGCCCATACCCACTGACACCATTAAGAAACTTCTATAAAAACTAAAACCCTGCTCTACCTCATCTGACAATCTCCCCCTATACTTCCTCAAACTGGCTGCTAACTCAGTTGCCTACCCAACCAATACCCTTATAAATAGATCTTTATCTGACTCAGAAGTACCTACCATATGGAAACAATCTCACATCACCCCCATCCACAAAGGAGGCAACTCTTTTGATCCATCCAATTTCTGTCCTATATCCATCTTGTCACCCATATCCAAGATTCTCGAGAGAGAGGTATCCATCAACTGGTGATTGAATATCTATTGCAAAACAATCTTTTAACCAAAGCCCAACATGACTTCCAACCTAGCCACAGCACACCAGCAGCCTTATTATCTTTTACAGACACCATGAACAAGGCCAGATATGCAGGATGCTATATAGCCTCAGTATTCCTTGACACAGTGTCCCACCCCTTACTTTTGAACACACTGTCTAACCTAGGCCTCTCACAAAACACAGTAAAATGGTTTCAGAGCTACCTCAAGGATCGTAAGCAAGCAGTGATATGGTCCAATGAACTCTCACTCTTTCTCTACAATCCTACTGGAGTCCCCCAAGGCTCCATCCTAGGACCCCTACACTTCAACATTTTCACAAACAACCTTCACACTGCCTCTCACCCTGGGACCCTCATTCAGTATGCTGACGAGTCCACCATAATCTGCACTGCTCACTCACTACCAGAACTACTTTCAAAAACTCAACAGTCTTTTACTGCAATCGAATCCTGACTAAGAAATGCCCAACTCTTTCTTAGTCCAAAGAAGACAAAACTAGTACTCTTTCATCCCAGAATACCTCCCCTGTCACTGATCATTTTAACATCCTTGCATCTGACAACACTGTCATAGAAACAGTGCAGGAAGACAAACTTCTATTTGTTATCATTGACAATAAACTTTCATTTAACCCCCATATACAGAAAAATATAAAGAAAACTCATCAAAAACTGGGACTCTTCTATAGAAACAAACATTTCTTTACTGCAGCAACCAAATCTACCCTTGCAAAAACATGTTTACTTCCCTCCCTTCTTTATGGTGCCCTTATCTTAACTAACTTACAAAATTCTACCCTAAGCAAGTTGGAACAGTGCTACAACAAAGTTGCAAAGTTTGCCACAAACTAAATATTAAATATCACACACACCACTATAAACCACTCCTAGAATTAAACTGGCTTGAACTCCCCAACTGACTTGCCTTTATTCAGCTATCCACCTTGCACAACCTTATTTTCAAGCCTACTGCCTGCCCTGCACTAGCCATTCTAGTCGCACCTTACACACCAAATTGATCCCTACGATCAGAAGACACACATCTCTTAGCTATCTCAAGAAAACCTGGTCACTCTCTGTATTCATACTCTGTCTCTATACTTTGGAATTCATTACCTCTAGCTACCAGGTCTATGCCTGGCCTAACCCATTTCAAAGCCTCTTTAAAAAATCATCTCAAAAATACATGGCTCTGCTCCTGCATAAAGCCTGCCTAATGCTCAGGTCTTTCTCTTCTGTCACATTTCAGTCCCTCACAGACTGCAAGACCCTAAGGCTCTTCTAACTATTCCTCTGTTTCTATATTATATCCTTAAGTTCCTGCTCAGGCTTTATTGCTTCCATTCTTCTTAACTTTCTCTCACTATCTGCATCACTAACTTTCTGGCTGCTATTTTCCTAACTGAAACTAACATTCTATTTTTCATGTACTATAACAGTCAGTGTCACACATTGCATGCACTACCTACGTACTATTTTTTTGGAGACTATATCGGGTGGCCACGGTGGTGCAGCGGTTAGCGTTGCCGCCTCACAGCAAGAGGTTCTCCGGTTTGATTCTTGGCTGGGGTGCCTTCTGTGTGGAGTCTGCCTGTCCTCCCTGTGGTCGCATGGGTTTCCTCTGGGTGCTCCGGTTTCATCCCAAAGACATGCTGTAGGTGGATTGGACACTCTAAATTGGCCCTAGGTGTGAGTGTGTGCCTTCTGTGGAAGGTTGGGTGCCGGGCTGGCAATTCGACACTGCCAATCATGAGCGGACAGGTGATCCGCTGTGGCAACCCCTAACCCGGGAAAAGCCGAAAGAAGAAGAAAGAATCTACATCATGTATGGTGAGAGTGGCTATTATTGTCTATAATGTTTTAACTGTATAGAATTGCCTAGATGTGTAGTAATATATTGCAACATCTTTTAGTAGTTTGTTCTTTCAACTTATTTTTTGTATAGTATTTCTAATGAAGTTTTATTGTATAGGATTACACTGTATTTGTATTGTACTGTATGTGAAGCTCTTCTCTCCGGGCCTCTGCTGAAAACAGGTTCTGCAGATCCAGTCAGACCACTCGGTAAATAAATGTCAAATAAATAAACACAAAAAATTAAATAAGTAATGATGTGTGTCTCTAGGAATCTAGTAATGGTACAAAAACTGGATTAGAATCCAAATGCTACAGCATTCTAAAAACATGGGCGTTACCGCCTACCTTGCCACATGAAAGTGAAGGTGCTCAGTCAGCCCCTTCCTGTAAAACTGATTTCTGAATCATAGCTAGATAGGAATGTCTTATCCAAAACTTTCTACAGGTATTTGATTATATGAGTGGGACTTGCTTATCTTTGGCATAACTATGGAGAGAGTTGGAGAAAATATCGCCATAGCAAAACCAATGCTTCACTGAGGTGCTCTGTTACTGCTGTGGCAATGATCAGCAATTCAGAAACATGAAAAAAGCTGCATGGAGTAAAAGCTCATTAGCAACTCATTTGCTTGTCTATGGCGTGAACACTCAGTGCAGTTGGAACACCTGTGTTAGGTGTCTCCCCAGTGTAGGCACATAGACAACACACACAGATCTACTTCATAAAATTGAAATTTCATAATGCTGAACTTCATAACATTGACACCATAACATGGAAAATTCAAAACACTGAAAACTCAGAACATTGAAAGTGTGCTTCATAACATTGAAAACTACAGTGCACATGTAAATAACATCCCCTCCACCTACAACAGCTAACTAACTAACACATTTTCTACTACGTTTCTGCATGGGGAGCAAGCCCCCTGCACCCCCCTACACCCCCTGTAAATTATATATACCAACTCCAAGATCACAGTACAGTGGAAAATAGTTAATTTAACTTTTTTCCATTGTAGTGCGATCTTGGAGTTGGTATATTTAATTTACAGGGGGTGGGGTGGGGTGGGCAGTGCAGGGGGGGGGTTTACCCCCTTGCAGAAACATAGTAGAAAGTGCGTTTGTTAGTTAGGTGTTGTTGTAGGTGGAGGTGATGTTATTTACATGTGCATTGTAGTTTTCAGTGTTATGAAGCACATTTTCAATGTTCTGAGTTTTCAATGTTTTGGCTTTTCAATGTTTTGAGATTTAGATGTTTTTGCCTCAATGTTATGAAATTCAACATTGTGAAATTTCAGTGTTATGAAGTAGACACACACACACACACACATTTAGACAGACACCAGGTTGCCAGGGCAGTCACTCACTCATGCTCATGCATACACGCACACGCCCACGCTCATGCATATACACACACACACACATCAAAAAATATATGTTCTCTAATTGACCAAGTGAGCATGCAGGAAACTCTGATAAGGACTATTCTGATTACAGAGTGCTACAGAGACCTCAAAAAATTTTATTGAAGCACAAAATGCTAAAAATGAAAATATCTAAAGCACAGTAACTCTGAATATACTGAATTTTATTCTGACACCAGTTGTGAAAAATGCACTCTCTACATTAGTGTATATCCAAAAGTATAAGTCCCCTGTTTCTCCCATGTAGGGTGGATAGTCAACAGACCCCTGCTGTGTAATTGTCACCCAAGCAGGACCAAGGCAGACCCTCCTCTCTGAGCAATCAGTTGCCAAACTCTGCTACTTGCAAAAAAAGGCCTGGAAGATGGATACTTTTTTTTTCCCTTGGACAGTAATATTCCTTTATACTTTTTTTTCCTTGGGCATTAATATTCCTTTATACTTTTTCACCCTTTCCATAGATATCCAGGGTAGTTATGAAGATTCAGAAAGAGTCCCTCAAGATTATTAAGTTGACTTCCTTCTGGCCCAGGTAATAGTACCTCTCCCTTCTTTTGGAATTGGCCATGGGAAATTACCACAAGTTTCCTCACAGAATGGATCTACTCACACAAGAACAGGGGTGTTTAATACATAATAACCCCAAACAACTTCAACTGACTGCCTGGATGATAGGATATTAATATCTTTTAGGCCCCTGTTTTCTGAGGATATGCAGCAGGTACTAATGAAGGCAAGAAGGACTGCTACAAGAAAATCATACATTAGCAAATGGAAAAGGCTTTCTAGTTGGTGCAACAACATAACCAGCACCCATTCAGGGCTAGTGCTTCTATGGTTTGACAATATTAGTCTGAGTTACTTTCCTATGGTCTGTCTTACTCCTCTAACAATGCTCATTTGTCAGCTATTTCAGTATGCCTGCCCATGTGTCTCCCTTTTTCAAGGCATTCTCATGTCAAAATACATGCATCCATATATGCACACAAATATTTCAAGCATGGGCATTAAATGCCAATATACCACAACAGTTGTTCCCATAGTAAGTGTCTAGGCTGTTGTTAAAAAAATATCTAAACTAGCACTTGCTTTAATGTAGTTTGGATAGTGTATTCCACACATTGGCTGCTCTCTCACAGAACCAATTAGTACACTTATCATTCCTATAGAACCTTCTACATAGGTTGTCTGATGATTCTCTAATGCTTTATGATAACCCCAAACATAAGTGAATAAGGTCTCCTCTTAGATATCTATAAGAGACACTGTACAGGCTCAGATATTTTAGTCTTTCATAATAACTTAAATTTTCACATCTGTGGATGCCCTTTGTATATTTCCGCTGTGTAGTCTTTCCAGATTACTCATGCTTGTTTTCGTATAAGGTTTCCATATTGGTATTCCAAACTCAAGTTTGGATCTAATGTAACTAACTAACAAACAATGACTTCAACATTTCTGACTTCCTAGACTTTATAAATCTTTTTTTTTTATACAACCTATAGTTCTATAACTACCAACTGGTTGTTATGATTAGAAAAATTCAAAGCTGGATCTACCCATATACCCAGGTCCTTAAATTAATCTCTAGTTTCATTCAGTGTGTGCTGTATTAAATAATCATCTTTCAATTTATGTCTCCCAAGTATCATATACTTAGGTTTTGAAGTATTTATCAGCATATTGTTCTCCTGTGCCCAAATGGTCAATTTAGTCAAGTTATTTTGCAGACTTGCTCTATCTGTAATGCATGCAGTCAGTTTGCCATATTTCAAGTCATCTGCATTCAGGCTGTAGAACATCTCAGAAGAAAAAGAAAGATACAAGCTAAACAAGTAAGAGCATAGGACAAAGGCCTGTGGGATACCCTGACTGTAACCAAGAATTGCACTTACCCAATTGCTGTATAATACATGCATTGCCCTATTTGTAAGCCATGCAGCTATTCAGCTTATCAAGAGTACAACAATACCTAGGTTTTCTAGTTTAATGATCAGTGTTTTCTGTATGACCCCGAGTTGCACATGTAGTTCTAGTGGGTCATAAACTTTAACTAGTCTGGATGTGAGGTTGTTTTTAAAATAGACTGAGACCTCTTCACCTTTAGTTCCCTCCTGTGCAGCAGCTGGTCTAAAGGTATGAAAAGCATTATAACCTTGCACTGCTGGGGGTGCTCTATATGACTTTAAACAATGTCTCCATTATATACACATGTCGACACTTTCCAGTGAAAGGACGGCTTGCATGGAGTAGTGTTTCTTGTTAAAACTTCTAGCATTGAGCAGTACCACCTTCAACTATTCCTTCATAAGTTCGGTTAAGCTGAAAGGTTTATCAGTTTGACATTGCTTAAAAAAGGCACTATGGGGTGGAAAAGGTCTTTGCCAATATCCGGAAGTAAAACAACTCTATTACTAATAAGGGAAAACTAGCAAAACAAAAAAGTAACTAGAACCATGAGCAGGGATAAGCAGCAGTTAATTCAAAAAATTTGAAGTCCACAACTTACTTGAAGAGTTGCTTTTTTTCAAAGTAATAGTTCTTTATTACAAGAGTTTAAAATCCATAATGTAGTTAGAAGTGCTTATTCCGCAAGTTTAAAATCTACAATGTACTTAAAAAGTTGCTACTTATTTCACAAGTTTAAAATCCACAACGTACTTACAAAAGTTGCCTAAAAAAGGCACTATGGGGTGGAAGAATTCTTTGCCAATATCCAAAAGCCTAGAGGGAAGAAGTGCAGACCACACCTGTCAAAGCAGAGTGGTCTGTATACCATGTCCTCCCAGGTCATCAAATATTGTACCCCTTTGGACTGACACCAAAAGCTAAGCCAGTTGTTAAAATCAATCATTTTCTTTTGGTAGCATGGCATCATCCTTGAAGAAGGTAGCATGCTCCTCTGAGCTAGGCTCATACCTGTCTGAGACACATAATTACGTCTTGATTTATGTAGTTAAGGGAGGTATGTCTCAGGTCATTAACACCCCCATAGACTATGACAGAGTCATACTGGCACCTGTGGTTCAATGACCTGAGTGCCTGTGTGACTTGACAGATCCTAGCCTCAGAAAGGCAGCTAACCGTGATTGTCATCTTACTCAGTCTGGTGAGGGGGACATTGGTATGCCTCACAACAGAATCACCAATGACCAGAACATTTGATTGTGTGCTAGTTTTTCTTAATGGCTTAGAAGTAGAGGGATTGAATACAGTGTTACTGTGTGTAGCTATGAATGGTGTTTTATTAGAGTATTTATATGATGGCTGAGGGCCCCTTTTTTTGAATGTGCTGTGTAGGAGATTTTAATGTTTTAGGAAAGTTACCTGTAAGTGTCTCAGCATAAATAGCTTTATGTGTAGAGTCTTTACCCTGTGCAGTAGGCATGGTGCAAGTGTCACTGACAACCTCTATACGATTAGTTTTGGTTGTATGAGAAAGTTTTGCCTCCAGCATTAAAGTGTATTTACACCTCTTGTGTACTTTATCTGTTTTATTAAGAATAAGGCCTCAGAATACCCATCTCAACCAGTCTGGTTCCAGAGAAGTGAATATCCATGGCTGCTGATATACTAGGGAGGAGTGAGTGAAATTTAAAAATTGAATAGGTCAATAACACAAAGAAAGTACAGTTATGTACACTTACCATAAATGTAGATGTTAGAGTGTATTCACTGTTGCAGTCATTACATTTGGGTAATCTGCTGGCAGGTTGCCCTCAGTCGGCCTGATTAACAAAGTCTTGGGTCCTGCATCTGTTGCTGCCCCTTTTTCCATGTCAGGTCGTCAGGGGTATAAAACATGCAGCTGACGCTATTACATCAGTTTTTCTTGCCCCAGATGTCAGGTGCCCCCCAAATGGGGAGCAAATAAAATTAAAAAACACCTTTTTCTTCTTCTTCTTTCGGCTTTTCCGGGTTAAGGGTCGCCACAGCAGATCACCTGTCCACTCATGATTGGCAGTGGAGTTTTACAGTGTCGAGTTGCCAGCCCGGCACCCAACCTTCCACAGAAGGCACACACATGCACACACTCATGCCCAGGGCCAGTTTAGAGTGTCCAATCCACCTACAGCATGTCTTAGGGATGTGGGAGGAAACCGGAGCACCCGGAGGAAACCCACATGACCACAGGGAGGACATGCAGACTCCACACAGAAGGCACCCCAGCTGAGAATCAAACTGAAGAACCTCTTGCTGTGAGGTGGCAATGCTAACCGCTGTACCACCATGGCCGCCCAAAATTAAAAAACACCAAAATATATAAATATACCTCCAATCCCAAAAGCAAATACACCAAAAGGGCTTTTAAGCATAGTGAAAGAAGTTAGAGGTAAAATCAGAAGAAAGAATAGGGGGTTGGAGGGAGGGCAACCTGGACTGCAACAATGAATACACTCGAACATCTACATTTATGGTAAGTGTACACAACTGTACTATGTTTTTCGTGTTTCAGTGTTGCAGTCATTACATTTGGGTAGATTCCCAAAGCAATGGTTGGGAGGATGGAATTATAAAGCATTATTACTGGCAATAAGGCCCTGCAGGACAGCAGTGGCAAAACCAGTCCTGGATTTAGAGTAGAGAGGCAAATGGTAATGTTTAGTGAACGTATGGACTGAGCTCCAGGTAGCAGCTTCTAGAATGTCATTGGTAGGAACACCTCTGAGAAAGGCTGCAGAAGTAGATGCAGCCCTGGTGGAATGAGATCTGACCCCCTTGGGGACAGGTTTTCCATGATGTGTATAACAGAAGTGAAAGCAATGGTTTATCCATTTGGAAATGGTTTGCTTTGAAATAGCCTTTCCCTCTGCCCCTGCAGCAAATGCCACCAGCAGTTGTTCAGATTTTCTTTGAGATTTTGTTCTGCTTAAGTAAAATCTAAGTTGTCTGTGTACATCCAATGAATGCAGAATCCACTCCCCCCTTGTTCTGTGGATTGGGGAAGAAGGTTGGCAAATGAATGGTCTGATTGAAAGCCACATTGGATACCATCTTAGGCATGAAGGATGGGTTGGTTCTTAGGGATACCCTGTCTGCATGAAAGATGGTGTAAGGCTCCCCTGTCATAAGAGCCTGAAGTTCTGAAATCCTTCTAGCTGAGGTAACTGCTAAAAGGAAAGCTGTTTTCCAGGAAAGAAATTTCAAGTCTGCAGTTGCAGCTGGCTCAAAAGGTGGGAGAGTGAGTTTTTCCAATACAAAATTGAGGTCCCAAGCAGGTGTTGGAGCTCTCCTGAGTGGCCTTAGTTTTTTGGCCCCTCTGAGGTACTGTTTTAGCAAAGGGTGGGAGAAGAGGGGAGGTTCTGTGTTGTAATGAACTGAAATGATGGAGGCGTGGATTTTTATTGAAGAAAAAGACAGGCCCTTGTGAAGCATCTCAGTCAAATATTGTAAAATCTGAGGAATGTTGGGCACTGCTGTGCTTATACCTTCTGCTTGATTCCAAGCACAGAATCTTTTCCACTTATCAGTAGAAGATTTTCTAGTACTGGGCCTTCTGGCCTCCAAAATAACATCCATCACAGGTTTGCTGAGGGATGCTAATGGTGAATTTTGGGGCAGGTCTGGCCATCCATTTGGAATTGGCAGGGTGTGAAAACGGAATTGGTACCCTTTGAATACTATATTTAAAACCCATTTGTCCTAGGTTATAAGTTGCCAGTTTTTTGCATGAAGTGCCAGCTTTCCCCCCAAAGGGGCAGTTAACTGGTAAGTGCTTGGAAGATGTAAAGGAAAGTCATTGAGACTGCTTACTGTAGGGGGGTTCTTTGGTGTTTCCAGATTTGGAAGACATAGCACCCGATTGCTTTGCTCTATAAGATCCTTGTAATTGAAAGCGGGCACCTTTGGAATGCCTGGATTTAGTTTGAGGGGCTCTGGTTTGGATTGGAAAAGACCAGTTCTTAGTAGGCCAGTGCCTGCTGAATCTTGGTGGTTGTACCTGCAAGAAATCTTTCAGTTTACATAGATTTAGCCTTATCTTCCATCTTTTTCAAAACTTCCTCAGCCTTTGCACCAAAAAGACAGTCCTGCTGTAAAGGAGCATCCAGTAATTTTGCTTTGACATGGTCAGGCAGGGTTTGCTTTTTGAGCCAAGCATGCCTTCTTAGCACAGAGCCAGTAACAGCAGCCCTGCAAGAGGCCTCTAAAGAATCAAATCCACATTGTAAAGTATGATCTGAAGTAGGAAGACTTCATTTTGATGCAACCTGTGGGATTCGGATCCGAGCCGGCAATTCATAAGCTTTAGGATCCGAGCTCCTAGCTCCTCCCTTTACCCATAATCCCCTGCTAAGCCCTGAATGACCTCAGATTTCGTTTGCCGCGTTCAATAGCTGACAGGAATTTCGAGCTCCATAGCGAAAGGAAATTGGTGACATCTTTTTTGCTTATATTTTTACTTATATAGTTAAAGTGTGTTTGTTTAGGCTTTCCTCCCTTCCTTAGTTAACCTTCTCGGGTGTTCGTTTAGTGTGTGTTTTTTTTTTAGGGCCTGTTAGGGCATAGCTATGTCTGAAGCCCCCAAGGCTATATTTTCTAAATGTACCGAGTGTGGCCTTAAGCTTTCCCCGGCTGATGGCCACACTCGGTGCGTTAGATGCCTGGGGGTTGAACACCTGTCATCTGGTTGTACCATTTGTGCAGGGTTCAACCCCCGGGCTTTAAGGGAGCGGAGGTCGAAGTTGGTTCTGGCGGGACTTCTCCCTCCGGAATCGGCTTCGGCCTCAGCCCCTGCTATCCTCCCTACTCAGCCAGTGGCTACTTCGGTCTCCCTTCCTCCGGCAGGGACTCAATCTCCCGCTAAGAAACCGGAGGATAGGGAGACCAGGAGGGAAAAGGAGAGGCACAGAGAGGGGCACCATAAGCGGCGGGCTGAGGCCTCTGTCTTGGCCCCGCCGCCTAAGCGTGCTTCCCCTCTGGCTTCTAAATCTCCTCCTCGGCTCCAATCCCCTCGGTTCTCTCCCAGACCCGAGGAGGTGGAGACTAGACCTTCGTCGAGGTCATCGAGGTGACACTCTAGATCTGCCTCGGTGGCCTCGTCGAGGTCAACTTTTTCTATGTCGGACGCTGATATGAACCGGATGATGAGGCGATTCATCCAGGCCCAGATGCAGATGGGAGTGCTCCTGCCCCCCCCCCATCTGGGAGGGGCCTCGACCCCTTTTTTCACCCCCATAGCTCCTTCTCCGACCCGACTCCCGGGTTCGGAGCTTTCGGAGCCGGGCAGCGTTGGACCCGGGGGTGGGTCGGATCCGACTGGTCGGCGCACCTCGGATCCGATCCCTCCCTTGAGTGCTTCGGGAACTTCGGACCTGACCTCTCGGAGCCGTGGGCCTAGCCTCGGATCCGAGGGAGCCGGTGTCTCTTCGACTCTGTCTAGGTCGGAGCGCACCAGTCTCTCGGATCAGATGGTCTCGGCTCCGGTTCTGATCCCTTCGTCGGATCCGAGTGGGGGTCGGCTCTCGGGTCTTAGAGAAGTCGGCTCCCCCTCGGCCTTCGACATTGTGGAGAGGGTTCTGTCGAGGACATCCGGACCCCCGGTCCCTGTCTCGCCTCCATCCCGCACTCCCTTGCAGCTGGGCCAGGCTCCCATCAGCCGGTCTCAGGGACAGCCCGCCTCAATGTCCCAAGTGGTTCCTGTGGAACAACTGGTTGCTGGCGAGGACTCCTCGGACAGTCCCCCCGAGGAAGTGCCTCGTAAGCATAAGTGTAAGAGGAGGCACGTGGACTCCCCCGAGTCTATTACTGAAGACACGGACTTGGAGGAAGGGGAGGGCTCCCCAAGATCACCCCCAGAAGATGTCTCCTTTGGAGACATTATGGAAATGTTAAAGATCAGGGGGGTTAAAGATCGGGGGGGGTGGTCTGCCCCCAAGGCCTCCTCGGACGAGTCTGTGTTCTTGGAGGCATTTGAGGCGGGCCCGTCTACCTCTTGGGTGTCCCCTCCTGCCGACCCTCTGGTGGACCTTATTGCCACCAGAGCGTGGAAGGACCCGGACACCGTAGAGCCTGTTCCCAAACATCTGGACCGGATTCTTAGTCCCCCATCGGACCATACACATTGGAGTAAGGGACCCCCAGTATATGCCAGGTTCTTCTTGGTGCCAAAAAAAGATGGGGGACTTAAGACCGATCCTAGACCTGTCACAACTGAACCTGTCTGTAACCAAACAAAAATTCCGGATGGTCACCTTACAATCTATCCTCCCCCTTTTGCGGGAGAACGATTGTATGTGCTCTATAGACGTCAAGGACGCGTACTACCACATTCTAATGGACAGATGGTCCAGGAGGTTCCTTTGCTTCCGGCTGGGAGCCAGTCACTACCAGTTCAGGGTCCTTCCCTTTGGTCTCACCTCTGCCCCCAGGGTGTTTACCAAGGTACTTGCAGTGATAGCGGCCCACCTGAGACTCCAGGGAATGCAGGTGTTTCCATACCTGGACGACTGGCTCCTTACAGCATCATCAAGGCATCTACTGTGCTCAGCCAGGGACTATTTCCTTCATATAGCCCCTCGGCTGGGCATCACCATAAACCGAGAAAAATCTTCCCTGGCCCCCACACAGCTTATAGATTTTATAGGAGGAAGATTGGACACAACAAACATGCGGGCATTCCTCACTCTAGATCGACTGTCCAACCTGAGGTGTCATATCACGGCCATCTTAGAACCTTCTCCAACTGCAGCTATGGTCCTGAGGGCCCTAGGTTCAATGGCGGCAGCCATCCCACTCCTCCTCCACGCTCGACTACACGTGAGGATCCTTCAATGGACCCTCCAGATCCAATGGTCCCTGCTTTACCTTCCTCTCAACAGCCCGATAGCCATCAGCAGAGCATGCAAGAGCTCCCTGTTCTGGTGGCTCCAGTCGACGGACCTCCTGACAGGGAGACCCTTCTGTACTGCATTCCCCCTAGCCACAGTGACCACGGACGCTTCTCGCCTCGGGTGGGGGGGGCGTTCAGCGGGCAGGATTGTCCAAGGCACGTGGAACAGTTCAGAGTCCTCCCTGCATATAAATGTTCTGGAAATGAGGGCAGTGCTATTAGCGTTGCAAGCACTACACAGCCTTCTTCCTGTAGGAACTATTGCTATCCAGACAACATGTTGGTAGTCTGGTACATCAACAAACAGGGGGGAACCAGGTCCTACCCCCTTTGTCGAGAGGCCATGAGAGTATGGGAATGGGCAATCTCCACCAACCGCTTTCTTGTGGCAACGCACATTCCGGGAAGGTCCAACATTCTAGCGGACAAGCTCAGTCGCACCATTCTTTCCCCTCACGAATGGTCTCTCAATTCTCTAGTAGCGAAGCAGATTTTTGCCACCTGGGGGCAACTCTGTTGCGATCTTTTTGCTTCTCCCTCAAACGCGGCAGTTTCTTCGCTCTACTTCCCCCATTTGGGGAATCCCCGAGAGACGCCCTGGTGCATGCTTGGCCTTCCGGTCTCCTATACGCTTATCCTCCTCTTCCTCTAATGCAAAAACTATTACAGAAAGCCAGCAGTTTGGGGAGCAGAATGATTCTCATTGTCCCATTCTGGCCTCGTCAACCATGGTTCCCTTATGTATGGTCTCACCGAGTGAATCCGCCCTGGATTCTAGATCCAATTCCGGATCTCATTTCCCATCCTCAGGGGCTTCCAATCCCGAACCTTCACACTCTGAAATTGACAGCTTGGCTGCTCCAGTTCCATCCCTAATCAGGGCTCCCGGTATCTCTTCACCAGTGAAAGCCATCATAGTGGCTGCCCATAAACCTTCTACTAGGAAGGTTTATCGAAGCAAATGGAAGCGGTCCTCTATTTGGGCGGAACATAAAAATCTTGATCCCTTTTCCGCGCCGCTCTCTGTGGTACTAGACTTCTTGACAGACCTTTTCCAACAAGGAGCAAGCTCTTCGACGGTAAAGGTACAGATGGCAGCCATTTCTCATTACCATGTGGGTCATGACTCGACACCTCTCATGGCTGGAAAAATTTGTAAAACCTTTCTTAAGGGTGCTTTCCTCTTAAGACCTCCTGTTAAGGAAGCCGTACCACCTTGGGACTTATCTTTAGTGCTGCAGGCCCTAACCGCTCCTCCTTTTGATCCTGCAGCCTCTGTGGACTTGAAGTATCTTTCCTGGAAAACTGCTTTCTTAGTGGCCATTACGTCAGCTAGAAGAGTTTCAGAACTCCAAGCTCTGTGCGTCAAATCACCTTATCTCTCCTTTTTTCCTGATAGGGTCTCCCTCAGGACCAATCCTTCCTTTCTTCCAAAGATTGCTTCCGAATCCAATATTAACCAATCTATTAATTTGCCAGTTTTCTTTCCCAAATATAAAAACAAAGGAGAATATAAACTGCATTCCTTAGATGTTAATAGACAACTGCGTTTCTACATTCACAGAACAGCTGGTCATAGACAATCCGATCAACTGTTCATCTCCTTTGCAAAATTCGCACTGGGTAAGGCAGTCTCTAAGGTCACCTTGTCAAAGTGGATTTCTAATTGTATCTTGCAGGCTTATGACACCTCAGGAAGGCCAGCTCCTCAGAGAATTACAGCACATTCTACAAGAGCAGTATCTACTTCTGCTGCCTTTAAATCTAGAGTACCATTAGATGATATTTGTGCAGCAGCCACTTGGACCTCATCTCATACTTTCATTTCACATTACAAAGTGGACGTTGTTTCCAGAGGGAGAGCATCCTTTGGCTCTGCGGTGCTCCGGAACATCCTTCCATGATGGCCGCCCAAGATCCAGGTAGCTGGGGACTCTGTCCCACAGGTTGCAGACAAATGAAGTCTTCCTACTTCAGATTAAGAAGTTATGTACTCACCATAATGTTCCATCTGAGTAGGTGACTTCATTTGGATGCAACCATCCCCCCCTCCATCCCCCTGACCTTTCAAGGCTCTATTAGTCCTGGTTTACCCAGGATTCTGTTATACTGGTATTCACAGGGCAAACTCAATCTGAGGTCAGTCAGGGCTTAGCAGGGGATTATGGGTAAAGGGAGGAGCTAGGAGCTCGGATCCTAAAGCTTATGAATTGCCGGCTCGGATCCGAATCCCACAGGTTGCATCCAAATGAAGTCACCTACTCAGATGGAACGTTATGGTGAGTACATAACTTCTTATTTTCCAACTTGTTCAGCTGACTGCAATAAATCCTGTAATTCTTTATTTTCCACACAATCAGATATCAGCATCATTTTCTGTTTAAGCAGCCACATGAGGTGCTGCTGATATTTAAGCATATGAAGTTGACAGTTTAAAGCTCGAATTGCCAAAGTTGCTGAAGTATAAACTTTCTTACCCCATCTATCCAGCGCCCTGGAGCCTCTATCAGAATTGGTAGGATTTTTAGCAGAAGAGGCCTTAATACCTTTGTGACTCTGAGAAATTGTTTCAGGGTCAACAGTAGGGTTTTTGAAAAGGAATTTGTGGGAATCAGGAACCCTGTAATATCTATCTGGTTTAACAGGGGCTGGAGGCAGAGAATCTGGTGACGTACTAGATTCTGTAAAAACATCATCGACAATGTCTAGCACAGGAGGAATTGCCAAAGGCCTATGCTGAGGAAGAAGAAAATCTCTAAGCCTCTTTTTAGATTCAGAAAAATCTTGACTTTCCCAATGGAAATGTTCCCTTAAAGCATGCAAAGTCTCTCCAAAAGAAAAATCCTCTGGGGGAGAAGCAGAAGGAATGGAGTCTTCTGCATCAGAATCCTCATAAGAAGGAATAGACACATCCTGTTCATTGGAAGAATCTGAAGGAAGAGATTCATGTTCAGAAGAGTCATAATCAATGTCTTGCATAGGCCTTTTAGTAGGAGGGGGATGGGAACCCCTGATCAGAGTAATTAAATCTTAAGCCATTTTGAGCATCTATTTTTTGGGCATAGGGGCCTGCGCACGTGGCTCAGGCGTCAGTTTCTTAGACATAGAGTTAGATTTAGATCTTAGTTTTGAAGAAGGACTTGGTTTAATGTAAAAATCCTTAGGTCTGAAAACACCCTCAGAAGCCAGTACCTACACAGCGGTTCCGGACCCATCCAAGGGAGAGACATCCGTGGGTTCCAAAGATGAAGCGTCTCATGGCATACCGGACTCTGAATGAGTCTCAGTAGAGGCCTGTGAGTCAGAATTAACAGGTATCAGGGGCTGCGAAAGTGCCTCATTGAGTACCAGCGAACCAGTGACATGCTTAGGTGAAGCGTCGTCATCGGTTTTGGACCTCTACCATCTGTCTGTCTTTTTCTTTGCGTTTTTTATGAATTCCGGTAGTCGGATTGCTAATTGACAACATTTCTGTATAGTTGAAACGAGAACCAAAGTAATGTGAGGCAAAAGAATACCGATGCTTAATAGTGCATTGATTAAATTTAGCACAAAACCGACAGCCAGGCATGTTGTGATCAGGGCCTAGGCAAGGAATACAGTACAAGTGAAAATCCTTATGAGGTTTTTGCTTCCCACAAGTAATGCAATTATTAACTTTTACTGACATCGTTAAGGAGCAAGAAAAAGTTTCCCCAATGGGGTACTTAGCTTTTTAGTTGAAGACTTTGGTTCTGAAACTCGAAAACAAAAATTTCAGGAGTCAGCCGACCGGCACTTGCGAAGTGCTTCTGCTTCGGGCACCGCGCAGCAAGAAAGACTGGTGTAATGGCGTCGGCTGCATGTTTTATACCCCTGACGACCTGACGTCATGGAAGAAGGGACAACAACCGACGCAGGACCCAAGACTTTGTTAATCAGGCCGACTGAGGGCAACCTGCCAGCAGATTACCCAAATGTAATGACTGCAACAGTGAAACACAAAGAACATCTTGATAAGTAACACTCAGCTATGGGTAAACCATATGCTCTAGTAGTCAAAAAATCTGTCTAGACAGTAAGGGTATTTTAAGGAAACATACACTATGAGAGATCAGGATTACAAGGAGAAATTATACTTCAACATACTGACATCTATACAGATCACTGCTAGGTGCTGCTGCACAGAGAGCATTTGTCCAATCATTAATATATGTAACAACAGTTCTCCAATACATGCCAATTGCACAAATGCATTCGTCATCAGTTAGTCTAGCATTACCACTAATAATGATAAGCAAATCATCCAGCTTTTGACATGAGGAACACAGATCACCAGCATTATCAGGTGTTACCTTAAATATACATATCATTTATTACACTGTACAGGATATTTGTTCTTTAGCAAATCATTAATGGCATATTCATTTAACGAATCCAAATTTAGCTACAAATAAATAAATAATTCTAAAGGAAAAGAATAATCAAAATCTGTCAGCACAGAATTCAAAGAGAATTTAAATCAACTTCTATGAGAAAAGTCACACAAACAATATATTAACCAAATATTAAATTAAGTACAATATTTTATTAAGTAAAGTTGTTGCTTTTTCTCTACAGTAAAGATCAGTAAATCACAAACCAATACAGGATTGTTAAGACAAGCTCTGCATTGTCCTTTCTGAAGTCTGTGTGAATTTATAGCTGACTAGCCCCTTGGGATGGCTAGAGTTTGCCTGTCTAAAACCTATTCCTTTCTAACAGCAAACAATGGAAATTAAAGGTAATACAATAAGATATAAATCAAAGTAAATCCTCTTGTGTAAAAGCCATCCATTCCTTCCTACAAACAGTGAAAAACATTGGTAACAAATAAAATATAGATTAAAAAAAAAATGTCTTACCAGGTAACTGCACAGTCAATCACAAACCAAGACAGGATTGTTTAGATAGCTCTGGATTCATCTGGAAATGGGGTATTACATAAGAGACCTCCAAAATAACCAGTGGCTCCTTTGCCCCTTAATTTTGTGTTAAAAAGTTAAAACTTGGTCCACTTAAACTGGCCCATGTGGCTGATAATATAAAAAACAGTTTTACTGGATGCTCTGACTTCTGCAAGAAGAGTATCTGAGTTTCAAGCTCGCATGGTGAGTCGCCCTTAACTCATTTTTCACAGAGGCAGGAGTTCTTTGATAACTAATCCTTCTTTTATGCTTAAAGTGGTATCCATGTTTACTTTAAACCAAATCATCCATCTCCCCGTATTCTTCCCTGAACTCAAAATGGAGGAAAAAAGTACACTTCATACTCTGGATGTCCATAAACAACTCAGGTACTGTCTTGACAGAACAAAATCTTCCAGGACTTCAAAACAGTTGTTCATTTCTTGTAACGGTAAGAAAAAGGAACTCTAAAAGTATCTACAAGCAGCAACTTGGTTCTCTGTACATACTTTTACAAAGCACCACTGGCTTTGCTAGGACCATTCTCTGGGGCATCCTGGACTATTTTCTCACCTCCCTATTGTTTTAAGCAATGGTAATCTACCCACATAGCTTAGGCTACTGCAGCAGTGATCATAATAAAGAACATAGTACAGTTGTGTAAGTAAACCTACCATATCAGTCAATGTTCAAGTGATCACTCCTGCATTAGCTGTAACTCCCTTCAATCCCTTGCTTTTTATTGTGTTTTTTTTTTTTGCCAGATATGGACATTTGACTTATGCTTTTCCTAGCAATGTCCCCTCAGGTCTGAGCATCCCTTTCTTAGTGGGCATAAAAGCTTTGAAGGGCTTGGCACCCAAATCTGTCTTTTAGTCAGCTTGGCTCAGGCTGATTAATGGTTTGGGCATGTGGAAGATGCCCTGAAGATTTGGAAGCTGACCAACTGTTATATATATCCTTAGCAGGATATAACCCATATAGCTTAGGCTACTGCAACAGTAATCATTTGAAATAAGTTTATTTACACAATTTTACTTTCCCATTGCCTTTAGACCCAGATACATGCATCTATCTATCTATCTCTCTATATATATATATATATATATATATATACACACACATACATACACCTATATATATTAGATATAGAAATCTATACATATCTATCTATTTACATATATACACACACATATCTATATCTATCAATGTATAGATTTCTATATTTAATATATATGTATGTGTGTGTGTGTGTGTGTGTGTGTATATATATATATATATATATATATATATATATATATATATATATATATATATATGGGTCCCCTTCAAAACATCTAAAACCCATAACATCTAATTTCATAACATTGAGACCAGAACATCTAAAACTCGTAACATTGAATTTCATACCGTCTAACAATACAAATCACATAAAAATAACATCCCTTCCAGATAGAACGACATATAATGACACCAAACTACCAAACACACATTTTACTACTTTTCTGCAGGGGACTTTATACAGTGGGGTTAGGAAATTAACTTTTTCCCACTGTAGTGCAATCTTGGATTTGGTATATTTAATTTATGGGGGGTGTGCAGGGGGGCTTGCCCCCCTGCATAAACATAGTAAAAAGTGTGTTTGGTAGTTTGGTGTCATTATATTTGGAGGGGATGTTATTTTCTTGTGATTTGTAGTGTTAGATGTTATGAAATTCGATGTTTTGGGTTTTAGATGTTCTGGTCTCAGTGTTATGAAATTAGATGTTATGGGTTTTAAATGTTTCAAAGTAGATCCATATATGTAAATGTGTGTATGTGTAGATATATAGACTAATATAAATTACCATATTTAACTATACAATAAAAGCAAAACAAATATCATGTAAACAAAAACGTTTGACTACAACTTTAAATCGGGGTGCTGTCTGTTTAAAAGCGATGAAATTGAATGTGAGGACACAGTAAACACGTAGCCCTTATGTGGCAGATTTACAAAGAGTAGACGGTTGTACTACAAAGAGCACACACACACACACACACACACACCGCCACATATTTAAATAAACCCTAGTTACCATGTTTGTCAGAGTAGCTGAGAAAGCATCTAGGTATAACAAGTTAGTGATGAAATGGGATGATGTGGTTTCAGATCCCATACAAAATTTTCCTTTGCATCCAAACTCTTGAGGAAGATCCTAAAATGACATTTTTTATCATCCTTGCCATATCCTCATGCAGTAAGACTTGATTGTAAATAAAGCAGATAGCAGTGTGATTTTGGTACATGTACAGAAAGATTATGCATAAGTACGTAAAATGTGCACATATATGCACATTTTGTTTGCAGTTTGTTCCGTATTTGCCTCTGTCATAGTTATTATAGTTTGCATGCAGCAAATCGTGTTAAAATATGAAGAAATTTGAAATAAACTGGCAGCTGCTATATTCAAATACATATCTTTGGAATTGGGTCATTTAAATTTTATTATCTTTGAAAGCAACACATAAAGCTGAAAAATGAAAAAAGCAAAACAGGTTCTTTGTGGATCAATTGCTACTTTGAAGAACATATGAAAAAACATATGATCAGAAATGTGCACTGACTTTGCATTCTAATAGCAATCTGTTTGCAAATACAAATTAAAAAAAAATCTCACTCTTTACAGAAATGCTGCGGATTACCACTGGGCTCTTGCTATGGCACTGAAAGAGTTAAGTGACAACAGTGTCGTCATCATCACCAGGAAGTCCGGCCCTAAATTCCTGACCCCAAGGTGAAAGCACAACTGTGACAAACTCTTCCAAACATGGCAGCTGCAGGGAATATAGAAGCACTGAAAAATGAAGTAGTTTGTGCAATTTGTCTGGATTTCTTCAAAGACCCTGTCACAGTGGATTGCGGACATAACTTTTGTAGAGACTGTATTGCAGAGTTCTGGGAGAAATCAGACAGCGCTATATTCTGCCCAAAATGCAGAGAATTGTTTAAGCAAAAGAAGAACCTGAGACAAAACAAAGACTTGGCAAATATAGTAGAAGAGATAAAAAAACTGAATGTTTGTGAACCAAAACCTGCAGACAACTTTCTGTGTGAGGAGCATGATGAAAAGTTGAAACTGTTTTGTGAGGATGATGAAGTCCCTATCTGTGTGGTGTGTGGGTTATCTCGAGACCACAAAAACCATAACGTTATTCCAATGAAAGAGGCTGTTACAGAGTACAGGGTAAGCAGAAATTGGTCCTTAGTGTTTCCAGATCTGTATTCATGCATTTAAATGTTTTTATTGTTTTGTGTGTAAGTATGATTTAAACTGTAATATACTTCATTTGTTTAAACTGAACAGGGTTTATTTTACAAGCAGCACACTGAGGGTATTAATATGTGCAGTACTGAAATGTGAAATTGTGCATTTCAGGGAAAACTTCAGCAGTCTTTGGAGAACCTTAAGCTTCAGTTGGAGAATATTGCCAGATATCAAAGTGATGAGGAGACCAAGCTCAAAAAAATAAAGGTAAGTACCATAAAATACATTGCCGGATACTAAATGTACAGGCCTGGTGAGACCAGAGGTCACATTTACAGGGGTGACTTGGAAATTTCACACATTATATTCACATAGTAATGTACATGACTTTTGAATGTTCAGAATTCAGTCTCCAGTCTCTTAGTTTGTAGTTCAGCACTTTAACTGGCTCATCATAACTGCAATGCCTGCACTGAATTAAGTATAGCAGGAAATCCCACTGGAATATGTTGGCCTTTTTAGGAGTAATGTTATTTTATGTGACACATAAATATGATTTGTGAAAATGCAGTATTCTGATCTCTTCTGTATTGTTATTATATTGTTGCTTTATTACATGTAGCATCATGAGTCCAGCTGCACTTTCCAGTAGTGACAAATTCAGGTTTTGGCAGAAAAATTGTTTAAAAATGTGTGAGTATTTGTGACCTGCAAGGCTATCTTTGCCTTGGTATTTGGTAACCGTCTTGTTTCTGCAACTTTTTGTTAACCTTTGGATGTTGTTACATTGCTGTTCAGTGTTGGGTTTCTTACTTTTAATGTAGGGTAAGGCACACTATAGACATGGGTAGTCTAACAGATGATAGTGTTCAGTGTTGGGTTTCTTACTTTTAATGTAGGGTAAGGCACACTATAGACATGGGTAGTCTAACAGATGATAGTTGTACATGATGTATGCTGGCCTTAAAAGTATGTGTGCAGGTGAAACTGGATCCAAGCACAAGCTTGGCTATCCATGTTAGAATTCTTCACAGTTTGCTAATTTACCTTTTTTTGTCGTTGGGTACTTTGCTATTAATGGTAAATATGAATGCTGTTCTTAAATAATTTTTATGTTCATGAGCTGCTACTATATTTTGCAAGGTAGCAACTTTAGTAAAGTCACTGTTGCGAGCTACTTTGTAAATGATGCTCCTTTCTTTTCAAGGTGGAATTGAATAAACATAGACAAGGTAAAACTTCATTTAGGTGTACAACTTACATCTGGAGTGTAACCTAGGAGGAAACTCCCAGATATGCTCAGAATTAGTTCAAAATGATGTGAAGATTACTGAACCTACACACATTGCCAACATACTGGCTGACAGGTTCAGTGCAAACTCCCCCCCCCCCTCCCCCCAAAAGGAGAGATATCTATACCAGAGGATTGTAGCCCCCCAAACATCTCCAACACCCAGGTGAGAACTGCTCTCTCCAAGGCAAAAAACACAGCATCCATGGGACCGGATGGTGTCCCCGGCTGTGTGCTCCACGAACTCAATGAGGAATTAAACCCGCAGTTAGGACAGCTGTTTAATCTTAGCCTCACCTCAGGGTATGTACCCAAGGAGTGGCGCACGGCGACTGTGGTCCCACTTCACAAGGGCGGTGCCTCCACCGACCCTGATAATTACCGTCCCATTAGCTTGACGAGCCTTATCTGCAAAGCCATGGAGAGGATCATAATGGAACTCATAAATAAAGACATAGGGAACTTGCAGACTTTGGATCCAACCCAGTTTGGCTTTGTCAAAGGCAGATCATGCCTTTTAAACTTGGTTGACTTTTTCGAGACAGTCACCAAGGCCATTGATGAGGGAAAGGCAGTCCATACAGCCTACCTCGACCTGGCAAAGGCCTTCGACACAATACCCCACTCAGGTATCATCGAAAAACTCATCAGCTTGAATGTAAACCCATACATCACAAGATGGGTTGCAAACTGGCTAAGTGACAGAACCCACAGGGTCAGAGTTGCTGGAGCCATGTCAGACTCAAAGCCTGTCACAAGTGGTGTCCCACAGGGTTCAGTCCTGGGTCCACTCTTGTTTGGCATCTACTTTTCTGAAATACAAGCAAACACAGGAGGGTTATGGCTGACAAAGTTTGCAGATGACTGCAAACTGGCCATAGTCGAAAACACATCTGACACAGATATCCTTCAGAAGGGCCTCACAGAAACAGATAACTGGTGCCAGAGCCATGGCCTAAAGTTAAACGCCAAGAAATGCATAGTCATACCCTTCGGGAAAAACAAGGTTACCCCTAGCTACCATATAGGTGGCAATCCACTGAGCACAGAAGAAGTCATCAGGGATCTGGGGACCCAGGTTGACAGTAGCCTTTCGTTTGACACTCATGTTGCTAAAGTAGTTAGGAAAACCTTCTACATTGCCCACCTGATCATGAAGGGATTCACATCTAGATCAAGGGAGGTCATCGTCCCCCTGTACTCATCACTCATTAGACCTATGATTGAGTACTATGCCCCATTCGGAATGTATCTGACCCGACACCTGCAGCAGCTGGAAAGGCCCCAAAAGTTCCTCACCAAAAGGATAAAGGGTCTCAAAAATATGTCTTATGCTGCCCGACTGAAAGAACTCCAGCTCTATTCAGTCTCATACCGCTTGCTCAGAGGTGACCTGTGCCTGACATATAAGGCCATGTCAAACCCAGATTTGATGAATATGCTTCACCTCAAAAAATCTAGAGTGCTCAGAACCACAAGGGCGGGAGACTTAAACCTTGACACGGTTATTAATAGAACGTGCTGGAGGGACAAATTCATCACCCAGAGACTCCCTATGCTGTGGAACAAAATCCCGGTACATGTGAAGCAGAGCACCTCGCTGGCCTTGTTCAAGAGGAATCTTGACCAATGGATGGGAGATCGCAGATATACCCCAGGGATTACTTCAGTGTCACTGCTTGACAGAGGCACAGCAAAATAATAGGCATAGTTTTATTCAAACTAAAGGGGTGGCGAAAGCCACATAACTATGGGCTAGGCTTATAAATGCCCTTGGGCAGATAGCCTAGTATGAACCTATGAACTACACATTCCAGACTTGTACACATTAATAATTTACCATCAGATGACTAATTTGAACAGAAAACAGAATTTATGTGTTGTGTGTATGTCTGAAATGATAGTATGCTTAGAGAGGCCATTAGATAAAGGGTTTTTAATCATAAAAAGTATGTGATTTGTACGGATATTTACTTGAAGACAAATAAAACAAAACAAGTATGCTTGTGCAATAAATGTACTAGTTTGTTGAAGATTACAAACTGTTAATAAAGGGAAACAGATTCTAAGTGGTGTCACATTTTCTACAATGTCTGCATATGATGACATAGAGGACATGATTTAAGTTGATTGCCCTGTACTCAGCTAGGTTAGGTCTACTTTTGGTTCCTGGGATGTAGAGTCATTTGGTATTTGTTCTTTTACTTACCAGGGTCTGCACCTCCAAAATATTCTCCCAGGTTGGCATAGTGTATTCCCAAATGCTAAGTGTCTTTATATAAGTTGTAACAGCGCATCTAGCTCTGTTCTTCTTAATGTTGCAACACCTTTGCCGTACCTCACAGCTGGTTTATTTTAACAGAACTTTCTATAGTTGTACTCCATGGTTCTGTTTATCTTGTTATATCTTTGTGTTTTAAGGTTTATTGTATTTCTTATTGCTATTTAAATTCATACAGTGCCTAGATTTTAGACATATTTAACGGATCTGAGCTTTGAACTTCATATACAGATTGGAGGTAGTCTTTGATAATGTAACTGGTATGTTTTACATGGTTATTATTTTGCCACTGGGAGAAGTCTTGGAGGAATATGTGTATGATTCAGCTGCCCAAATTTTGAGTGTGGACCGAAGTAAAAGTTGGTGAAGGCACTGTGATGTAGCAAGATTCACCATGTCCATACTGGTCAACACCAGACTGTTATAACCCTTTAAATACCTGAAGTGTATAGGGTATACAGCTGAAGAATGAGAAAAGCAGCCTTCTGAGTTAATGTTGACAGTATAGTGTTTGGAAGGGGGGGGGTAAACTTTGTGTCCCAGTATGCCTTCCCATCATGCGTCTATATTACGATATCCAAAGCTCAAGTCATCAAACACCTGTTTGTCAACCAATAAACAGTGAAATGTCAGTTCCACGAATGGCCACTACAGCAAATTTTTTCCTAAGGGAAAAAAATCACGTGGCCATCGCCGTGGATTTGCCCTTTTCCCCACTGTAGTGCAATCTCAGAGTTGGTATATTTAGTTAGGAGGGGTGTGGGGGGCATTAGGTTTGTAATGCTATGTCATTTCTGCTTATCCAAGCAATTTTTTTCCCCTTAGGAAAAAAATCACTGTTGTGGCCTTTCACAGAAATGACATTTCGCTGTATCTTGGTTAGCGAACAGGTGTTTGCTGACCCTAGCCTTCGATGTTGTAATATAGCCCCCCCCCATCATAATTAACTTCATTCAGATTCTTCCCAGGTGTATAGGTTGACAAGCCAATAATTTGGCGTTTATAGTTTAGCTATGGCTTTATTTTAGCTCTGCATTTCAAAATAATACACAAGCCTGGTTACCGCATATTTATGCATTAGACAGGAAATGTATATTTGTGGCATTTAACTAACTAGTTTTGCTGAGCAGAAAGGTGCAAGCTCAGTCTGTATCTTGAAGGTTGAGTGCAGCTTCAGATGGCTCTGGCTTTCCCATATTGTTAATGAACTTTGTTTGTAGTATATCTTCACTTTACTTCCTTTCTCCAAGGATGTACATAGATATAGTTTGTAATCTCCTTTTATAGAGCTGCTGGTGTGGACTATGCACCGTTTTTCTTGATCACTATTAAATTGCATTTCTCCTGTCTATATTATGAAGATGCATAGCCTAGCTGAGGTATCACAAGCTACGTGTAAGTAAAGCTAATGCCTTCTGATTATGCTTCTTCCTATGTATTCTGTTATCCCGCTAGCCTTTCTTGATGCTTTTTTCAGAAAACTAAGAATAAAATTCTCAGGTTTGTATACTTCAGTCCTCAGTCTGACCACTGCTGTCTCAGAAGCAATAGATCTGAATGGCTTTCTGTTCATAACAGGGCCACTTTTATTTTTAACACCCTTGGATACATGATCCTAAATGGCCTATAGTGCCCTCCATTAGATAATTCCTTCACTTTAGAGGGTGCTTTTATTATCTGAGGAATATGTTGACAGTCACCATTCATATCCCCATAAATTTTGGCTACTGCTGACAAAGCATTTTCCAAAGTAACTTCAACATATCGGACATGGGAGTAAATAGTGTGGGAAGAAATACCCAGGGAATTGTTATGGCTAGGTTTGTATAGGCCCTAGGGCCGATAGCGTAGTACCAACCTGTGAACTTATGAACCTATGAGAAAATTTCCCCAAGAAATCAGACACATATCTACATTTCAGGACTTTGTAAAGGCCTTATGAATCACATAAGGGTAAGCTGAAAATGTTAGTGCTTTGGCAATCATAGATAAACAATCGAACATTGAGCCCCCCCCCCCCCCCCTTATCAGTCTGCCTTACCTTACTGTCTTACTTTACTGTTGGACTGTATATCTCATCAGTTATGTTTAATGTTACTTTCTGTTACTAGCCTGCCTTTTTACTATCTCCTTCACTCCATTCCCCCCACTCCTCCATCTGATTGTAATTGTTCTTTTTTCTAGTTTATGTATGATTGTTCCATGACATGTTTACATGTATTGTTCTTTTTTCTATTTTATGTATGATTGTTCCATGACATGTTTACATGTATTGTCCATCTACATTTGATGTATATAGCATTCTATTTTCATTGCTCAGTATTCCTCACATGCTAATCCTTCCTACTGTTTTGCTTTTTGTCTTCATGGCTTGGGTCATACCTGAAAAGTGTCTGGTGTACTTACCCAGTCACCAAATGTGAAAATAAATCAATCAATATATTTTTCATTGTAGACCATCTACAGTGTCATATTTAAGTACGGTACACTTAGCCGGACACATAAATTACCCTTACAGTATACAACTGGTAGCCAATCTTTCATTTTGTGAATTCAGTTTACTATATCCCTCTATGCTTTATTATTTAGCCTGAGCTTTACCCATGCATCCCTCCTTAAGTCTACTTCATGGCTGTTTAGTTTGTCCAGAAAGCTTTGATATGGTACTGCTTAGTTTCTTGATCAAATTTAAGTAGGTCAGATAAACATTTATTTGTGATTTATCACCCGATAATGCAGTCAGATTGGTTATTCACTTTGTTATGGTCGTTTACTGTATTACTATTCAACAGTCATGTTTTTATAGAGCTAAAAATCTTCAATGCATTAAACACAAGTTCTAGTTCAAATCTGTTCAAGTACTTATTTTCCAAGCACTGAACAAACTCAAAATGCAAAAACGTGAATATCAGATAACAAGAGAACAGGAAATGTGTTATTGTGTTAGTCTGCTACTAATAGATACAGCACACACACACACACACACACACACACACACAGATCAAAATATGGGCATAGGACATAGCTCATTAATTACACCCTATATTTCATATCACTATAGAACCCATCTAAATGCTTCATAAATTTTCTGTTGTGACAGTTTTTTACATTTTGAAGGAGCTTGTTCCTTCAATCAACTACTCTATCACATAACCTTTTCTTGGTGTTTGTACACTTTCTTAATACTTCTTAAAAGACTGAGCTTTCCTGTCAAGTAAAATATTTTAAGAACATGCGGTCTCTGCACAGAAGGCATCCCTGACAAGAATCGAACTGGAGAACCTCATATTGTGAGGCGATAATGCTAACAGTTTTATGTATTTTTAATTTAAAGGTAAACTATGGTTTATTGAGTCAAAAGCTTATGAAAAGTCAGTGTGCATGACATCAACTTGAAGATTATGTGTGTGTAAAAGATTAACTTACATCCTTTCATTTTGTGAATTCTGTTTACTGCAACTCTTTGTGTAAGTAGATGTATTTCTGGTGTTTGCATTCTGTAAAATATTTGCCATACAGTTTTCCATCATTTCAGTTAATTTTCCATGATGTCACCTGTAGATAATAAGAGGTTTGCTGGTCTATAATTAGTCTTGTAACTTCTGACACTTTTATTATCCTGTAAAATGTTAGTAATTGCCTTTTCTAATCTTTGGGGACTGATCCTTAATTGTAAGTGTTCCAAAGGCTCCACAATGACAATAGCTATTGTTTTGGGATCTCTATTTTTACTGATCATATCCTATGGAGCAGCAGTAGTAGCATAGTCACATCAAGAGTGCCCATCACCTAGGGCTAGAGTTCACGTTAAAGACCAGATGATTGCTGGAATATTGGTAGTCACAAGTGGATATTGTAATACATCCAGCTAAGAACTTCTACTGATAATTTATAAGGGTGTGTTTGAAATGCTGACAATGTACTGTTAATTTTGTTCAGTGCTATGCACAATTGAATGGTTATAAATTAATAGAACATACACTTCTTCCTTACGCTTTGCAGCTCTAATAAATCTAACATGGATATAAGGTTAGCATTATGTTTGTTTTCAATTCCGTATTTACTGTTTCTTTTCTAACGACTGTTTTTAATTCATTTACATTGCTTGTTTCATAAATAAATAAATTATATATGTGGTTACTGTTCTTTTAGATAATTGCGGTGTTCTTCAAATGCTATTCCTTGTGTCAGAGATACTTGAATAGACAAATGCAGTATATTTGTTAAGGGGCAGGAATAGACAAATGGTTTGACATTGAATGTATGTAAATGGGAGTGAGTAGCAATGTCAAAAGTTTTGATTATAATGAAAGTTTTAGCGTGTGGGAGTGTGTGAGTGTGTGTGTACATGTGCTCGTGTGTGTGAGCTCAAGTGTTTACAGGTTAGTGGTGGAGTACAGGCTAGGAAAGGGGACACCTCCTGTGTTGTGCTTGTGTATTGATTTGTATGGCATGTGTCTTTCTTGTTTAGTGGTACTGTTAGTGGCTTAATGTATAGGAATGGGGTTAGGGTCAGTGGTAGGGTTAGCACACACATGAGTAAGGTGTTGCAAGGGGGGTGATTCCACAACCCTAAACTCTTGCCCCCAATCCCGTTTCTAACCCTAATCATTCATGAATCTTATTAACTTAAGTGCACACTCAGCACACATGTATGGAAACAGCACGTTTTCATGCAAATAAGACCTAACAGACTAAAGTATTTTTGTACGGGCAAGCCCTTCTGCAGCCCTAGTTTGGGAGTTTTTTCCTTACTACTTTTTATATATTCTGACTGTAAGGTTATTGCAAATGGAAAATGTGTGACTATTCAAGAAGAATGAAAAAAATATTACTGTTTCTCCATGTCGCTGATGTCAAAGCTAACATAACTAACATATTTCATGCCTAAATGCTTAGCAGTAATAGGTAGCAAGCAATCAAAACATGATTACATCTTCAAGCAAAAATGTTTGAGGAAGACCAAAATGAACAGGTGAAGGTGAAACTATCTAACCTAACTTCTGTTTTTGTCTACTTCTCTTAGTGTTGGATGGGTGTTATGGCTTTTACCAAGTTTGTGTTCAGAAGTACTTCTCCTTAAATGTATTTAAGTACTACCGGTGTTGTATTAATTTAGGAACCATGACAGGACCATTGCTAATTTGGTCATTGTCATGATTTGTAGTTGTATGTTCTTTGATTATACCTGTGTGCACTACTCACACTACATATACTATCCCTGTACATAGACCATCTTTTGCATTCTTTCATGCTTGTTGATCCATACCCTGATTAGTAATTATGTATTTTGTGTTTGATTTTCTTTATTCTGTGTTTGATTAGTGAATGCGTCTTCTGTATTTGATTTTTTGTATAGGTTTCATTTGATTTATGACTGTAAATGTTGTGTTAAGATATTTTACAAGTGTTTTGAATTGCACTGATGCATTTCTGGGCCTCCCCTCTAAACTCGACCCTGTCTAACTGGAGCATTCCTTGTTAAATTAAATATTTTGACTGATATTAAAATGCTAACTCACTGTTCCTTCCTAAGAAAAAACAAAAACATATGAACTTTAATCATTGTCTTTATGCTGTACTTGGTGGGCTGCCTCTGTACCTTCCTAGCCCTAAGCCTCTGCATGCCCTGTGCATCTGTCCCCAGCCTATACCTAATCATGCTGTCTATCACCAGAAGTAAGGTGTGGGAGTAGGTTACCTGCTTTTGCATTCCCTCTCTTGTGTAGTGCCTCAGAGCAGTTACATACATACTTATGCTGCACCATGCACACAGAGCCAGGAAGATGTCAGAGATTTTTACACAGAGAAGTCTGACATGCTGGTATGCACTATTATTCCCATACTCTCCCACCCTCCTGAGACATGAGACCTGCATCTATTTAATTCCAGCCTCTTAGCCAGCCATCTGCCTTGTAGATCTGTAGCCAGTCCTGGTCATTAGTGGTGCAGGCAAATGCAGCTAGGCATATTAAATGTGACAAACTCATGTTTTCATTTCTTCCACAGTTAGTATTTCATATTCTTCTGATATCTTGTTTTCATTTACCTAAGAGATAAAACTAATACTTCTAAGAGGTAATGGCACTTGCCAGAAATTAGACTTATCAAAGATAACTGGAGACACAACTTTGCCTCCCACTCCCAGAGACTGCCACTACTTTGGAACAAACTTCACATGAAGCGGAGCTTCTCACTGACCCTATTCAAGTGCAGACTGGGCAAATAGATGGGAAATTGCAAATTCACCTTGAGGGTGGCACGCATGTGCTTCATGGATAGGGGGAGTTGGTGTCAGCTATAGAGTTCCTCTGCAAAATATGTTCACTTAATAAGGACAGATGGAACAAGCTGGGATTAACATGGCTAGGCTTGTAAGGACTCTAGGATCACTAGCCTAATAACCTCCTATGAACCTATGAAGAGGAGGCCTGGCATTTGGGACAGTCAGAAGTGTAAACTGCAAAATACTTTGTCCCTTGACGGTAACCATTTGAAATGTTGGGACCTGCTAGAGCAAGACCTAAATACAGAGACTGAATGACCGAAAGAATGGACTTGCATATACTAAGACTGAGATGCCATTTTCCCTTTTCTCCGAGTTATGGCAATCTTGGTGTTGGTATATATAAGTTTGGGGGGGGTTGCAGGGGGAGCTTGCTTACTTCTGTTGAAGAATGTACGTTTCTTCTTTGGCTTTACCCTCCATACTTACTCCAAGAGTAAGTGTATATTGAAATTCCCTAGTGTTTGTTTGCATAGCTTCTGCTGAGGAATGTCTGCTGTTTTTTCTTTGCTCTACTCCAAATTGTATTTCTGCTTGCAAATATGAGGTCAGCAGAACAGCAGGGTAAAATGTAGAAGAGGTCTCACTAACCACCTGCAAGGGAGAGCAGCTTTTTTATTACGCTTCCTTTTTTGATGGGAACCACTTCATTTTGGCATGCTTTTAAAAGAGATCCTCATATGCTGGCCATTTTATTCCAAATTGGGAATTGGCCATGCCAGAGGGTCATATATGTATTGTGTGTATGTTGTTTTGTAATATATATATATATATGTATATATATATATATATATATATATATATATATATATAAAATGTGTGTGTGTGTGTGTGTGTGTGTGTGTGTGTGAAGAAAGGTATATATGTGTACGTGTGTGTGTGTGTGTGTGTGTGTGTGTGTGTGTGTGTGTGTAATATATATATATATATATATATATATATATATATATATATATATATATATATATATATATATATATATCTTTAGATACATACATATTCATGCTATGAGAGAAACTATAATACATTGATTGCAGACAATATGTGTATTTCCTTGGAGGCAAGAACACACACACACACACACACACACACACTACATCAACCACACATAGTATTCACGCACACAGACCATTTTATGCTGAGGCACTAAAAAGCAATCTCTCCAAACCACAAGGACTTTCTAAGCCTGCAAACAAGAATGCCTGTCCTCAGCAAAAACAAAGCCCATAAGTCAAGCAAACAATTTACCCAGGACTCATGTCATGGGGGATTCCATTGTATGACACACAGATGCCCCACTTACCAGACTAGACAAGGAGAAGATCACAGTCAGTTACTTATCTGGAGCCAGGATCCTCCAAGTTACACACACACACACAACTCATTTCACCATAGGTACCAGTGTAATTCTGTCCTAGTCCATCTGGGTGTAAATGGCTTGGCATATGCATCTCTGGATTATATGAAGAGAGAGATACTATGGACCTTTCTGAATATGTGTCTCAGGCACTTATATTGTGCAGCATTCTAGCTTCAGCAAGGATGATGCCACAGTATGAACAAAAAATAATTGACTTTAACAAGAGGCTTAGTTTCTGGTGTCAGTCCTAAGAGTTCAGTATCTGTCAGCCTGGGAGGACATAGTCAAACGACCATGTTGCTTTGCCAGAGATGGCCTGCAGCTGTGTCCCTAGGCTTCCGGATTTTGGCTAAAATTTTATCCATACCCTTGGAGCCTTTTTTTGACAATGCCAACGTGGTAAACCTACCAGTGTAGCAAATAATACCCAAAGGAATCTAAAGGTGTTACTGCACAATGCTAGGAGCCTTAACAAGAAACTCCACACCCTACAAGCTCTCCTTACTATGGAGAATATAGACAGCTGTGCCACTACTGAGACTTGGTTTAAATCCTCAGGAAGTACTCTGGCAGTGCAAGGCTACATTGTCTTCCACACATTTAGACTGTCAGCCGTGCAGGCAGGGACTAAAGGTGGAGGTGTCTTGATCTACTGTACATTGGCAACAAGCATACCTCAAGACTGGTTAAACAGGACAGTACCTTGAATTTCATCCACGTGCAAATCACCTTAGAGTCCCTTACCGTATCTTAGCAAGCTATAGGTCACCATGTATGTCTCAAGAATCCAATAACTCTTATCTAGACCTACTGGAGGCACTCTCCATTGAAAAAAACACTCTGTTTATGGAAGAATTTAACTGCCCCTGTATAAGCTTTGAAGCATACACTGCTACCAACTTGCAGGCACAGTGTTTCCTGGACTTTATTAATGCAAATGCCCTTGATCGGTTAGTGTGCACTTCAACCAGAGGTTGAAACATACTGGGCCTTGTTCTCACCAATAGAGAAGAGAGCTGCCCCTGCCCCCCTAGCATTACTTCCTCAAATCACAAAGCTTTCTCAATTAAAATAAAATCGGCTTGGAAAACATAGCAAAACCAGTTACTGCTAGAAACTATTCTAAAGTAAACTGCATCCTATTAAGTGACAATTATTGTCACAATTCAGTGCCCCGCCCAACCCACAACAACTTATGCAGAATTGTTCATAGAAGCATTGTATAACTATTTTAATAGCTGCATAGCGGCTGCTGTACCTAACAAAAGTAAACCCAAGACAAACCCCAAAAACAAACTACACTGGTGGAATCCTAATCTTAATAGGGTGTATAACAAAAAGGAAAAAAGTCCATGGCCAAAGTCAGAAAGAGCAACTCTCATAATGACAAGAGCTCACTAATAAAACTAAATAGGAAACTAAGAGGGCTAATTAAGTCCAACAAGGCCAATTACAATGTCAGGATAGCTTCTTAGGTAAAAGACAGCCACAAGATCTTCTGCAGCTATGTCTGAAACCTCACAGGTACCATGCAGCAGAGTGCTGAACTGGTAGTAAATGGTGCTACTTTCACTGAGCAGAGTGACATACTGAATCTACTGGCCAACCAAATCAGGTTAAACTTTAGCCCCAACTCCCCTCCCACCACCCCTTGTGAAATCCCTACCAACATAACCTCCCCCAACTATCATAGCAGCGCTCACTAAGGCTAAAAAAATAGCCTCAATGAGACCTAACAGTATCCCGGGTTACCTCTTAAATAGTATGAAACATGATCTATCAGGACGACTTGATTCACTTTTCAACTATAGCTTCAAAACAGTCTAGATACTATGTGATGGAGGACAGCACTGTTTATCCCCCTTCACAATGGTGGACCATCAGCTGACCCATTAATCTGACTAGTCTAATATGCAAAGTAATGGAATGAATTATCATGGAAATGATCAACAAAGACATTAGCAATCTACAGACAATGGACTCATCCCAGTTTGGTTTTGTCAAAGGAAGGTCATGCCTATTTAACTTGCTGGACTTCTTTGAGAAGGTAACCAAGGCAATGGATGAAGGAAAAATGGCACATACCATCTAACTAGACCTGGATAAGGCATTTAACACAATACTCCACCCAGGTATTGTGGACAAACTCACTGAATAAATTCATACACAGCTCACTATGTTGCCATCTGGCTTACAGATAGGACCCATGAAATCAGGATTGATGAGACCACCTCCACCAAGAAGCAGGTCACCAGTGGAGTACCACAGGGCTCCGTGCTGGGCCAACTCCTGTTTGGCATTTACTTCTCAGAGGTCAAGGCTAATGTCAAGGCCTCTGGCTCACCAGGTTCGCAGATGGCTGCATATTGGGGGCTAACATAAATAACCCCCTTGACATTACAATCCTGCAAGAGGGTCTTACACAGAGAAATGAGTGTTGTCAAAGCCATGCATTAAAACTCAATGCAAAGAAATGCATTATAATGCTTTTAGAGAAAACATCTTCCCAGTCAACTTACCACATTTATAAGATACTCCTAAGAGTTGACCCAGTAGTTAGAGATCTAGGAACATATGTGGACAGTAATGTAATCTAGCCTTTGACCAGCATGTAGCCAAGGTAGTAAGAAAATCATTCTTTGTTGCCCAACTTAACAGTAAGAGCATGACCTCCAGGTCCAATGAAATGATAGTACCACTCTACTCATCTGTTATCAGACCCCTCATTGAGTTCAGTGCCTCATTGAGCATGTACCTGACTAGGCATATGGAACAGTTGGAATGCCCACAGAGGCTCCTCATCAAGAGTATCCAGGGTATTAACGCACTGTCCTGTACAGATCACCTTATAGCTCTGTCTCTGTATGCTGTCTTCTACAAGTTGTTGAGAGGCAATCTGTGCTTGGCATATAAAGCATCCTTAGAGTTAGCCCTGATGGAGCTTCTGCACATCCACAAAATGAGGAGCACCAGAAACACTAGATCCAGGGATTTGAAATTTGCTTGTGACATAAGTAGAACATGCTAGCGAGACAGATATGTGACTCAAAGGATACCCATGCTCTGGAATAGACACCCCAGCCATGTGAAGCACAGTCCATTCCTAACCCTGTCCAAATGTAATGACAGTTGGATGGGAAATTGCAAATTCTTTCCCAGGTTGGCCCCAGTGTCTCTTATAGACAGAGGCTGATAATAAACATTCACTGACATTGGATAGGTAATTGTAAACATTCACTAACTAACATTGGATGGGTAATTGTAAATTCATTCCCCAGGCTGGCCCCCAAGTCTCTTATAGACCAAGGCCAACAGTAAACATTCCCTAACTAACATGCCCCCAACATAACTTTTTAGCAACCTGCTAACAGACATGCCCCTCCTAAAAAACATACCTTCCCGAATTAAGATGCACATGTTACCAGCTGATTCAGCTGAGTTGTGTTGCTTGGCTAGGCTTATAATGGCCCTGGTGGTAGTTAGCAGAATATATACCTATGAACCTATGAACTGTTTTTTGCTTGTATGAAAACTGGAGCATGGAGAATATTACAGCATTTAGTTCAAGAACAAGGTCTTAGTTACTAATTAATGTGGTATATAAGGAGGCTGCCTGGAAGCAGCAAACCAGGAGGTTAGTTGCTTGCTAAAGGATAATCTGTAGGAAGCTGCTGGAAATGTGGAGTGCAAGAGCCTAGTCAGGACTATTCTGAATTATGCCTAAAGCTGAACCTGGAGTCTGATTGAGGCCTACAGCCTGGGACCTTTTAAATAGGTCCTGCTGATTAGAAGGTGAAAGGCTGAAAAGGTACTGAAAATAATACTGATATGTATAACTCTGAAAAGCCAAGGTGTACTATTTTTTTCATTCTATTTGGAATTTTGGTTAGTGTTACACCAGTAAAGAAATATAAACAAGTATATTTAGAAGTGCAGTTTACTCCATCTCTGTCCTTTTTCCAGTGACTCTTTGGATAACACAGGTGGGTTGTGCATGGTCGTTTGGCCAGAGACTTTTCTTTCCAAGGTTCTCATAGTTTCTGTGCTCCCCCATGCTGCTAAGTGCAAACCAAGTTTTTGGTCTACTAACTCTCTAAGAATTGTAAATGACGTGCTTCTGGCAAGGATTCTTTGATGATTATTACAGAGACTGGTGGATTTGCTGTTTGGGGCTGACTAATAGCAGTTACAGCAACAGCTAGTTGTGTTGGCCAGCATAGCGGCCAGCCCCAAGATTGAGCCTTTGAAACAACTAGCCTAGGGGAATGACCCTTTAGTAGTTTAGTGATATTTGAGTATTATACTCAATTAGAATGAAAATCCTGTCATCCCAACTGCCAGGAAAGGCACTAAAAACATACATGGGCATGATGAAACTTATTGCATGAACTATGGTAAATGTAAGAAAGGGCTGTTACTCAGGCCTGGTATAACTTTGAGGTAAAAGCAACAACATTCAGAACTGCACTTTTTAAAATAAGTAATCCAGTTAGTGCAGAAATACTTGATTTAAAGCACTTTTTAAAGCTCTGGCTTGAACCAGATAGCCACAGTAAAGCAAACATGTTAGAAATTTTAGCAGTAGATAATAAAATGGGTACTGCAAAGTTATCCCATAGACGTTGATAAGCTAATAACTTTAGAAGAATGCTTTTAGTTAAAGACATGTTTATAAATGAATCATCTGTTTCCATGGATAAAACAGCAGTAAGAAGTTTACCAGACAAGCTAGCAATGTGCTGTGTTTTACAGTTTTGGGTGGCAGGGTCACATTACTAAGTTTTTTAATGCAGAGAATTCCCCTGATAAAAATGAAAGCTAAAATGCAAACTTTAGATGATGTGGTTCCTATGGTGTGTGACAAAACATAGATAGGATAACTGAGTCTGCTGTATATCACTTAATTACAACTGAATTAGTAAAATGTACTGTATTTATATTTTATTTTTGGGGGTATTTTTCTTTCTGCAGCTGACCGTCGTCTGCATCTAGTGCATCTTCCTTGTCCGTAGGTGTACCATAAATTCCTGTATATTTTTGGACTTACTCTGACCCAGGCTTGGGGCCAGTGAGGAGATCAGGGCACCCCAGTGCAGCATCATATTCTGTTCTATATTTATGCCCTACCTTGTTCGCCTCTCTGCACATCTGTACTATACTGTGGGCAGAAGTACAATGGGGACATGCTGCATGCTGTCCTGACTCTGCATTGTCTCAGCCAATGTCCTCTGACTATTCTCACTTAGGGCATGCCCCTTTGTGTCTCCAGTCTCCATCAGGCAACTTACACAAGGAGCATGCAGACGCACACCCTCCTCCCAGGATAGGCATGCTCATTCTTCCCCTGCCATGCCACGGCATGTATTAGTAAAGATGCAGTCCTACCAGCAGAAAGAGTTGATCTTGACAAAACTGTGGCAGAAGGGCAAAGTATTAAAAACTGGAGACAGAGTCTTTTTGGAAAATGATTATTCACTGTTCACCAGGCAGAAGGCATACACATTTATCCAAGCAATCAGGAAATGTTGAGAGGCAAGTGTGAGATTCAGACTGCTGTATCCAGCTGTTTTCAGAATATTTTTTTCCTGGAGGATCAGAGTAATTTTTTGATGAAGAATATGCTAAGGAGGAAACACAAATGTTTGTCAAACAAAAAGTGAGTCATCAAAAAGATGGGGCTCTGCTTCTCATTCTTCTGATAATAAAGCCCATAGAGAGACTTTGCCAATGAAACCTTTTCAAATGTTTCAAAGGAAAATGTTTGAGAGACAACAAAAAATACAAGAGTTGACCATTGGAAGTTGGGAGATGAACAGGAAGAAGACCAGCAGCCCTGAAATTAGTGAATAAGTGTGAGACTGAAAAACATCAGTCACATTTGTGAAGTATGGCTTTATGAGGTAAAAGTGGCTGAGAAAGATTCTTCTGCTGACTTTTTTTAAATTTCTGGGGGGATGGAAAGGCACATACCCAACTTCATTTCATTAATATTTGGAAAGGCACAAAAAGGAAAAAAGAAGGGTAAAAGAGTAACCGAAAGTAAAACAATTTTTGTTTCTAACAGTATTTGTATAAAACATTTCATGATATAAAACGCATGTTACATAGTAAAGCATTTTCAGTGATTGTTATATGTGATAACATTAATAAAGTAAACAAGTGTTTTTTTTCTTGTTCAGTTTTAAGAAATGTAGGTATTACAATGTAAAAAGAGAGGAAAAGCTGGGCAAAAGCATATTCAAGTTAATATGCTTTAATCTTGAACTGTTGGGATGGAGAATGTGGTATAAAAGTGTGCTGATTTTAATATATGTTTTTCTTACTTTTGCGTGGGTGAATGTCTGGAGTAATGCCTTTGGTTTAATGTAATAACAAGTTTCTTGTGCAAGCATGTGTGCTATAAAAATAAGAGAACACTGTGAATGTAATGGAAAGTTTTCCTTTAGCAAGTAAATGATGTGTGAGTTGAGAAGTCAACATTTCTGTTTTAATGTTTCCACGGAGACAAAGCTGACTGCAGGTCCAAGCAATAAATCTTGCGAGGTCTAGATGTTTGCTGACAGAAACATACACTTAAAAGTCACAAGGGCAAGCAGCTCAATAAAAAATAAAGTTTGAAATTATTGGAAGTGAATAAGAGAGAGAGAGCAGTTTTCATAGTAGCTAAACACCTCAGTGCATTTACTATAACAGTGTGTCATTTAGTTTTAAATATCGCCAATGTACTTCATCTTAAGCTTAAAGGTTAATCTTATCTGAAATCATATAAGTTGATTTTTACATCTGTGAGGGGGGGATATGACAAGAACAGACAACAATTAGTGTAAGTAGGAGCACAGGCTGTAACATACTCTTTAGCATGGATAACCTTTATTTTAGGTTAGGTAATGCTTGTGGTTGTAGCTGTTGATTTGGGACAATTGTTACTATCATGAAGGTTAAACTTCTTTATTTGAAGATGTACATAGTTTTTGTGTATTTTATTTTAAGTTAATAGACTATGAATGTGTTTTGTTTTGTTTGAAGGTTTGTATTAAAACAAAAAGTCTTGTAAAAAGTGACAGAGGTTCAAATGGGGATGAGGATAAACAACTGTATAAAGGATCAACCTGCCAAACATAAGTGAGTGGCTATACCACAAAAGCTGGAAATGGACTTTTAAAAAAGCTGTCATATACAATAGATGGGTATAATAACTTCTTATAATGACTACACTGTCCATATTATTCTGGAATGTGAATGGTCTCACAGATATAGACAAAAAGGTAAGTGTATTTAATTATATTAACAAATGCAGAGTGCAAAAAGCAGAGAGACACATTTGGAAAGAAGTGAGCATATGAACTGGATAAAAAAAGGATTTCAGGGTGAATATTCAGCAGAATATCAGGGACAAAGGAAAAGGGGAGTACTTGCAATAATTGCAAGAGGCACTCCAATAACGATAGAAGAGGAAAATATAATAATGGTAGATTTGTGGTAGTAAGATTCTACTGGTAAGGGTGTAAGATTATGCTGGCATGCATTTATATTCTACCTAAAACTGCTATTATGGAGCTTAGGAAAATATTGGGAGAAATAATCAGCTTTCAGCAGGGAATACTGTTTACAGGTGGGGACTGGAACTTGATTTTCAACAGTAAGGATATATCTGGGGGACCAAGAAGGATAAAAATAACAAAAGAGGGTAGATTTCTGAAGAAATCTATAAACAAATTTGGTATGGAAGATGTGAATTCAGTTGTAGGAACTCAGAGAAATGTTATGTATTATTCCCCAAGGTACAATAACTAGGCAAGACTAGACAGAACTATGGGAATGCACATTTAATTGAAAGCTTCAACACATATCCAATAGCTATTTCACATCATGCGCCAATAACAACTAAGACCAAAATGCAGGATAATGAAATAAAAATGAGACACTGGCACTTCCCCACCAATATTTTAAAAAGAGAAGAATTTAAGGAAGGGGTAATGGAGATTATTCAAGAGTAATTAGGGAAGGTAGAAATTTATTCTAGCTAGTGAGTGGGATAAAATGAAAGTGGAGGTTAAAAAAGAAAAATAAAAGAAAAATAGATATGGTTGAGAAATAAGAATTATTTAGATGGGTTGTCAAAGGTTAAAGTATTGCAGAATAAGGGAAATCTCACAGAATAAGAAGAGGCTCAACTGCAGAGTGTTACAGAGAAAATAAGGGAATATCTGGATAATATGCATGAGTTGAAAGACTGCTTTAAGCAACTGGTTATAGCAAGTTAGGCAACAGAAAGTGGAAAAGGTTATTGTCAAATTTACGGAGCCTATAACAAGAAAAATAACCAGACATCCTGTAGAGGTATTAGAGAAATTGTGGAAATTTTATGAAAATGTGTATAAAGCAGAGAAATGTAGAAATCAAGAAAGAGCCATAAATGGAAATATTTATAGAAGGCTTAAGTATGCCAAGGTTAGAGTTAGATGAGGCTCAACAATTAGTTAAAATAGGAGGAGATGAGATAAAAACGTTGATGTGTATTGAGTCTGCAGGAAAGTCTCCAGGAATAGATGTTATTCCAGTGGAAGTTTGGAAGCTAGGAGGGAAGAAAGTGATAACTACGTGAAAGGTTTTGTTTAACACTGTTTTAAAGGGAGGGGAAATGCCCACATCAGAGAAGAAACCTGTGGATGAAATACCAAAAGATAGTATAGACCCATCATACCCAGCTTCATATATGCCCATTTCAGTTTTAAATCATGACAAGAAATTGTTTAAGTCTATAGTAGCTAAAAGAATAGCAAAAGTGTTGGTAAAATTGATACATATGGATCAGTGTGGTTTTGTGAAGGGAAGACAAATATTGGACAACATTAATAGAGCAGTGATGATCCAGGGGGAAACAGAATATAAGAAAATGCAACAGTTGTTGGTAGGTCTTGATGCAGACAAAGTATTTGACAGAGTAAGCTGGCATTTTATGAGTAGGGCAATGGAAGTATTCATATTTTTGTGATACAATAATAAGGTTAATTAGAAGGATATTTGAGGGATCAGAGACAAAACTCTTAGTAGTAGGTTCTTCTCTGATTAGTTGTGCCTGAACAGAGGAACCAGGCAGGGGTGTCCTCTTTCTCCTTTGTTGTTTGTGTTATGTTTAGAGCCTTTGGCAAATAAAATAAGGGGCTCAGAAATTCAACAATATAATCGGTATGGTAATCAAGAAAAGTTGGCTTTATTTGAGACAAGATTATTTTGTATCTAATAAAACCAGAAGAAGGACATCTCACTGTTGTGAAACATTCTGATACAGCTTCAGTTCTTTTTGGAATATAAAATTAAAAAGATAAAACAAAGGCTGTAGCAGTGAACTATGCACCGACATAAACTGCTTCAGGAATACCCATATTTATAGGGACAGTATAAAATTAAGTATTTAGGATTATGGGTTAAAGGGATTATGGTATGGCAGCTATGGATATGAGGGAAGAGAATAAACAAAAGATAATACAAAAACTGAGGAAATTGTAGTTCTTGTTTATGGATATAGATAGCAAGATGCAACCGATGAACATCTTTTTAGTCCCTTTAGTTTTATATACAGGTCAAACATATTTTTATTAGGCAGAGGAGAACTTGTGACAGAAATTAATAAAGAGTTGAAGGATTTTATTTGTGAGGAGAAAAGGGCAAGGGTCATGTGGGATAAGTTGATCCTTCCAATAGAACAAGGTTGTTTAGGATTACCTGATTTGAATGGATATTTTGAGTTACACAGTTCAGGCTCATATACATAAAGCAAACAGGGAGCTATAAATCAAAGTGGAAAGAAATGATGATGAAGCCGGGGGGGGGGGTGTCAGGAAATAAAGATAGTATAGGATTTTGGATGCAGATCCTTACAGAGAACAACAACAGCCATGCAGAATATTATAATCATAAAGCAGGAGAAAGTATTCTAAGAACTAATCCAACATGAGAATGGAGAAAAGAGGTTTTGCTGATGGGGATAACTGCAATTAGGGGTACAGAGAATAGGCATGGGGGGGTAATTTACTGGAGAAAACTGGCAAAGTAATCAAGGAATTGGGAGCAAATGACTAAAAATGGAAAAGTAATAGAATGGGAAGAGGCCAAGAAGACATTTGGATTGCAGGCCACAGAGTACCTTCCTTATCAGGGATTGATATCGGGGTACGGGAATCCTAAGTGAAAGACCTGCTCTGGTAGAATTTCTTCTTGAATCTAGAATAGAAGCTGCTTTTAAAAAGAGATAATTAGTAGGGCATATAAACTATTGCATGATAACTATAGCAGTCAATCAGAAGAGGTTAGAAAAGATTAGGAAGAGAGATTGGATAAGCAATTCACAGGAAAACAATGGGATGACATATGTATGAGCCCTAAATATGCAACAAAGTCTATAAGATTTAAGATTTATGCTTGAAAGTTTGCATAGGTATTTTTATACTCCAAGTAGACTCCAAATAATTTTCCTCAGGAAGATAGCAAATGTTGGAGGTGTGATAGGGAATAAAAAGGTAAATGGAAACATGTTTTGGGAGTGTAATGAGTTGGCAGACTTTAAAAAATCTCTTCCGATTACTCTGTCAGAAATATTGGGTGGGCAGTTGGGTGTAACTAAGGAAATGAAGAGCTGAGATACAGGATATGAATTGCCTAGACACAGTAAGGCCTTGCTAAGTTTAATTCTGGTGGCTGCCAAAAAAAGCAGTTACAAAAAATGGAAATCAACATCTAAGCCAACTGCATTTGAAGTATTTGAAGTACTGTATTTTGTAGCAGAGACAAAATAAGTGGAATTGGGATCTTTATAAAAGGGTAGAAGCAAATTACATAGAAAAGAAATGGAAATTGTTCGGCATCCACTGTTCCCACAATGTTTTGGAGAAGAGAGGTTTAAGGGAAGGCAGAAATTGATCAATTTATGTAAACTTGGATTGATGATTATATAAAAGAGTATATGTGATGTATAATATTTGTAACTGGGAATATATTAATATGGTTTGTTTTCTTTTGTATAAATGTATGTTTGCTTATGTCTTAAGTGATTATTTAATAAAGCTGTTAACAATTCAATATGAGGAAAAACACTAGAAAATATAGGAGGAGGGAGAATCCAAAGGCACATTACAGTGGACTGATACACTTTGAGTGACAGCAGCAGTAGGATGATACACTATTACCTGTGGGGGCACTCAGTTGCACTTGACAGAATATACAAATCCAAAACCAAAACTAGTAGGAGAAAAATGGGTTTGTATAGAAACTAGCAAATGAACTAGAATTAAAAATCTTGTCTGTCATCAAAAATGACAGAATATTCAAAACACAAAACTGTAACAGATGTCTGTGTAGGAAGAAATTATGAAGTAAACATCAGTTCAAGCCAGAAGGTTGCATAGAAACTTAAATTTACAAGGAATGTTAGTACAGAAGTGGAGAACATAAAACAGAAAAAAGTAAGGCGCTTGAGTATGGACTCTCAGCCTAAAGCAAGTACAGGAGGTGAGATATTTTATTTGTTTATTTATTTTTGTTTGCCAGGGTAATGCACTGATCTCAATAGGCCATTTGCAGGCACAGCCTGAGTGAATAAGAATTGAACAAAACATATTTACAGATATAAGCTACGCAGGTGAATGTAGAGTTCTTAGTTTGTTTCTAATAATGTATAGCAGAAAATGCAAGAAAAGGCAGTCTGTCTTCAATGGGTGCCTATAAGACAAGAAAGAAGTAAAACTGAAAAAAAAATTGTTTTGGGATATCCTTAGTAGTTTAAGGGCAACATAGAGAAGTAAAGTGAGAGGGTGGTGCACAGTCAAACTAAGGTACAGGGAGAACAACCTAAAAGAAAGGAGCAAACTCAAAAGCCCTGTGCAAAGAAAGTGAGAGGGTGGTACACACTCATACTAAGGTAGAGGGAGAACAACCTAAAAGAAAGGAGCAAACTCAAAAGCCCTGTGCAAAGAAAGTGAGAGGGTGGTACACACTCATACTAAGGTAGAGGGAGAACAACCTAAAAGAAAAGAAAGCAGTCAAAAGGCCTGCGCTATTAGCCATGAAGGTACATCAGAAATGTATTTCTGTTTAGCACTACCTTTTTCAGGGAGAGTCATTGAAGAAGCTACATTGCCATTTTTTAGAGGAAGAAGTTGTACCTTCCACCTTGAGGCAAGTTACTGAAGAAAGTAACCCTGAGTTAATAGACTTGTAGTTAAGTCATATAAACTTTACAAAGACACAGTGGGAAGCTGATACTTCTTAACTAGAGCCAGGAAAAATATAATTATGTTATAGAGGAAGATAGTGAACAAGATATTCCCATTATTTCTTACCCATATTTTGAGTTAAAGGGTGACCTCTTATATAGAGTGCGTAAGTAAGGAAATGGAAGAAATTCTGCATCAGTTGCTAATGCCACAGCCTTACAGGACATTAGTAATAAAATTAGCCCATGGCCAAGTGATAGGAGGTCAGCCTGGAAGACAGCTAAGGCAAGAGCAATGGCCAAACTTTCCTGGCCAGGTATAATGAAAGAGTTAGACAACTTCTATGCTTCTGCCCCCAGAGTTCCAGAAAATCTCATCCCATCTTAGGTAGTCTCTTGATCTCAATGCCTGTTATAAGAATTCCATTTGAATGTATTGCTGTAGACAATATGGTTCCATTAATAAAATCTACCAGTGGGTGTTGGTACATCTTAGTTATAATGGACTATGCTACCTGATTTACAGAAGCAGAGCCATTGCATAAAGTTAATGCTGAAACTGTTGCCAGAGAACTGGGAGTGTTATTCTCCAGAGTGAATATAACTACATAATTACTGCCCAAAACATTCCCTTTACACCAAGGGTACTGCATCAGTTATGTTAATGCATTAAAGTCAAACAAAAAATCATGCTAAGGAAAGTTATTGATGCAGATGACGGCACTGGGACAAGTTATTACCCTACTTACCCTTTGCAAACAGAGAGGTATCTGTTTAAACTTCTGTAAGGCAGGCTTCTGAGAAGGCTGCTTGACACTGTTGTGGAATCTTGGGAAGAAGAAAAGCCACCATTTAAAAGTATGATAGAAATCTATGTTATTAGTTTTCGGGCTATATTAAAGTTGGTAATGCCCATAGCAAGGGAGCAGATGCAGAGAGCCCAGGATATGCACTAACATGTTTATAGTAAGAATACCTGACCTAGAATTTAAACCAGGAGTTCAGGCACTAGAATAGTGCTTTCTACACAAAACACATTTCTGGCCAAATGATGGGGGCCATTTCAGGTTATAAAAATAATAAATGTAATAAACTATAATTTTAGACAGCCAGGACATAGAAAACTGTAACAGATTTACCACATTAAGCCATGGAACGATTGCAAAACATTTGCAAGTTGAGGTTTGTGCATGAGAGACCAGGGAGTCTTTACCTGAAATACAGACAGAGGAATCCTTATCAAAAATACAAAAGCAGGAGATAAAAGAATTTCTCTTAAAAATAAAGGAGTGTTTTCATAAATGTAGTATAACTGAATGGACGATGTCCAAACTGCCCAAGATGTAATTCCAGGTTTATTCCAAACACACAAGTTGACAGCATACACAGCACAAAAGGCAGTAGAACCAATTCACCAATGACCCAGGTTTCGTCCCAAAAACATTGACTTCATCAGATTGGTGAACTAGTGCCACTAATATATATCAAAATAAATTGAATAATTACTCTCAATTAACAAAGAATTTAAAACTCCAAGCAATAAACAGAGTAACCCTTCGATGACTCTAAATGTGCTCAGTTTAACACTGTTAAAATAGATTTTGAAATATATTATATGTGAAAAAATATATATGGTATTATATATAATTACATGTCTATATAAATATATAAAATTCATAATTTCATCCCATACATAAAAAAACAAAATGTGTATGATGATATCTCAAAATAACCAATCCCTATTCTAAAGGTATGTATTAAAAACAACTATAAAATGTCAAATGCTATAATGCACAATAAAGGCAATAATACTGCAATATAATACATCAACAAACTAATTATACACATATTCCCTTAATTATATATGGAAAAAATAACAATTTTTAAAAAAATTATAAAAGGAACATATTGTGTACAAATGCTAAGTCAATAATATTAACATTGGTAAAAAAACTAACAACCTTTAATATTTTTAAGCCTAAGCCAGGGCTTGATGGAAATATATTCATTCAACCCTGGATCACTACAAGCATCAAGCCTAAGTTGCCATGTGAGCTCGCTCATATCAAGATGGTACTGAGTGATTCTCCCTTGTTGATCCAATGTCACCTGCTGTATGACACAGAATTTAAAATTATGGGTACTATTAGCTGTAACATGTCTTGCCAGAGCATTAACAGATTTTTTATGTTGTATGTCCAAGATATGTTCTTTTATCCTATCCCTGAACCTTCTACAGGTCTTCCCAACATAAAATGCCCTGCACTCTTGGCATTTAGCTAAATAAATCAAATTTTTTGTATAACAATCATAATGACCACTAATTGTAATAACACAATTGTTTACACAAATTTTTTGTCCTGTTGTCAAAATGTGTTTACATGTGGAGCATCTTCCACATTTAAAATTGCCCTTACTTTTGTTGCTTACTACCTTGCACTCAGCTGAACCTCTTTCAAAAATGTCCTTTAATGACAAGTCCTTCTTGAACACAAATTTAGGCTTTTGTAAAAAAAGGCGAATAAGCTTCCATACTTTTGTTTTTGTTTCTGTTAATGCTCTGGCAAGACATGTTACAGCTAATAGTACCCATAATTTTAAATTCTGTGTCATACAGCAGGTGACATTGGATCAACAAGGGAGAATCACTCAGTACCATCTTGATATGAGCGAGCTCACATGGCAACTTAGGCTTGATGCTTGTAGTGATCCAGGGTTGAATGAATATATTTCCATCAAGCCCTGGCTTAGGCTTAAAAATATTAAAGGTTGTTATTTTTTTTACCAATGTTAATATTATTGACTTAGCATTTGTACACAATATGTTCCTTTTATAATTTTTTTAAAAATTGTTATTTTTTCCATATATAATTAAGGGAATATGTGTATAATTAGTTTGTTGATGTATTATATTGCAGTATTATTGCCTTTATTGTGCATTATAGCATTTGACATTTTATAGTTGTTTTTAATAATACCTTTAGAATAGGGATTGGTTATTTTGAGATATCATCATACACATTTTGTTTTTTTATGTATGGGATGAAATTATGAATTTTATATATTTATATAGACATGTAATTATATATAATACCATATATATTTTTTCACATATAATATATTTCAAAATCTATTTTAACAGTGTTAAACTGAGCACATTTAGAGTCATCGAAGGGTTACTCTGTTTATTGCTTGGAGTTTTAAATTCTTTGTTAATTGAGAGTAATTATTCAATTTATTTTGATATATATTAGTGGCACTAGTTCACCAATCTGATGAAGTCAATGTTTTTGGGACGAAACCTGGGTCATTGGTGAATTGGTTCTACTGCCTTTTGTGCTGTGTATGCTGTCAACTTGTGTGTTTGGAATAAACCTGGAATTACATCTTGGGCAGTTTGGACATCATTCATTCAGTTATACTAGTTTGGTGTTCCTGGTAGTGTTTTCATAAATGCCTTGGCGATCCAAACTGACAGAATATAATAACAGAGAGAAAACACCTGGATAGAAAATTAGACTAAGCTTACAAAATACCTTCCTAAAAGGTTTCTTATTACCATAAGTTGTCAGTAAATCCACTATGGCATGAAAATATTTTAAAGCAAGACATTTATTGTTCAGAATAGATTGGCAGCATAAAGAACAGACTAAAATAATGTAAATAACACAATAGAATTGCAGACTTTAAGTACAGAAAATAACATTTTCTCAGAAATTCCTTTCAGTCATAATTCGCATTCTTGATTGACAGCAAAATAGTACAATCATTATTCAGAACCTGTCAATGCTGCTATACTTCTGCATTTTTTCATACTGTATTGATCTTCATGACATCATCTTTGCATTACACAAACACTGTATTCATTTCAGAATTTTGTAATAAAACAAGACCAAACTAACTGCTTCTCTTAGACGAGCAGTGTTCCGTAATATTCCTTTGTTTTGTGAGAAAGCAGTACTATGAGCTTTAGTCAAAGTGGCAACATATAGTTGCTGTACCCATGCCTTTCTGAATACAAAAATGTTTCTGGTATGAAATACAGAAATCCATTTTGACAGTTATAATGTCTAAAATAATTCTACTAGAAAAATCCATTCTGATAGTTATATAGTTTTTTAATTTCAATATTATACTCAATATACCCGAGTCACAAAAAGGTAGCAAAGAAGTCCAAAAGATGCTTAAATAAGTTGTGATAGAAGAGCAACAGAAGGACTGAAGCAGCCAATACTCCTAGTTCCAAAATGTGATGGAAGTGCTAGACTCTGTAATGACTTGAAGAAACTGCCCTTTCCCAGAATTGCTGAGTTGGTAGAGAACCTAGGCAAGGCCAGATAGTTGACAACAACAAACTTAACAAAGGGATACTGGCAGGTATAGCTCACCTCATTTACCAAAGCAATTACAGCCGTTATAACCCCTTATAGTGTATTTCATTACATAAATGTTACCTTCTGGCTTACATGGAGCCCCATCTACCATTTCAGAGACTGATGGTTGCAGTTCTGAAGCATCATTCCCACTATGATGTGACATACATTGATAACATATTCATTCATTCAAAGGACTTAAAGTTCCATTAACCAAAACTACAAGTTGTGTCAAAATCTGAAAGACAAGCAGGCTTGTCAGTAAACTGATTATGCTGGAGGTCAGGTATTTGGAAGAGGACTGTTGAGACCAAAAATACAGAAAAAAGAGGCCGTAAAATGGATTGCACTTTCCACTAAGAGTCATATGAAGATTTTTCTTGGATTGACTGGATAGTACAGAAAGTTTGTGTCTAATTTTATAATTGTTGCCTATGCTTTGACAGAACTAACCAAGGGGAAAGCTCCTGCCAATGTGCAGTGGTGTGTTGAGGCAGACAAAGCATTTAGTGAGCTAAAAATAGCCTCTGTTCTTAACCTGTATTAGTGACTTCGGGTTTTATTAAAGAATTTACAATTATATGTCAGAGATAGGTTTGAAGACAGTGACAGTGGTACTCCGTGTGCTGTATTAGCAGAAATGTGAGCAATGTGGAAAGAGAGTATTCCACCATTGACAGAAATTTCTATCAAAAAAGCAGGCCTTCTTTGCACCAAAGAGCTATTTGTTGGGCAGGCACTTCAGTTTTGTTACTGATCTTGTCCTGTTACAGTGATTAAATAGGTAGATTAGTGCAGTACAAAGTTGTGGTGGTGGGCTGTATCCATCCAACCCCTTTAGTATACACTGACTCACAGGCCCAGATTTGCAATGAAAATGCTGATGGGTTGTTGATGGTCTAAAACAGATTATGAGTCCAAAACCCTTAGTTTGTTATTGGGAAGGGGTAGTGGTAACATGTCTGTTGTAGAGAATGTATGTGTGCCTTCAAAATATGTACTAAAATAGTGGATGTTGTTGTATATAATGCTTAGAAAACAAGTTGTGCTGTTTTCATTCTGTTTGATATTTTTGTACATATCATACTATTAGCAGTTCTGAGTCAGACAGCCATGCTTGTATTTTTGAGTCAGCACAACCTGCAGCAGAGATTCCATGGCCATCTTTTAGGCATCCACCAACTCCTCTCCAGTTATTACAGGACTGCACTTGGCAGTGCTGATACAATCTTTATAATATAGACTGTTTGTAGTGATTACTTAATTGCACTTTCTTAAGTGGGTTTCCCAGTACTGAGCATAATATTTTTACTGGGGCGATCCCACGGAGAAAAGCTCACTGGCGTTACATAAATACAAATGCAATACAAAGAACAGCAAAATGTTATCAAAAGGTATTTTATGATAAACTCAGGACATTTTAGATGGCTAGGTAGGCTACATTTATAATGTGTTTACTTGTAATATGTAAGTTAAATGTCAGAGAAACACATGCTAGCATGTCCACAGTACAATATAAGATTATCCATATATGTATTAAGCTGACAAATTAAACAGAACTGTAAAACTGCAATAATCATATGTAGGTGATAAGAGTTTTATCAAAAAATGAAAGTTTGACTATATGGTTATACTTAGGATATTACATATTCATATTACAATATGCATGCTGATATAACCAGCTGTGCTGTTAAGCATTTGGCATAACAGGTTTAATATTATTTACAATCTTTTTATTTCTGTGTGTAAGTATAGTTAAATAACAACGAAAAAGTGGCAATCTGAAAAAAAAAAGAGAGAGGTTACAAATAAAGTGTACAGGATTAAATCTGCTTCATTCTTGGGGCCTCATACAATCATTTATGTCAAAGTGTTTAAGACTGGGGAAAATGTTATTAGGGATGTGCTGAAGTTCTTAGAGATTAGAAGCAAAACACCTACACTATTTCTAGTTTGTGGGTCATCACTTTAGAAGAAATGTTCAAAAAAGAAGAGGGGAAAAGAAATAGTGTTTTTCCTTTCAGACAGGCATGACAGCAGTGAAGTTTGTGCGAGTGAATCCAAGGCTTACAATAGGAGACTTTAGGTGTGATGCAGGCATTTATGAGCAATGGTTACACATATGGTGTGCTTGAAATGAGCAACTGTGAATGCTGTTGTTAGGTTCAGTCTCCAGACAGGATAGGAAAAGAAATAAAATGAGTCACAAGATTAGGGTTAGTTTGTACAAGTTCAGGCAAACACAAGACTCCGTAATGCCTGAGACTCAAAATTTAAAAGTCAATCCTCCAAAAAAAAACAACCAGCACTAATTGGAATGGATCAGTATAAACAAAATGTATTAAGTCCCACAGTCAACAGACTGGTTTCGGCCCACTGGCCTTTTTCAGTGTATAATATCAACTGCAGTGAAACACGTTATATAGAAAACAAACCAATTAACATAATTAATTGTATTAAACTCACAAATGATCATTCAAGCCAGGTGGAAATAGGCCACCTAGTCTCACAATCCGTAATTTCTCCTTCCTATTAAGAATTTTATGCCAACCCATTTTAAAACATCTATTGCACACAATTCCGTCAGTAATAATGAATTTGAAACTAGCTGAAACATGGACCATAGTGTGTCTATATAAAGCATTTGTGGGATATTTGTTCTTAATATTGCTTAAATGTTCTGAAATACAAACCCTAATTGGTCTTGATGTTTGGCAAACATAGAAAGTCGAACAGTTTACACACTGCAAGGTAGATAATCCAATCACTGCTACAATTGGAAAGAATATTTATAGAAAAAACTTTTGGTGTATTTTTACTAGTAAATTAGTCTGATAAATATATCTACAAAAAGAGCAGTAGCCACAAGAATAACAACCAACTGCCCTAGTGCCATCCAATGTAGCGTATATTCTACCATCAGTAAAGTTATTACCTTTGTAATGACTAAAATAACTGCCTAAAGTCCTGCCTCTGCAAAACGAAAATGAACACCTGTCACCCAAAAGATCATGTAATCTATCATCGGCCAAAAAGATATGCCAGTGGTGTTGAATTAAATCTGTAAACTGATAAACATTCCTACCATATGTGGTGGTGAACCTAACTTTGGTATGTGTATTAGATTTAGCATGCTGCCTATATTGGAGTAAATCAATTCTAGATAACCTCTGAACTTCATTACTCATTTTAACCAACTTAGCCGTTGTATAACCACGATTCCTAAAACATTCAGTCAAATCATGGTAGTAATAAATGTAATCTTCAGTGTTTGAACAAATACGATGAATCCTCATAAACTGAGACTTAGGTATGTTCTTAATTACATGTCTAGGATGGCAGCTTGTAGCATGTAACAAAGTGTTGGAATGGAAGGGTTTCCTATAAACAGAACTGGTTAATGTACCATCCAGTTGCAGCATAAGATTGACATCCCAAAAGGAAATGGACATTAAATCATAATTAACTGTAAATCTGATTCCTCACGTTTTCATTTAAATATTGTATAAATTCTTGTAAATATGTTACATCAGGTTTCCACACCATCCAACAATCTAAAAAATGTCTCCATATATTTATTTCATCAAGGAATAGATTATTACTGCTATTATAAATGATATTCTGCTCCAGATAACCCATAAACAAATCCGCATATATGGGTGCAAATGATGCACCCATAGCTGACCCTTTAAGTTGTAAATAGCATTTGTTACTGAAATAGAAGACGGTTTTGGTGAGGACGTGTTCAGCCAAACACAGAAGAAATGTGTTAAAGCCAGGACTGTATAGTGGGATTTTGTCCAACCAGTATTCCAAAGCAGATAATCCCGCCCAATGTGGAATGCTAGTATATAATGAGGTGACATCCAATGTACACATTAACCAGCCGGGTTCTAATTAAGTATCCGAAACAATATTCAAAAACTCAGTAGTATCTTGGAGTCGTGCTCTAACCCCTTTAAGTAATGGTCTAAGATATTCAGTCAAAAAGACCGACAACAGCTCTGTAAGAGGGCCTCTTCCAGATACAATTGGTCTCCCCGGCGGTTTGTGAATGTCTTTATGTATTTTTGGAAATAAGTAAAGATATTGTGGTATAGGATCCTTTAGCTGTAGATGGAAAGAAGTGTTTTTGCTAATAATACCCTCACTGACCGCATTTTCCAAAAATTTATTAATTTCTTCTTTAAATCTGGGTGTCGGGTCAAAGGGCACGCATGTAAAAAACCTAGCATCACCCAGCTGTCTTTCAGCTTCTTCCACATACATTCCCCAATCCATAACTACTATAGTTCTGCTCTTGTCTGCTTGGATAATAACAATGTTCTTATTATTCCTAAGTCTATCCAAAGCTTCCCTTTCTAATGCTGTTAAATTATGCGGAAAAAGATTTTTGTATTGGTTAGGGCTGAAGTGTAATTCTCTCAGAATGCATTTTTGAAATATCTCAGCATTTTTATTCATAGGCGGAATAAAGTTAGATTTGTGAAACTTAAAACCACCAGGGTGAGTCACTTCATAATCAGAACCAACATAATGGAAATGCAATTTGAAGCTCAATAATCTACAAAAGGAGTATAAATCCTCCACAAAAGTATCCTCTGTGATGCAAAATCCTGGTATAAAATTCAGTCCTTTATTAAGTATATCATAATCAGAAAGTGATAATACAACAGATGAAATACTGAGAACATTATTTTCAGGATAATCATGGATTTGAATATTGTTTTCAGGATTTACTTGGGTTTCAACAAATTCAATACTGCCTCCAATGACCAGTCTGTGCTTATGCTCCCTGCCCCCCCTCCTGCGTTTCTTACAAATAAAGGGACTGAATCGATACCCTGGACCGTATTACCCTGTTCATTTGAACAAGGTTTCTTGTAAGCTGGTGGTGTTTGCTGTCTAGCAATTTCAGTATCCGTATCTCTTTTGTCTCATCTGTGGTGTTTCATTTGTACCAAATTTTACACTCTTTATATGTTCAATGGGCTTCCCCAAGTTATAATCCCTTAAATCTCTATTGAATTTGCATATTTTCCTGTTTCAATTCTTTTGTTCAAATTGTACCAAACTCTTGCTTAATTTATCAAAACAAATCTTGTATGTGGGGGAACCATCATACTGTTTTGCTTTTTCACAAATTTGTGCCACCTCAGAAATATAAGCATCAATTTTACGTTCATAATACTCATGGAGAGTTTTAACAAACTGCATGGATGCAGTCTGTTGTATGTTGGACCATGCTGTAAGCAATATTTCATCAGGTTGGCCTACAAGAGGTCTGGTTCGGATTCTTAACCCCCTTGGTGTGATCCCTTTTTGCAGATATGCTTTAAAAAGTCTTAAATGCCACACACTAGACCTAAGTGTTTTCATATTCTTGTTTAACTGCTCAAAAATGGCACTACATGTGACATCTAAAGTTTGTTCAGCCAGATTAGCCCCATCATTATTGGGTTCATGGACAAAAACCTGAATGTCTTCCTAATCAGCTGACAACCCCCCGTAGGATTTGGATAAAATCCGTCATTGACACAATGTATATAAAATGAAAAATAAGCACGGTATTGTAAGTATACAGAACTCAAATGTAACTGAGGGGCTATAATAAAATTAACCTATGAAATATATACAAGAAGCCCAAAAAAAACAATGTGTATGGGAAAATACCTATAACTTCCTAACACTCCTACCTAAGAGAGATGTGAAACCAAGTCACCTCAATGAAGGACCCATCAAAACATATATATTTGACTCATAATCCTGTTCAAAAATAAACAACTAGTTTAAAGGGCAAGGTCATTGGCAAAAATAAGTTGACAAAACCAGTGCTGCCACATTAAATATCAAAACCTAAAGCAAATCTTCATACAAAAATGTCTATTGTGGAAAAATTATTGAAATACAGCATCAATAGTCAATGCAAAAGTTCCATTAACATTAATAAGCCGCAGTAAAATCTTGTAATGAATGCCAAAAGTTGTATACTAAAGTGTTTAGTCATGCACACACATAAAAATGCGCAATTATTTAAAAAACATAATCCACCACCTGCAAAAAATAAGTCAGTGAATATGTGTCTTTTATAGGCCTGATAATATCCAAACACTTCCACAATCAGTTGGTGTTCACCTTGTCCGATCCTAGTGGAGCGCAACAAATATAACGGCCAAAACAAATATAACCATTTCTGGTACAATTGCATACATATACAGCAATGATAATCCCTGTTGACCCATTTGTGTGAACAAATACTGTCCCAACAAGGAAAAAATATTCAATCCATAAGACTGTCAATTGGTATTAGAATACGAAACCAATAGTCCGTACAAAACGTCCCATTCTAATCAAGAAACAGCAATAGTTTCCTTTAATAAATGCCAGAAGCTGTAGTATAAAACGTTTAGTCATACGCAGAGATGAGAATGCGCGGTTGTATAGAAAACATGTCCACTACCAAATGAAACTCAAATAGTCAGTAAATGTTTACCTTTTGTACGCCTAACAGTCTCCAAACACATCCACAATCAGTAGGGGGTTCACCTCATCCGATCCACGTGGAACACAACTTTTAGTTATGTACTCACCATAACTTCAGATGTTTGGGATCCATCTCACCTACATTCTGACTGATGGGTTCGGAGCCGATCCTTGGCTCCGACTCGGCACGCTTATGCCAAAGAGCGAAGTCTCTTATTGGCTGAGCTTACTATATCCCAGGATGCACCACTACCAGTCCCCCAGATCTAGTTTGTCCGCATACATGCACACACGCATGCACTGCTTATATAACATTGACAGATGATACAAGATAAAAACAGTAGAACCCAAACCGTTCAATCTCTTCTGATCTCCAAGGCAGGGGGAAGGAGGGTGGGTATTAGGAATGTAGGCGAGATGGATCCCAAACATCTGAAGTTATGGTGAGTACATAACTAAAAGATGTTATGTGATCCTATCTCGCCTACATTCTGACTGATGGGACAGCGTCCCTAGCACCTAAATTCTGGGTGGCTCACTGGAAAACACTCCTGAGTACCGTGGAACCAAATGATGCTCGTCCTTTAGATGCCACATCCAATTTATAGTGGGAAATGAAAGTGTGCGGGTTGGACCAAGTAGCCGCAGCACAAATTTCAGAAATAGCAAGCTTGGAATGGAATGCAATAGAGGTAGCCATACCTCTAGTAGAGTGAGCTTTGACAGATGTTGTAAGTTGCTTATCTGAAGAGGAATAAGCTTGAGTTATGCAATCTCTGATCCATTTGGCAATAGTAGCTTTAGTGATGGTTTTACCCAGTTTATTATCTGAAAAGGACACAAACAATTGATCTGTTTTCCGAATTTGCTGAGTCCTATCTAGATAGAAGCGCAATTGCCTGTGAACATCCAACGTATGGAAGGTGTATTCCGCTTTGTTTGAAAATTTTGGAAAGAAAACTGGTAGCTCTAAAGATTGTTGGAGACAGAGATTAGAGCAAACTTTTGGGACAAAAGATGGATTAGGTCTAAGTGATACTCTATCCTTGTGAAAAATCAAGTACGGTGGTTTGATAGATAGGGCTTGAAGTTCTGAAACTCTTCTTGCAGAGGTAATTGCAATTAAGAAGGCAGTTTTCCAAGACAGATATTTCAACTCACATGTAGCAGCTGGTTCAAAGGGGAAGATGTTAAGGCACAGTACCAAATCAAGATCCCACGGGCGCAGGATGAAAAACTGGGGGTCTTAAAAGCCCAGCACCTTTCATGAAAGTTTTACATAATCTGCTGCTCATCAACGGTGGGTCTATGGAATCGTGAAATTTGGAGATAGCTGCTAGTTGGACTTTAATAGTAGAGACTGAAGATCCTTGATTAAACAAGGATGTTGAAAATTTCAAGACCTCTGGTATCGGGGCAGTAATAGGGTCTAAGCCTCTGAGTTGAGCCCAGATAGCAAACCTCTTCCACTTACTGTGATACAATTTCTTAGTGGTGGGTTTGTGGGCTGAAGATAAAATGTGAATAACTTCCGGGTCCAAGGTGTGATTTCTGACTAAAGTCGGAAGTGGAGGAGCCAAGCTGTTAATTTCAAAGTGTGAAGGGACTGGTGCTGTTGTCCCGACTGATGAACCAGAAGGTCCGGAGTTAGATCCAAGAACCAAGGACCGTCCAGAGTATATTTCTGTAGGTAGGGGAACCATACCTGACGAGGCCAATCTGGAGCAATTAGAATCATTGTGGACCCCAATTGGGAAGCTTTCTGGATGACTTTGGGGAGGAGTGGAATCGGAGGGAAAGCATAAAGCAGTCCTGTTGGCCAAGGTTGGACTAGAGCATCCGTAGCTGCCTCCCCTTGGCCTTGGGGTCAAGGAAAAGAACCTTTGCACTTAGGTGTTTTGTGGTGTTGCAAACAGGTCGCAGCACGGAATCCCCATCTTTTGAAAATCTGAGCTGGTACTGTTTCGTTCAGAGACCACTCGTGAGGAGAGAGAATAGTCCTGCTCAGTCTGTCTGCCAATACATTGGATTTTCCTGAAATGTGGGTCGCTACCAGGAAGCTTGGTAGCCACTGCCCATTCCCACACCCTCATGGCCTCTCTGCAAAGGGGGTAAGATCTGGTCCCTCCTTGTTTGTTTAGATACCAGACCACCGACATGTTGTCTGTGTGGATGGCGATAATGCCTTGAGGGAGAAACTTGTGGAGGGCTTGTAGGGACAGAAGTACAGCCCTCATTTCCAACACATTGATATGGAGAAATGTTTCGTTTGGAAGCCAAGAACCCTGAACTGACCTGCCCAGACAATGCCCCCCCCCACCCCGTCTGGGAGGCATCCGTTGTCAAGGTGGCCACCGGAGGGGTATAACAAAAGGTCTTCCCTGATTCAGATTGGATGGCAGAAGCCACCAGCGGAGGTCCCGTTTGCACGTTTCTGTAATCAGTATGTGATGATTGAGGGGAAGATCCTGAAAAGACCATTGTGTCGATAACAGCCACTGAAGAATCCTCATGTGCAATCTTGCCAGAGGAACTAGGAGAACCGTGGCAGACATTGAACCTAAAAGTTGCAGGACCATCCTGGCTGGGGCTTTGGATCTTAGAAGCAGGGCTCTGACTTGATCTTGTAATGTTTGTATCCTTTCGGTAGGAAGGAAGATTCGCATTAATTTTGAGTCTATCTCTGCTCCTATGAATCTTATGCGCTGAAAAGGCAGCAAGACAGACTTTGACCAGTTGAATGTAATTCCCAGGGAAGCACCCAGGGAGATGGTGGCTTGTAGGTTCTCTAGTAGTAGATGCCTGGTGGTGGCAGTCAGGAGCCAGTCGTCCAGATAGGGAAACACTTGGAATCCGAGACTCCTCAGGTGAGCAGTCACTACTGCCAAACACTTGGTGAACACCCTGGGGGCTGTGGTGAGACCAAAGGGCAGAGCACAAAATTGGAAATGACTGTCTCCCAGGCTGAAGCGCAGATACCTTCTGGACGCCTGATGTATCGGTATGTGATAATAGGCGTCCTTGAGATCTATGGAGCACATCCAAACATCTTTCTCCAACAATGGGAGAATGGATTGTAAAGTGACCATTCGGAATTTGGACTTCATGACGGACTGGTTTAGTTTGCTGAGATCCAAAATGGGTCTCAGGTCCCCTGTTTTTTGGCACTAAAAAGAACCTTGAGTAATTTCCGGATCCGATCTGGTCTGTGGGGACCGGTTGGATGACTCCTTTTCCTAGCAGCTTTGAAGCTTCTACGGCTGCAATTTCCCTTTGACTGGGTGGTGGGTCCAGGATTTTTTTGGACGGTGGGGGTGAGTGTGTGAAGGGAATGGTGTAACCTCCGGCAATAATCCGAAGCACCCATCTGTCCTGAGTAATAGACTCCCAGGCTTTTAGGTGCTTGGCAAAACGGCACCCGACTGGCTCCGGAGCAGCACAGCCAGGCAATCCCTCATGGAGTGTGAGAGGCTGAAGAGCCACGAAAGGACTCGCGGTCTCCAGTGTTGCGGGGGCCTCTGCCGCCTCTGGGACGGCGTCTCCCAGAAAAATTTCCCGGTCCTCTGCCGCTGGAAGGGAATCTTCCTGCTGTTGAGGAAAGAATTTCTGTGATTTGCGGAACCACATCTTCCCTCCTCTTTTAGCCTTGGGATAAGGCCGAAAGGGAGTGGAATAACGTGCTCCTACGGCAGATAAAGTCTTTCCCTCCTGCTCACAGCAGGTAAGAGTGTCTTTTACCTTGGGTCCAAACAAAGAGGACCCATCAAAGGGAGCGTCGGCAAAGGAAGACTTGAAGGCCTCCGCGAAATGACACAACGGAGCCAGGCTTGTCTCCGTGAGCCACGCCTGTGCCTGCCGCTCTGCCGCCCCTTGACGCATATGAAATGAGCCTCATGGACGAGTTAGAAATCGAGGTAAGGATAGCCAACTGAGAGCTAACCGACTGGGCTAGCTGCTCAGGTAGGTTACCTGAGAGGGAGTCTGAGAGCTCCTTGACCAGATCCCTCTGTAGTCTGGTGAAATGTGCCAAATAATTCAGGGACCTCAGAGTAAAGGCCGCTGAAGTCAGGGTGCGCTTCCCGTGCAGTCCATGCTCTTAGACTCCTTATTAGGAGGATGGACGGACGTTGAAGCCTCTGCCACGTCCTGCTGGGTAGCAGATGCCACCACCATGGCATCTACAGCCACGCCTTTCGTTAAGAACTCCTTCTCGGGTGGGGCAGACAAAAATTTGTTAGGGCGAGAAGGCACTGGTTCCACAGTATCTGGATGTTCACACGCCCTCCGACAAACCAAATCCAGGAGCTCGTCGAAGGGCGGAGACACCCAGGAGGCGGAGGGCTGAGCCCCGAAGGCCTTGAGGAACACCGACTCATCAGCGGAGGGGGGTTTGGAATTCCAGCCGTCTCGTTGCTTGAGGATCTCTAGAATGTCTGCAAATGAGACATCATCCGAGGACGACTTTGGGGACCCCTCCGCATCATCAAGATCAGTGTCCGATGTAAGAAACTCATTGGGGGAGTCCACGTGCTTCCTCTTGCACGATCTCTTCCTTGGGGGCTCCTCTGAAGACAACTCCGAAAGACCCTCAGGAGGAGGGGAACCCCCAGTGGGGGTAACCTCAGGCCCCGGGGCTCCGCTGCCTAGAGACAGGGGAACTGCCAAAGACCCAGTCTCCATGCCCAGGGAAGGTGCCGGTAAAGCCGTAGAGATGGCCGAAGAAGACTTGGCCAAGGCACTCCTCATAGCTCTGAAGGCCGGACCCCCAGAATCCTGGGAGGGTCCAGTCTCCGAAGCCATGATAGCAGACGGAAGTCCCGCGGCCGAAGCACCGAGAGGGAGGCTTGGAACCGACAGCATTGGTCCCGAAACGTCACCCCCGGGTCCGGCCGAAGAAGTCCGTGTGCTAAACTCGGACCCGAAGGCCGGGGTTGGAGTAAGGGTCGGAGCCGACCCTAGGATCTCCACTGGCTCCATCAGCACCTGCTCCGACGGAGCCGAAGCGGTCGGAGGAGGAATGGCAATGGAATGGGCTATCGGCTCCGAAGCCAATTGGGTCGGAGCCGAAACAAATTTCTGAAAGACTGGGGACTGGAAAAGTCTTTGGAGCACCCTGTCTATGTCCGAATCTGACATCCTTGATGACCTGGAAGAGACCGAATGGGTCCGAGTAGGCCTCTCCAACGGCTCCAAGGGACTAGGGGACCGGCTCCGAATCGACTTGACAATTATCGGCGCCGAAGGAGTGTCCAAACCAATTTCCATCTGTGCCGAAGAGGGCTTCGGCGCCGAGGAGGAAGTGTCTGAGCGGACAACCTTCATCGGCTCCGAGATCAGTGGAGCCGATGAAGGTGACCCGCCTCTCGATGCCCCAGCCGTCGGCTCCGAACCCAGAGGAGTCGAGGCTGGAGGCATCGAGGCAGACCATTCCGCCCTCGGCTCCGAAGTCCGTGGAGCCGAAGGAGAAGCCTGCCTATGTCTTTTGGCGGTCGGTTCCGACGGACTGGTCGGAGCCGGCCCTTTTCTTTAGCAGGAGAAGGAGAGGAAGCTAATGCCTCTTCAAATGAGGGTTTAATAAGGCCTTTTAAAATAAGTTTATTTTTCCTCTCTTGGAGGACCCTCGAGGAAAACGCGTGACACACGCTACAGGGCTCCTGCAAATGTTTGGCGCCCAAACAGTACACACAGAGAGAGTGGTCATCTGTAATAGACATTTTGAAGCTGCACTTAGTGCACTTCTTAAAACCTGAAGGCCTAGGAGCCTGTGACATTATGGCAACCAATCAAGTGTAACAGCCAAAAACAAAACACACTAACTATCACAGAGAAAAAACTTTTCTCTCTCTTTTTTTTTTTTTTTTTTTTAACCAAGAACTGTCACAAAGAAGAAAAACTAGAAAGGATCCAAGAACCCTTAAATAAAAACGGAACTTGAAGACAAAGTGACTGACAGGGGAAGGCCCTTCAACTGAAAGGGAACTTCTAGTCAGAAAAAAAAAGGCGCAATCACCACACAAATACTTCACAAAAATATCCAGTCATATACAAAAAGACGAAATAGCCGTTAAAACAGCTTTTTGTTGAAATTCTAGGAAATCCCTGACAGGAAAGTAAGTGAAAAAACACTACTTAGCTCAGCCAGCTCGAGACCACGTCTTTGCTTGATAGCGGCAAACGAGATCTGGGGGACTGGTAGTGGTGCATCCTGGGATATAGTAAGCTCAGCCAATAAGAGACTTTGCTCTTTGGGATAAGCGTGCCGAGTCGGAGCCGAGGATCGGCTCTGAACCCATCAGTCAGAATGTAGGCGAGATAGGATCACATAACATCAGCAGTAACAGATGTAACCGCTTCAAATACAGTTGTATGCACCAATCATAATCACTGTTAACCTGTTTGTAATAAAACATATAGAATCCTTCACAGGAGAAGTTGTTAAGTTAGAACAGGCAGTCAATCGTTTGCTTCTTACGTTCTTAAAAAAATTAACTGCTTCCCATCAAGGCAGAGATTGAAATGCGAACAAACCACTGGAATAATCAACCGGGATTTAACTTGTCAAACCCACAGCATATAAAGGCTTACGTTGTAACCAAATATAGTTCAAAAAAGAGGCCGCAAAAATGGCTTGCACTTTCCACTAAGAGCCATATGAAGATTTTTCTTGGAGTGGCTGGATAGTAAAGAAAGTTTGTGTCTAATTGTTGCCTATGCTTTGACAGAGCTAACCAAGGGGGAAGCTCCTGCCACGGTGCAGTGGTGTGTTGAGGCAGACAAAGCATTTAGTGAGCTAAAAATAGCCTCTGTTCTGAACCTGTATTAGTGACTTCGGGTTTTATTAAAGAATTTACCATTATATGTCAGAGATAGGTCTGAAGACAGTGACAGTGGTATTCTGTGTGCTGTATTAGCAGAAATGTGAGCAATGTGGAAAGAGAGTATTCCACCATTGACAGAAATTTCTATAAAAAAAACAAGCCTTCTTTACACCAAAGAGCTGTTTGTTAGGCAGGCACTTCAGTTTGGTTACTGATCTTGTCCTGTTACAGTGATTAAACAGGTAGATTAGTGCAGTACAAAGTTGTGGTGGTGGGCTGTATTCATCCAACCCCTTTAGTATGCAATGACTTGACAGGGCCAGATTTGCAATGAAAATGCTGATGGGTTGTTGAAGGTCTAAAACAGATTATGAGTCCAAAACCCTTAGTTTGTTATTGGGAAGGGGTAGTGGTAACATGTCTGTTGTAGAGAATGTATGTGTGCCTTCAAAATATGTACTGAAAAAGTGGATGTTGTATATAATGCTTAGAAAACAAGTTGTGCTGTTTTCATTCTGTTTGATATTTTTGTTCCATTTAGAGTAAATAAACCTCGTTTTACTTATACCCTGTCTCCAATGTCTCACTTGACTTACTATATACGTGTGTATGTCTATGTATGATGTGCATGTGTAGTATTTTTTTCATGTCATATTATTAGCAGTTCTTAGTCAGACAGTCATGTTTGTATTTTTGTGTCAGCACAACCTGCAGTGGAGAGTCCGTGGCCAGCTTTTAGGCATCCGCCAACTCCTCTCCAGTTAATACAGGACTGCACTTGGCAGTGCTGATACAATCCTTAGAATATAGTCTGTTTGTAGTGATTACTTAACTGAACTTTCTTAAGTGGGTTTCCCAGTACTGGGCATAATCATTTTACTGGAGTGAGCCCATGGAAAAGCTCACTGGCATTATATAAATACAAATGCAATACAAAAAACAGCAAAATGCTATTAAAGGGTATTTTATGATAAACTCGGGACATTTTAGACTGCTAGGTAGGCTACATTTATAATTTGTTTACTTGTAATATGTAGGTTAAAGGTCAGATAAACACATGCTAGCATGTCCACAGTACAATATAAGATTATGCATATATCTATTAAACTGGCAAATTAAACAGTACTGTAAAATTGCAAAAATCGTATGTAGGTGATAGGAGTTTTATCAAAAAATGAAAGTATGACTATATGGTTATACTTAGGATATTAATATTCATACTACAATATACATGCTGATACAACAAGCTGTGCTGTTAAGCATTTGGCATCACAGGTTTAATATTATTTACAATCTTTTTATTTTTGTGTGTAAGTATAGTTATATAGAAATGAAAAAGTGGCAATCTGAAAAAAAGAGAGGTATGTTACAGATGACAAAGTGTACAGGATAACATCTGCTTCATTCTTGGAGCCTCATACAGTCAGTTATGTCAAAGTTTTTAAGACTGGGGAAAATGTTATTAGGAATGTGCTGAAGTTCTTACAGATTAGAAGCAAAACACCTACACTATTTCTAGTTTGTGGGTGGTCACTTTAGAAGAAATGTTCAAAAAAGAAGAGGGGAAATGAAATGGTGTTTTTGCTTTCAGACAGGCATGACAGCAGTGAAGTTTGTGCGAGTGAATCCAAGGCTTACAGTAGGAGACTTTAGGTGTGATGCAGGCCTTTATTAGCAATGGTTACACATATGGTGTGCTTGAAGTGAGCGACTGTGAATGCTGTTGTTAGGTTCAGTCTCCAGACAGGATAGGAGAAGAAATAAAATGAGTCACAAGATTAGGGTTAGTTTGTACAAGTTCAGGCAAACACAAGACTCCGTAATACCTGAGACTCAAAATTTAAAACCCTTACTACCAAAACATACTCCAGAGTCAATAAGCCCTACACAGTTCGTTTACACCGTGTGTACATCGCACTGTGATGCACACACACTAGCGAGTTGTTTTAGATTCAGTAAGCAGTTCTACATGGTGTGTAGAGCAGCACAAACAAGGTAAACACTGTATCATGCTAATTACAACATAAGTAACTGAATTCTATGCTAATCAACCAATCCAAGATGAAGGAGCTTTTCAACACTCTATAAAGCAACTATATAGACTCATAGCTGTTTTTTTCCTGTGAATTCCAAAACCTATTGGAATACAGCCACAGAGAAGAGACTACACAGAAACAATGTTATGGGCTGCTTTTGCTATAATTCATGAGTATATGCAACATGAATTATAGCAAAAGCAGCCCATAGCATTGTTTCTGTGTAGTCTCTTCTCTGTGGCTGTATTCCAATATGTTTTGGAATTCACAGCAAAAAAAAACAGCTATGAGTCTATATAGTTGCTTTATAGAGTGTTCATGTGTATATGCAACACTCATTTCCACGGTGGTACAGCAGTAGCATTGTTAGCTCACAGCAAGAGGTTCTCCCGTTCGATTTTCAGCTTGGCTTGGGAGTGCCTTCTGTGTGGTCTGCATGTCCTCCCCGCGGTTGGGTAGCGTTTGAAAGACATGCGTGTGTAAATGGGCGTGCCTTCATTGAAGGTTGGGCGTCGAGCTGGCACCTCGGCGTTTCGTAAAAAAATCTACTGCCAATCATTAGCGGACTGGAGTTCCGCTGTGGCGACCCCTTACCGGGAAAAAGCCGAAAGACAAACAACAACAACATGTGTATATGCAACAGGCTGAAGTCTATCCTGCTGCTGCTGTTAATAGACCACCTCCAACTAGAAGAGTTTTCAGACCCCAAATAAATTATCACTATCTGCATGCATGGAAATTGTAGAGTGCCACAGGTTAGATAGAGACACCCAACAGGAACTCTGCAACCTCTGTCGCCCTCAACTAAGACCCAGGGCAAACAGAGAGGAACCCATACCAGTGGAGACAAAAGTATGTATTGCACTTAGAATTTTAGCTACAGGAATCTTTCAGAGACCAACAGGGGACATGCTGACAGTGTCACAGACATCAGCATCCAGGATCCTGCATGAGTTCCTGAATTATATGCTCCAGCCTGCCAGTGACCACATATATTTCCTCATACTCCTGAGGACAGGGCCACAAATATGCAGGCATTGTACCTTGTAGCACACTACCCTGCAGTACTGGGTGCCATAGATTGTACCAATATAGAAATGAAGGCACCACCTGGGAAACAGGGAATGCTAGAAAACAAGGATATGACATAGTTATCATCACTTGCACAGAGTGTTGTGGGGGGGGGGGCAGGAGGCCTAGGCTGACACAAAAGGTCAGTGAGTGTGTGTGAGTAAGAAAGAGAAGCAGGCAGACATTTGGATAAAGTAACAAATGGCCAGTGAGACAAAATGAGCTTTAAGCTTCACAGCTGAATCATGTAACTGTTGCCTGTGTGCCTGTATGGGTCATCCAGAAGAAAATGATGTGTGAGTGTCTTATGAACACAGACAAGCTTGATGCTAGCTCTCCATCTTGCTATGTCGGACAGGTGTGCGCGGTGCATGGTAGAGGTGACAGTTCATAGTTTTTGTATCTGGCCACGAGAACTGGCAGAGCCAGGGGTTGTACTGGCATGTCCATACCCATGGTCAGATGCATTGCTGCTACCTGAACTTGACTGATGTCTGCCGGATGAGCTCCCCTTATGAGGATGACCAGGACCGTGACCCTGTGGCCTGCCAAGTCTGGTTGTGGACACCTCAACCATTGATAGAGCAGTGGAAGTAGTGCCACTATGGTAGTGTGATTGGGCACAGCCATGTCGGCTAGCAGCAGATGATGTGGCTAACCTATGCCCATGAGGATGCCATCCCCCTCCAAACAGACATTCCTTCACAGGCACCTCCCGTTCCAACATGTCATTCATCCAATTGAATTGCTTGCACCACATCTACAACCCTAAGCATTTCTCTGGAGGACCTATGGGGGCGTGCCTGTGCCTCCATGATGGTCCTAAACATATACTGAGTGGCATGGGAAGACATACCTGGATCATGTGGAGGATGGAAAGCAGGCCTCCTCCAAGCACCACTAACAGCCCTCTTGGCTATGGCCAGAATCAACAGCCACTGAAGCCACAGTAACCACACTTCTTTGATTGAATGTTTCACCCTGCACCTGTCCAGTATCAGAGGACTCACTGGAATGGGTTGGCATAAGCTTATTGGCTTTGTGCGATGGAATTACAGGGGATGGCTGAATGTTAACCTCTGCACCCTCCCTGACTGTGCCTCTGTTTAGCCACCACCATCATCAGAGTCTGCCGATACTCTGACATCAGGTGGTAAGAGTCTCACACTTCCACTGTCAGGATCACTTGTGATAATAAGCAACAAACACAGGAAAAAATGATTAGCTATACTACTATAGTCAAATATATGCTAAGAAACTAACAGTGGTACCATTGCTACAGACAGTACAGCAATACACACAGCAGTCCTGACACCCACATCACACATATGGATAACATTATATATTTCTTTGAACTGCTCGCCACCACTGACAAAGAAGATATTTGGCTTACTAAGTGCAGTTGATCCTATGCTTCTCGTGGATGACAATCATGGAAAAAGTTAAGCAAATGTTAAGGACAACATCATCACAATTAACAATAACACAGGGGGTTAAAACTTTTTGCCCTTTATATGCAAATTAACTATATTTTCAACAAGAACTTGGATGACTAGTCCAACCTAAGTCCATGTTTAATTAGTCAGACTGTGTTGTTAACAGCAGCAATCTACAACCCCCCCCCCCACAAACAATTTTTTTGTTAAACAGAACTAATGTATTGCTGTCATTATTTTACTATACAAAATTATTTAACAGTTGAGATACATAAGCTCCTCCTGGGACATACTTGTTGTCCCTGAAACTGTAGCATCAATGTCAAGGACATACTGTTTTGCACTTTCCCGGGAGGTGTCTAGATCCCTGACAGTGAATAGGAACTATTCATTGCTGTTTGTAGTGGCTTTGTGGCAGGCCACCACAGTACCCATCCAGTCATGGGTCACTTCAGCTACTATCCTCTATACAGATGACATCATGTCAGTAGCCATATGGCGCACCTGTTCATATGTCCTGCTATGGCCGCCTACTGCATTCACATCAGCAACTATCTGCTGTCAAATTTGCATTCTGCCTGACATATCTCAACATCTGCTCACAAGCAGAAAGGCACCATGTCATGTAATAGCTTCCACAATGACCTGATTCTCAGGGTCACTGAAGGGGAGTCTCAGGGATTGAGATGCCTGGATGCTATAGTCCTAGGTGAGCTAAAACACAACAAAAGGATAATACACATAAGTATCACATAATTAAAAAAAAGTCTTGTTTCCAAAAAAGGTAACATTTTACCATTATCCACTGGAGAAACATAAAACAGTCAAGATATGCAAAACAGGAATTGTGCGGCTGTAACATATTACATTCACAAACAAATCAAGGATGGATGCAAAAAAAAAGGAGAGTAACAATAGCTACATATCATTGTTTGTGCCAAAACAGAAATGCAACTTTGCTCCCCCACCCCCAAAAAACAGGCAAATGATGCATTTATCTAACAAACCATCAGTAAAATGCTAAAAATGCTATCAAATGAACTGTCCCTGAAACATGTGTACAGATTTCACACAGAACATTCCATTCTAACCTATTGCCAATCATGTCTACCTGTGATCAGCACTCCCCTAGAGGTGTGCATGGTTCATCCTAGAAGGCTAACACCCCTGTATCATTGACAGTATAAGACATTTATCATTTCACAGAAATAACAATAGATGAGTATACATAGAAAAGCAGTTGTAACATTAGCACATCTGATGACAATTAAGAAGGCTGTGCATCTGAGAAAGTGAAATGCCCTGGCAAACATGCCCATGCCATCAGTACACTTCCAAGTAATGCATACAGACAAAAGTAGCATTTACTAATGCAGATGCATATATATTAACAGATTTTTCTTAATCACATTTCAGCATATGCAGTATGTAGCTGAAAAATGCAAGCATACCTTCTCAAGGTCAGCAGTCTTCTGTGCAGATATATCCCAGAGTAATAGCCTCTTCTGTGTTTTCCACATAAAAATCTTCTCACCTTCAGGTTCCCTATCTAGACGGTTGCCTTTTTGTGGTGTAGATTCAGTGCTGTAAGCACAGTAAAGATGCAAATGAGGTGTGAATTCATTAGACTTGTTAAATCCCAAACAGTTGGCTCCACATGCAGATGTAAATATAGTGCTGGAACTCCCTCAGTGTTTGTTGCTAATGGATTGCAACTGTGAATGATAACTGGTAGGGAGAAGGAAAGCAACAGCCTCTGCACACAATTCATAGTTTCAGTTCATTAACATCCAACCTCCCCTTGCTTTGTTGACAGCTGTATATTATTGCCATTTAATATCCTCAGACATTTTAAAGACAATGATATAGAAGTCTTACAGACTGCATGTCTCGGATTACTGCTCAGATAAGACAAGAATGAGCAACAAACACAGGGAGATAAGACAGAGCTGCATTTTACTCAGTGCACTTCATCTGAAATTAATATATGCACAGATAACTGTCATACAGCTTGTTAGTACTGTGGATGGTGTTGCAGTGGTTGTATGCAGAATTATTTCATTTACTTGCTGTGAAGGTGTTGGTGTGACAAAGAGGGATAAGACACCCTTAATGTGTTTTGAAGGTTCATTGAAGTTGAGTTCAAATCCAGACCTGTGTAAAACTATTTCATGTTTGCCAACAAACATGTTGTAGTGTTTATTTCATAGGTTGATTTTCTTAATTTCAACTACTTTTCTCTTTTTTTTTAATTTGCAGTGTTTGTGTGGTGAGCCACTTAGCGGAAACAAGGGAAACCATAGTTAGCAAGTTCCTCAACACCTGCAGCCATCAAACACCTGCAGACAAGATGCAGACAGTCGATAAATGAAAACAGATACATTCAGTTAATTCTGCTGGGCACTGTGCAAACATGCTAAGTGACATTGCATGGTGGTAAACACACAGAACTTAAGAATGACCATAAAATTATGGAATTGTCAGGCAACTACTCCTGTGGCAGTAAGGTGTAAGTGTAGGGCTGTAATAGAGATGGTCCTGGGTTCTAATACAGGGAATGCACCATATTTTTTAAAGTTGTGACAGTTCAGTTTATAGCAATGAACACAAAAATATACAAGTGCTATTTCAACATTCTTGTAGCAATAAGTGTAAGTCTAGGACTACCATACACATGGTCATGGGTTCTAATACAGGACATTCCAGACATTTTTACTGTTCCATTTCCCCTTATATTCAATATCACTTATAACACTTTATATAGTGGAGCTTATATGAATATGTATGAGGGATAAGACACCCTTATTTTGTTTTCAGATATAAGACTGAGGGTATACTGTCTACTATATTTCTGTAAGTATAATTCTGCTATCTGTTCTTGGATGGCCTTTATACTTAAACGAGACACATACACAGCTAAATCTATATGCAAGAACCTTGTCACATCACACAAATACTGGCTTAGCACCTCAAACTGTCATCTCTGTTTATGAATGGTTCGTGACTATGTCTGAGCAGCACTTCTGTGGCAAAGATGGAAAATCACTGCTGTGGAAAAAATATTTGTCTCTTATGCATACGTTTGAATCCCACACTTTAAAAATATCAATTTTGTCAGTGTATATAGCCAAAACAAAAATATGTTGGGTCATGAAATTTATGCCCCCAGTGCATGTCTTCAAAGTTAACTCATCTAACACTTACCTTCCAATTTTAAAACTGTATTTCCAATGTACAGCAGTAACACCCCTCAAACTACTGTCAAATGTCAGATTAACTTTAAAATTTCAAAAACTGCTTTCCCCCTGCTGGCACTGTTGTACTCAGCTTAACATCATGCAAACGTGGTTGGCATCTTTTCTTTCGTTTTTGCACTACCAGTAAACGTGATAACAGGAATTAGCAGGAAATCATTAGTTGCCATTGCTCTACATTTGGTATCAGACATGTCTGGTGTTAGAGGGGAAGGTGCCCAGTTTAGGGTGCAGAGGTGGAGTATTGATGAGTCTAGGATATTTACTGGACTAATGGTAAAGCACCACAGCCAAAGGCTTCTGCAGGGGGACTATTCTGCCTCCCAGTACAAGTCTGAGGCTTAGAGTAGTTTGAATAAGGCTGTACCCATTATAACTGGCATCCCATGCACTGGAGAACAGTACAAGTACCACTTCAGTGACCTACAGAAGTGCAAGAGGGATACTCTTAACCAGTGGTTGACTGAATTTCAAACCGGTGACGTACCACAGATGTTCATCGTGTTTCACTGTTGCAGTCATTACAATTGGGTTGTCCTGCTGGCAGGCTACCCGCAGTCGGCCTGAGTTCCAAAGTCTAGGTCCGGCGTCGGATGCTGTCGCCTCTTCCCTGACGTCAGTGCGCCAGGGGTATATAAGATGCAGCCGACGCCATTTTCTTCAGTCTTTCTTGCCGCGCGGTGCCCAAAGCAAAAGCAGTTCACAAGTGCCGGTCGGCCGACTCCTGAAGTTTTCAAATTCGAATTTCAGATCCAAAGTCTTCTTTAAAGCTAAGTACCCCATTGGGGAAACTTTTTTCTTGCTCCAGACCGATGTCAGAAAAAGTTAATAACTGTATTTCTTGTGGGAAGTAAATACCTCCTAAGGATTTTCATTCTTACTGTATTCCTTGCCTAGGCCCTGACCATAACGTTGCTAGTTGTCTGTTTTGTGCTAGATTTAACCAACGCACTATTAAGCGTTGGTACGATTTTGCATTTCATTACTTTGGCAGAAGATTTAATTATATAATGCCGTCCGGTCAGCCGACTACCGGAATTTACAAAAAACGAAAAGAAAAAGAAAATGACAGGCATCCGAGATCCAAAACCGACAACGAGACTTCTTCTAGGCCTGTCGCAGGTTCGCCGGTTCTCAGTGAGGCGCTTTCACAGCCCCTGACGCCCGCTACCTCAGAGCCGCAGGCCGCTTCCGACTCCCACGTGGAGCCGACTGGGCCTCTGGAAACTGAAGGTATTGGACACTCGGAAACTATTCCCTCAGATGGGTCCGGAGCCGCTGAGCAGGCATCGGCTTCTGAGGGTGTTTTTAGGCCTACACAGTTATATGTGAAACCTACTTCAGCTACAAAGATAAAGACTAAGGCAGCTATAAAGACAAAGAAACAAGTACAGCATTCACCTGGACAGGCCTCCATGCCTAAAAACAGCTGTTTAAAATGGCCAAAGACCTTATTACTTTGATCAGGGGTTCCCATCCCCCTCCTGAAAAGAGGCCTAGGCAAGAGTTAGAATATGAATCTTCAGACCAAGTTTCCATTTCCTCTGATTCCTCCTTTGAACAGGATTACTCCATTCCTCCCTATGAGGATTCTGATGCTGAAGAATCTATCCCTTCAGCCTCTCCTCCTGAGGATTATTCTTTTGGGGAAACACTGCATACTATGAGGAAACATTTCCACTGGGAGAGCCAAGATTACTCAGACTCCAAGAAAAGGCTAAGAGATTTCCTTTTATTGCCCCAGCACAGGCCCCTTGCTATCCCACCTGTTTTAGACATTGTAGATGATGTATTTACAGAGTCCAGTTTTTCTCCAGACTCTTTACCACCAGTCCCTGTTAAGCCAGACAGATACTACAGGGTTCCTGATTCACATAAATGTCTCTATAAAAACCCTGCAGCTGACCCAGAAACCATCTCTCAGGGTCCCAAAGGGGTCAAGGCTTTTACTGCAAAAAACCCTATTTCCTCTGATAGGGATTCTAGGGCCCTAGACAGATGGGGCAAAAAGATTTATACCTCTGCTACCTTGGCTGTAAGAGCTTTAAATTGCCAATTTCATATGCTTAAATATCAGCAATATATTATATCCTTGCTTAAACAGAAAATGCCAGCAAATGTAGAATGTGCAGACAATAAAGAAATGCAGGATTTATTTGCATGCAGCTGAACAAGTTGGAAAGCATACTTTGCAATGTGGTTTTGATTCACTTGAGGCCTCCTGCAGGGCCACTGTTACAGGTTCTGTCATTAGGAGACATGCTTGGTTAAAAGAACAAAATTTGCCAGATCATGTTAAAGCAAAACTATTAGACGCTCCTTTACAGCATGATACTTTGTTTGGTGCTAAAGCAGAAGAGGTGTTGAAGAAAATGGAGGACAAGGCTAAATCTGTGCAAACAGTCAAGGATTTCTTGCAGGTACACCCTCCCAAATTTAGCAGGAACTGGTCTACAAAAAATTGGTCCTTTCCAGTGTCAGATAGACCACAAAGGGGCAGATACAGACACCCTAGAGGCAGATCACAGCCCCAAGGCTCATACAAGCCTAAACAACGGGGGGGGGGGCTTCTACCTCCAAGAGTGGAGAGGAAAAATCACAGCCATACAGGAAACAGTCTCAATGACTTTCCACTTCCAGCACCAAGCACTTATCTTTTGGCAGCCCCTTTGGGGGGAAAGCTACCACTTTTTCCACAAAATTGGCACATGATCACCCAGGACAAATGGGTTCTAAATATAGTTTCACAAGGCTACAGGTTCCACTTTCACACCCTGCCAAGGCAAAATGGTATGCCAGACCTGCCACGCAATCAATGGGCAGAGGAACAAAAACAAGTTTCATCCCTCATGGACATGAGGGCCATTCAACAAGTACCAGAACAAGAGCAGGGTCACGGATTCTATTCAAGACTGTTCTTAGTACCCAGAAAGGACAAAGCCTGGAGACCAGTACTGGACCTATCTATTCTAAACACATATCTGGATATTCCAAAATTCAAAATGTTGACCTTACAGCAGCTTCTACCCATGTTGGGCAAGAAGGCTTGGCTTGTGTCTTTAGATCTAAAAGAGGCATACCTGCATATCCCAATCAGACAAACATGCAGAAGATACCTCAGATTCAAAGCTGGCTCAATACACTACCAATTCTCTGCACTGCCCTTTGGCTTATCTACTGCACCCAGGGTCTTCACAAAGTGTCTGGCACCAGTAATTGCATTTTGCAGACAAAGAGAAATAGAAATATTTCCTTACTTGGACGACTGCCTTATTCAAGCGGAGAACAAGGACATTCTACTACAGCATCTGGCATTTGTAAAAAGATTACTGACAAGTCTAGGGTACACAGTAAACGAGAAGAAATCAAAACTTGTACCCTCTCAAGAGATAATATTCCAACTGCCCAGATGGCTTATCTCATGCCAGACAAACACAGACAACTGACTACTTACTTCAAAATGTTGGCAACAAAGACCCAGTTATCTGCAAGAAAAATTCTGCAGGCCATGGGTTTCATGGCATCCTGCATTTTGCTAATTCCATATGCAAGACTGTATATGAGGAAACTTCAATGGTATCTAAAAAGTGTTTGGACTCAACATTGCCACAGCCTGGAAACAATAATTACCATCATTCCCTGCCTGCAACAGGAGTTTCGATGGTGGGCAAAAGCCTGTCACCACAACACAGGACAGCCATTCACCTTACCCACAGCCAGGCAGACATTGACAACAGATGCATCAGATTATGCCTGGGGGGCCCATATGGCAGGAAGATGTATTCAGGGCACATGGTCCGCAAGTCAAATGCATCTACATATCAATCAAAAAGAGATGCTAGCTGTTCAGAATGCCCTAACAGCCTTTAAGGATCAACTTCATCCAGGACAACTACTAATAAAGATGGACAGTACTACAGTCATGTGGTACATAAACAAGCAGGGAGGCACACATTCCTACCCCCTCTGCAGGCTAGCCATGAACTTGTGGCACACAGCACTGACTTACCAAGTACATCTGCAAGCTCAATTTCTGCCAGGAAGGAAAAATACTCTGGCAGACGAAGTAAGCAGAAATCTAATGGATCCCCACGAGTGGAAATTGGATCCACAAGTCTTCAGCATAATAACAAAGACCTGGGGATGCCCGGACATAGACCTATTTGCCTCTCCTCACAACTACCAACTACAAAGCTTCTGCACAATGACTTATCACAAGCAAGCAAGGAAAGTGGATGCTCTGTCTTTCAGCTGGAAAAATCTAACAGTATATGCCTTTCCTCCTCTGCCTCTCCTCCCCAAGGTACTCCTCAGACAAGAGAAACCAAAAATGATACTGATTGCCCCAGACTGGCCCCACCAGCACTGGTACCCAATCCTAAAGAGCTTGTCTCACTGCCCAGCCTGGACATTATCAAAAATTCCTCACTTGTTGACCCAACAAGACAGCCAGATACTGCACAACCAACTCAAAACCTTAAACCTGGCGGTATGGCAGATAAGATAGCCTCTCAAGACACACCTCTTTCTAAAGCAGTAATGGATGTTATTTTGGAGGCCAGGAGGCCTAGCACCAGAAAATCTTATGCAGACAAATGGAAGAGATTCTGTGCTTGAAACCAAGAACAAGGCATTGACACGGTTGTTCCAAATATTCCTCAGATTTTACAATACTTAACTGAGGTGCTGGATAAAGGCCTTTCCTTTTCATCAATCTGCCATTTCAGCTTATTACAATACAGAACCACCTATTTTTTCTCATCCGTTATTGAGGCAATACCTCAGAGGGGCCAAAAACATAAGACCTCCAAGGGGAGCACCAATACCTGCATGGGACCTCAACTATGTCTTGGAAAAACTCACACTGCCTCCGTTTGAGCCAGCCTCTACAGCTGACATAAAATTCTTATCCTGGAAAACAGCTCTGCTCCTAGCAATAACCTCCGCTAGAAGAGTCTCAGAGTTACAGGCACTCATGGCTGTGGAACCTTTTATCATTTTCCATCCTGACAGGGTTTCGCTGAGGACAAACCCTACATTTATGCCTAAGGTAGTGTCCAGTGTGGCCCTTAACCAAACAATTAATTTGCCTACTTTTTATCCAAACCCATAGAATAAGGGTGAGAAAATTCTGCATTCTTTGGACATTCACAGACAGCTACGCTTCTACTTGGACAGAACTAAAGCTTTCAGAAAGACTGATCAACTTCTAGTGGCATATGCTGCAGCATCACAAGGAAAGCCTATCTCAAAACAGACTATTTCAAAGTGGATAGGCCATTGCATTCATTTCTGCTATTCACAGCATGGCAAATCATTGCCTAAGGGCATTAGGCCACATTCAACTAGAGCAGCAGCCACTTCAGCAGCCTTCCTTAGAGGAGTACCAACCAAAGACATCTTAGAGGCTGCAACTTGGAGTTCAGTGCATACCTTTACAAAGCACTATCACCTACCTCTCTACTCTAAATCCAGGGCAGGCTTTGCCACTGCAGTTCTGCAGGGCCTTATAGCCTCACATAATCCTATTTAGCTCCAGCCTCCCAACCTTAGCTTTGGGATTCAACCCAATTGTAATGACTGCAACAGTGAAACACAATGAACATAGTACAGTTGTGTACCTACCATAAATGTAGATGTTCGAGTGTATTCACTGTTGCAGTCCAGGTTACCCTCCCACCATCCTCCTTTCTTCCTTGCTGGGACCTAACTGTACTTTTCTACTGTATACAACCTATGTGGTGTATTTGCTTGTAGATGAAGGAAAAGTTGTTTTTTGTGCATGCATGCTTATTGGCATAATTTAGCCCACCATTTTAGGGGCACCTGACATCTGGGGCAAGAAAAACTGAAGAAAATGGCGTCGGCTGCATCTTATATACCCCTGGCGCACTGACGTCAGGGAAGAGGTGACAGCAACCGACGCCGGACCTAGACTTTGGAACCCAGGCCGACTGAGGGTAGCCTGCCAGCAGGATAACCCAATTGTAATGACTGCAACAGTGAATACACTCGAACATCTACATTTATGGTAGGTACACAACTGTACTTTGTGTAAGTATGTCATAAAGAGAATTTTTAATGCATTTAAAGTTAAATATAGGCAAGACTGGTATGCATACTGCTCTTCTGTTCTTTTCTTTGTTTTTAACAGCTAATGCTGACATAGAGTTGAATCGTCTGGCTCATGCTGAACATTTGGAGAGACTGAAGGAAACAAATGGCATGTATGTGGCACAACAGAAGTATTATTGTAGGTTTAAAAGTTAATGATAGAAATTTTTGGTATTCTGTGCAGTAGTAGCAAAGTGAGCATGCTTTTCTAACTGTAAAAGCAAGTATGCATGCAGAACTCTGTAGCACAAACTAAATTTAGGAGGCAAGTATAAGACTGCAATCAGAGGTTTTGGGTTCAAATAGCATGAGCAGTAATTATACAATACTGCATTTCCTTCATAATATTACATAAATTAAACTCTACATATGGCATAAATGCCCTACTGTTAACTGTAATCAGTACACTTGGACCAAGTATATGTACATTGCAAATATTACTTTAATCAATCTGTAACTATACTTTGTAGTTGATACAGTGTATAATTCAATATAATAGTTCAGATAAAATAGTTGTTTAATTGTGATAGTGCATTGTATGCCACATATGATGGCAGTTATTTTATCTATTTTTTCTGTCACCTCAACCCTTATCTCCTTTTTATTTTCTATTATGTGTTGTCAAAATGTCTCTGTCATTCATCTGTAACAATGTTTCACAGCACAGTGAGGTAGGCCAGCCCCAGTGGGTCAGCTTGTCACTGCTCTGCCAGCTGCAGCACTGATGCCCAGCACATCTGGGACCCAACCTGGCAGCACTGCATCTGCTGCCCCTGTACTGCCTTTACCCTTAGGTAGCACTGCAGTGGCAGCTGGTGCTTTGGTTCCCTCTAGGAGTAGTGGCAGATATGAGGATTTCATCACCCAGCAGGAGATGCCAGAGCTGGCGCTTAGGGTTGTGCACCTCACCATTGGTGTACACCTACACCAGATGGAGAGGATGCTCTCCCTCATGGTATGTAATAGGAGAAGATGTCAAGCACTCTAGCCACCAGTGGAGTAAGGTGACAGTGATGACTGTCCAGCAGGTGAGGACTAGATTCTCACTGTCTCCATGTTTGGGGGGCATGAACCTGGGTTGCCTTCTCCCTCACACCAAACATGGTGTCCCACAACCTTTTGTGTCTCTCACCATCCCTGTGTCTTGTGTTGCTTGTGTTGTTTCTTTGCAGTTGCTTCTTCACCTACCTAAATTACCTGACCCAGAAATACCAACATCCATTGCCCAGCATTCCCCTCTTACTGAATTTAAAAAGAAAAAATGGGCACCTGTTCCACCAAACAAATACTGTTGCATACATACCTCTCCATTTCACACAGTTAATTTGGTCCAGTTGGCTATAAACATGATTGTGTTGTTGTCACCCAACTTTGTGGAGATGACAGTCCAAATTCAGCTATTATTCTGTACATATTTTCAGTTTACACTATTAAAGAAATGGATAGCTATGGTTATTTCTTACCTCCCTCCTGCACATTCTGGTATTTCTTTCCCTTTTGTTCTTTCCCCTGCTTGCTCCCCATTTCAACACTTTCCTATCTACCCCATTTTAATGCCTGTAATGTGGTCAAAAAATAGAATCACACACAACACAAATAAGTGCCAGAAAAAAGCAATGGATCCCTTCACTGTTTGGCCTCTCTGTGCAGAGTTTGACATCGTGCACCAATGCCAAGCAGTGGTGAGTGGCTCTACAATGCTGCTGTTACCTGTGTACAATGCTGCTTAACCCAGCTGCACTAGATCAACGCACAGGAACATATACTGAATGTACGATAAAGAATAATGTCATTACATTATCGCTGTTTATTTAAAACTATTAGGTACACCTGGATTCGAACCCAGTATCATTTGGGCAAAAAAAGAAATGTCAGTGCATCTACACCTGCTGCCACAGATTCAGCTAAGCAGCAGGTCTGTTTCATACACTCAGTACTAACTGTCAGAATTTTAGCAATGAGCCCCGCTTTTGTGCACTACTTAACTATATGCAAACATGAAAAGTAGTGGAAATGTGTATCTCGCATGAGCAAGTACATTGCCTGCCATTGAGCAAACCCACTGCTCACCTCTGTATTATGCAAAGTCAATATTAGCATTTATTAGTGTTGTTTATTGTCCATTTAGTCTTCATGCCAGGAAACTACATGTGGAAACATAAGTAGCAAAAAACCAACAAGGACCAAGACAGCTAAAACCATGAATTTAATTGTAAAGCATAAAAGATAAGCGCTTTCGGACAATTCCTCATCAGATCATAGAACAAAGTGTGTTTAACTGTTTTAAGTAACACTTGACCAATCAGAGGCACAAAGCTGCACCGCACCTCTTTCCTTTTTTTCAGAGCTCTTGCTTATAGCAAGTTAACCATTTCAGTGCCTGAGCCTGCATTCTATCAAAATGGGAAGATATCCATTCTACCCTGGGGGTTTATCAGCTTGTAAGTCTGCTATCCAATGGGTTTCTGCCACTTCAGTTTGATTGCGTATATCACCCCCTCTTTTATCCATTTCACATAACTGTAGTACCATGAAAGTAAAGTTATGTTCAGGTTTATTTAACTTGTGCTGATATAAAGCACTGGTATTTTTACTAAGTCTAGTGTCACTTAGGTGCTCCAGTATGCGGTCTTTTAATTTTCTGTTCACTTTACCCACGTAAAACAAAGTACAGGATCCACATTTGGCAAGATATGTCATATTGCAAGAGCAAGAATCAACATAAAGTTGGTTGGTATCTTACCCCTGTAATCAGGTGTATGAAAGTGTTGATTTTAGATGTTTCTTTACAAACCTTGCATCGCCGGCATTAATCCCTACGTCACTTGATGGGTTGCCAACTGGCTTACTGACAGAACCCACACTGAAAAAGTAGCCGACTCCAAATCCAGCTCCAGACAAATGACAAGTGGAGTACCTCAGTGTTCAGTCCTGGGACCACTCTTGTTTGGCACCTACTTCTCTGAAGTACAGGCCAACACTAAGGGACTCTGGCTAACAAAGTTCGCAGATGACTGCAAACTGGGAGCCACTATTGAATCCCCAAATGATGTGGATGCTCTACAAAAGGGCCTTACAGAAACAGATGCTTGGTGCCAGAGCCATGGGCTCAAGCTCAATGCCAAGAAATGTATTGTTATCCCCTTTGGGAAAAAACATGTACCCATGAATTACTACGTAGGTGGCAGTACACTAAACACCGAAAGTGTGATAAGAGACTTAGGGACACAGGTGAACAGTGGTCTCACCTTCGATAACCACATCACCACAACAGTCAGAAAATCCTTCTATGTGGTACACCTCATCACTAAGGACTTTTCATCCAGAAAAAAGGTGGTCATTGTCCCACTGTACTCATCCCTCATTAGACCCATTATAGGAATACAGTGCCCCATTTGGTATGTACCTCTCAAGACATCTGTAACAACTGGAAAGACTGCAGAAATACCTCACTAAAAGAATCACAGGCCTAAAGCAGATGCCCTATGCTGACTGCCTTAAAAAACTCCAGCTATACTCTGTCGCATATCTTCTACTCAGAGGCGATCTCTGCTTAACATACAAGGCCATTTCAAACCCAGAGCTGTTGGACATGCTACACTTAAAGAAATCCCAATCCCTCAGAGGCACACGCTCCAGGGATCTAAACCTTGTCATCGCAATAAACAAAACATGCTGGAGGGATAGGTTCCTGACCCAGAGACTCCCCAGATTCTGGAATAGACTGCCCATACATGTCAAGCAGAGTGCCACTTTGGCCCTCTTCACAAGGAACATTGACGATTAGATGGAAGAAAGGAAGCTCACCCTGGGGATCACATCAGTCACCCTGCTAGACAGGGGTCCACAGAAGTAAATAGTGTGGGAAGAAATATCTAGGGAATTGTTATGGCTAGGCTTGTATAAGCCCTAGGGCCAATAGCCTAGTATCAACCAATGAACCTATGAACCTAATTGGGTGTACAAACGTTGTTTTTAGATATTTTTTACTAGCCCTGTTGCCAGCGATCCAAGACTTGTAAAGAAATATCTAAAAACAACACTTTCGTACACCTGATTACAGGGGTAAGATGCCAACCTAAACTTTATGCTGATTGTTGCTCTTGCAATGTGATATATCTTGCCAAATGTGAATCCTGTACTTTGTTTTACTTGGGTAAAATGAACAGAAGATTAAAAGACTGCATACTGAAGCACCTAAACAACATTAGACTTAGTAAAAATGCCAGTGCTTTATATCAGCACATATTAAATAAATCTGAACGTAACTTTTCTTTCATGGTACTACAGTTATGTGAACTGGATAAAAGAGGGGGTGATATACGAAATCGAGCAGAAGTGGCAGAAGCTCATTGGATAGCCTACTTACAAGCTGATAACCCCCCAGGGTTGAATGGATATCTTCCTTTAAAACCCATTTTGAGAGAATGCAAGCTCAGGCACTGAAATGGTTAACTTGCTATAAGCAAGAGCTCTGAAAAAAAAAGGAAAGAGGTGTGGTGCAGCTTTGAGTCTGTGATTGGTCAAGTGTTACTTAAAACATTTGAACACACTTTGTTCTTTGATCTGATGAAGGAATTGTCCGAAAGCACTTATCTTTTATGCTTTACAATTAAATGTATGGTTTTAGCTGTCTTGGTCCTTGTTGTTTTTTTGCTGCTTACATTTGTGATTTGTCTGAACCAAGGTGGACTTTTATCCTTTGTTTGCTGGGTTTTCTTCACATGTGGAAACATAACAAAATGAAGGCCCTATCTAAGAATATGTCAGATATGTGCAATACAGCCATGTTACCTTCCTCCATGCACTGCAACCCTGGTTTCTCAATAGTTGTTGACAAATATATCCACTACACTACATAAATTAATAACAAAGGTTGTGTGATATACCATGCACATCAATCTGGTAACATGTAGAACTATAACTATCTTCACAGTTGCCCAGCAAAAATTCCTGTACACAACACGAAAACACAGTCAATTCGGCCCACCAGAAGGCTGAAAAAATACCAGGAAAAAAGGATGAACCACAGGTCTGTTCTTTTATTACTGACAAGTACAACGGAGATAAAATACAGTTGAGCGCTTTCATCTAGATTAACTAGATTTCCTCAGAACAACTAACACAAATTCACTTGCATTTAAATACTACAAAATTCCGCCTTTTCTATTCAATTAATCAATCATGTACAATTAATCTCAATAAAGGTTTAAAGTAAAATGTTAATATTAAAATATCTCTTGCTGATGTTATCTAATGTAAACTATGTGGTTATGTACAAACTAAGATAAAATCAACCATTAAAATTAGATACAATATGTCATAATAACTTGATATTATATAGGTTATTTACATCAAGTTATTTGTTCTTATATCTAAAATATTCATCTCTAATACATGATATGTAATAATAATTACATTTGATTATATCATGAATTCTCTTTGACATATTAAAGAACAATACTATAATATTTGTAATAAATATAATAATATGTATATTTTTTGAATCATAATAATCTCATAAAGCAAATAAAATATTGTTACTATAAATGATCTATTACACTTATAAACTGGCACTTCTTAAATTTCATCTTTTACATCCTAACTAATGGTTTGGTGGGAATTACTTCATTCAGTCCTGGGTATGTAGCTGCATCAAGGCGTAACTGCCATTTTATTTCTTTCTCACCAACAATAGCTTTAATGTTTCCCCCCCTAGGGTTGGGTGCTATCGCTTCCAATATTGCAAATTTAAAACCCATACATGTAGGACTATTTAATATATGACGGGACAATGCATTATTAATGTCCTTTTTATTAATACAATAAATATGGTCATATATTCTGTTTTTAAAAAAACGGTCAGTCTTGCCAACATAATAACTTTGACATGTATCACAAATAGCTAGATAGACCAAGTGTTTAGTTAAGCAATTCCCATATTTAAAAGTTACTTTCGTCCTAATTTTGTTTTTCAATACAAGGGTATTACCTTCATATATATATCTACAATAATTACAGCACCCACACCTCTTGGTACCAATTTTGTGTGTTTTTTGATCATAGATACAGTTTTGTCTCATCTCTATTATCCTTTTAAGACTGTTCCCTGTTTTATGTACAAAATGGGGCCTAGGGGGTATTTTGTCCTTAATCATAGTGTCACTGGTTAATATATTCCAATGTCTCATGATAATTTCCTTAACCTCCTGTGTATGTTTGCCATATTTAACAATGCATGCTCTCTTATAATGGGTACTGTCAACGTTTTCCCTTATGTTATTATTCTGTATACCAATGCCTAATAATGATGGATATTTATTGCCCCACTCACTAGATACATACATAATTATATCTTTTAACATACTCTCTGGATAATCTTTTTCCTTAAATAATGTCCCTATAAAACTCAACTCTTTTAGCATAATGTCCCTAACAGATGTCATTCTTGCTGCCCTTATGCATTGGCCTTTCACTATGTTATATTTAACTTTATATGAATGGGCACTATTAAAGTGCAAATATCCATTACTATATGTATCTTTCCTATAGATTTTCGACTGGAAAGATTGTCCATCATTATAGACATATACATCTAGATAATTTATCCCTCTGTTATCATACTGATGAGTAAACTTAAGGTAGCTTGTAGTACCATTAATGTATTTAATAAAATCATTTAATTCTTCTGTGTTACCTGTCCATAATAAAAAAATATCGTCTAGGTAACGGACATATGTTTTTATATACTTCATCCAAGTGGTATGTAGTATGTGTGTCATTTCCCAATCAAGGAGAACCATATTGGCATACATAGGGGCACAAGCTGCCCCCATTGCCACTCCTGAAATTTGTCTATAGTATTCTCCTTCGAAAAAAATATAATTATGATCAAGTACTATATCCATAAATGAGGTAAGAAGGGAAATTTCATCTTGTTTTAAGCCACTGTACATATCAAGACTGTGTATAAAACTGTCTATTCCTTCATTTTTAGGGATACACGAAAATAAATCTTTTATGTCGATGGTAACGAATACAATGTCTGGGGTCCACAATTCATGCTTGAATATTCCCAAAAATTCCCAAGAATCCTTCATAATATGTGGAACTATATTATACATGTGTTTCAATCTATTATCCACTACTTTACCAAACGGAAACGTCTTGCTCGCACTTCCTGATATTATGGGTCTAAAAGGTGGTTCTATGGGATTTTTATGCACCTTGGGGATCCCTCTTATAGTTGCCAAAATAGGAAATTCAACCTTTAGGTATCTGTAAAGTTCTTCATCAATTCTATTATCTAATAAAAATTCCTCAAGGTATGAATCAATCCTATTATGAGCTATATTAACTTGATTTAAGGAAGACACTTCATACTGCAGAGTGTTGTTTAATAATTCAAATATTTTGCTGCTATATTTTTCTTGATCATAAAGGACAATTCCTCCCCCCTTATCTGCCACCATTATCCTAACATTTTCTGAACAAATAGAATCAACCATGGAATGTATTTCATTAACCAATGTATAATCACTCTTATTGTATTTGTATTTATTATGTAACTTGTATATTTCTTCATAAATCACATTCTCAAAAGTTTCCAAGGTTTTAACCATAGGGGGTGTAAAAGAACTCTTTTTTCTTAAATCGATAGTATTAAGTTGATGGTGAGTCTTATTATGAAAAAACACCCCTAAATTTAACTTTCTCAGGAATAATTTTACTTCTACTAGAGTATCTAATAAATCCAAAGATTTATCTGGTATATACTTCATTCCCTTCGAGAAAATGTGTATAAGTTCTGGTTTAACTTCGTAGGTGCTGTAATTGTAGATTTTGACTTCACCTCCACTGGGTGAAGAAAAAGGAAAACACCCCCTGTCCTGTTTAACTGAATCAACCAAACTGGTTTGAATTACAATATTCTGTGAAACATCTGCTTGTTCTATTAATTCGCTTACATTTGCCTGTGTTTGTTCCACCTGTATTGCCCTTTCCCCTTTCGGTTTACTGTCTGCCATTTGTTGTATTCTCCTTCCTCTAAAAAAACATCCTCGTTGTGGTGATAGTGTAAACCTGTCTGATGTCTATCACTGTATTTTCCTTTACCATTCTCCCTATAACTCTCCCTAACCTTTTTGTTCCATTTATATGCTGTCCCTTGTTCGTATTGGTGCATATCTCGCTCTAGTTTTTTACATTTTTTCTCAAACATTTTCTTACTATTGTTATCAGCATAGTCATACTGTTTGTGAAAAAGTTTTTCCCATTGTGGAAAGAGCTTGTCTTTACGTATGGCACTATCCATACTTTCGACTTCACTAAGTAATGTACTTAATTTTAAATCATTGTTGTCTAAAATAAACTGCATAAACTGTTGGCCGAAATCATTAAACATGCTGTTACACTTTTTTATGTTGTCGGCATTCATTTCAATTCCCATGGGTTCCTTGAAAAACCGGAGACCCATAGGAACAATGTGACTGTTCATGCACTTACGCAAATACATGTTATCTACCTGTAGTGCTTTGATTTTGGTCAGCTTGTTCCCAAAACCAAAAATCATATGCTTCAGGGAGTTGTAATGGTCATCATTATCATAACATTTATTATTGTCGTAACATTTCTTATCAAAATCAAAAGGTATGTGCAAGAGTTTCTCGACGTTATAATTGTCTGTAAAGTCATTGTTTCCCATCCGGGACTGTTGATGTACAGTACCTGTGTGTTTAGAGTTGGTAATAACACTGGATTTATCTTTTGCACCATATGTCCTTTCCGGTGGATGCCGTTTAGGTTTAGCCCCTGATAGCAAATATGTTTCTTCCTCATTATTCCTTATGACTGAAGCAAAATTAAACGATGTAGAGTTGTTGTCCACATTCGGATGCGTTACCTTCCTCGGCGTACAGCTGAGTAAAAATGGAGACGAAGTTCTTCTCTGTCCATTCGGAATCTCCTCCTCACTCGCTTGGCCTATAGAGGAACGGGATGACGCTGGCACGTTGTTTGTAATAGGCGGAACTTGCGGTCTTAAAGAACCAGACTTTGGAGTAAGTAAATCAATAAGTCGTGAAAGTTCACCTTTGATTATAGCCATCTCTGAATGCAACTTGTCTACTTCCTCCCGGGTAATGGGAGTTCCAAGTCCAGAAACATCCTGTAGTGAATCCATATATATCGACTATTACCCAGCAAAAATTCCTGTACACGACACTAAAACACAGTCAATTCAGCCCACAAAAAGCTGAAAAAATACCAGGAATAAAGGATGAACCACAGGTCTGTTCTTTTATTACTGACAAGTACAACGGAGATAAAATGCAGTTGAGCGCTTTCATCTAGATAAACTAGATTTCCTCAGAACAACTAACACAGATTCACTTGCATTTAAATACTACAAAATTCCGCCTTTTCTATTCAATTAATCAATCATGTACAATTAATCTCAATAAAGGTTTAAAGTAAAATGTTAATATTAAAATATCTCTTGCTGATGTTATCTAATGTAAACTATGTGGTTATATACAAACTAAGATAAAACAACCATTAAAATTAGATACAATATGTCATAATAACTTGATATTATATAGTTTATTTACATCAAGTTATTTGTTCTTATATCTAAAATATTCATCTCTAATACATGATATGTAATAATAATTACATTTGATTATATCATGAATTCTCTTTGACATATTAAAGAACAATACTATAATATTTGTAATAAATATAATAATATGTATATTTTTTGAATCATAATAATCTCATAAAGCAAATAAAATATTGTTACTATAAATGATCTATTACACTTATAAACTGGCACTTCTTAAATTTCATCTTTTACATCCTAACTAATGGTTTGGTGGGAATTACTTTATTCAGTCCTGGGTATGTAGCTGGATTTATTAGATACTTTAGTAGAAGTAAAATTATTCCTGAGAAAGTTAAATTTAGGGGTGTTTTTTTATAACAAGACTCACCATCAACTTAATACTATTGATTTAAGAAAAAAAGAGTTCTTTTACACCCCCTATGGTTAAAACCTTGGAAACTTTTGAGAATGTGATTTATGAAGAAATATATAAGTTACATAATAAATACAAATATAACAAGAGTGATCATATATTGGTTAATGAAATACATTCCATGGTTGATTCTATTTGTTCAGAAATTGTTAGGATAATGGTGGCAGATAAGGGGGGAGGAATTGTCCTTTATGATCAAGAAAAATATAGCAGCAAAATATTTGAAATATTAAACAATACTTTACAATATGAAGTGTCTTCCTTAAATCAAGTTAATATAGCTCACAATAGGATTGATTCACACCTTGAGGAATTTTTATTAGACAATAGAATTGATGAAGAACTTTACAGATACCTAAAGGTTGAATTTCCCATTTTGGCAACTATAAGAGGGATCCCTAAGGTGCACAAAAATCCCATAGAACCACCTTTTAGACCCATAATATCAGGAAGTGCGAGCAAGACGTTTCCGTTTGGTAAAGTAGTGGATAATAGATTGAAACATATGTATAATATAGTTCCACATATTATGAAGGATTCTTGGGAATTTTTGGGAATATTCAAGCATGAATTGTGGACCCCAGATATTGTATTCGTTACCATTGACATAAAAGATTTATTTTCGTGTATCCCTAAAAATGAAGGAATAGACAGTTTTATACACAGTCTTGATATGTATAGTGGTTTAAAACAAGATGAAATTTCCCTTCTTACCTCTTTTATGGATATAGTACTTGATCATAATTATATTTTTTTCGAAGGAGAATACTATAGACAAATTTCAGGAGTGGCAATGGGGGCAGCTTGTGCCCCTATGTATGCCAATATGGTTCTCCTTGATTGGGAAATGACACACATACTACATACCACTTGGATGAAGTATATAAAAACATATGTCCGTTACCTAGACGATATTTTTTTATTATGGACAGGTAACACAGAAGAATTAAATGATTTTATTAAATACATTAATGGTACTACAAGCTACCTTAAGTTTACTCATCAGTATGATAACAGAGGGATAAATTATCTAGATGTATATGTCTATAACGATGGACATTCTTTCCAGTCGAAAATTTATAGGAAAGATACATATAGTAATGGATATTTGCACTTTAATAGTGCCCATTCATATAAAGTTAAATATAACATAGTGAAAGGCCAATGCATAAGGGCAGCAAGAATGACATCTGTTAGGGACATTATGCTAAAAGAGTTGAGTTTTATAGGGACATTATTTAAGGAAAAAGATTATCCAGAGAGTATGTTAAAAGATATAATTATGTATGTATCTAGTGAGTGGGGCAATAAATATCCATCATTATTAGGCATTGGTATACAGAATAATAACATAAGGGAAAACGTTGACAGTACCCATTATAAGAGAGCATGCATTGTTAAATATGGCAAACATACACAGGAGGTTAAGGAAATTATCATGAGACATTGGAATATATTAACCAGTGACACTATGATTAAGGACAAAATACCCCCTAGGCCCCATTTTGTACATAAAACAGGGAACAGTCTTAAAAGGATAATAGAGATGAGACAAAACTGTATCTATGATCAAAAAACACACAAAATTGGTACCAAGAGGTGTGGGTGCTGTAATTATTGTAGATATATATATGAAGGTAATACCCTTGTATTGAAAAACAAAATTAGGACGAAAGTAACTTTTAAATATGGGAATTGCTTAACTAAACAATTGGTCTATTTAGCTATTTGTGATACATGTCAAAGTTATTATGTTGGCAAGACTGACCGTTTTTTTAAAAACAGAATATATGACCATATTTATTGTATTAACAAAAAGGACATTAATAATGCATTGTCCCGTCATATATTAAATAGTCCTACATGTATGGGTTTTAAATTTGCAATATTGGAAGCGATAGCACCCAACCCTAGGGGGGGAAATATTAAAGCTGTTGTTGGTGAGAAAGAAATAAAATGGCAGTTACACCTTGATGCAGCTACATACCCAGGACTGAATGAAGTAATTCCCACCAAACCATTAGTTAGGATGTAAAAGATGAAATTTAAGAAGTGCCAGTTTATAAGTGTAATAGATCATTTATAGTAACAATATTTTATTTGCTTTATGAGATTATTATGATTCAAAAAATATACATATTATATTTATTACAAATATTATAGTATTGTTCTTTAATATGTCAAAGAGAATTCATGATATAATCAAATGTAATTATTATTACATATCATGTATTAGAGATGAATATTTTAGATATAAGAACAAATAACTTGATGTAAATAACCTATATAATATCAAGTTATTATGACATATTGTATCTAATTTTAATGGTTGATTTTATCTTAGTTTGTATATAACCACATAGTTTGCATTAGATAACATCAGCAAGAGATATTTTAATATTAACATTTTACTTTAAACCTTTATTGAGATTAATTGTACATGATTGATTAATTGAATAGAAAAGGCGGAATTTTGTAGTATTTAAATGCAAGTGAATTTGTGTTAGTTGTTCTGAGGAAATCTAGTTAATCTAGATGAAAGCGCTCAACTGTATTTTATCTCCGTTGTACTTGTCAGTAATAAAAGAACAGACCTGTGGTTCATCCTTTTTTCCTGGTATATCTTCACAGTTGAACATGCCTACATATCCAATTCATGCATGCCTCCCAACATCTTCTCTCCCACATCCACTGCTGATTTCATCCACTATAAGTTGTCCTGCAGCCTTGTAAAAGTTATACTTGTGCTGTGGCTCTTGCATAAAGTACTGTGCTCTGTAGTCGGTGTACTTAGGTAGGGGGTTCTGTTCTCACTGCAGTCAACTGGAGTTTGTGTGTGTGTGTGTTTGTGTGTGTGTGTGTCTATCTAACCAGAATAGCATAAGTATGTATCCTACAGTCACCACAACAGTTCCATGGATTGACAGTATTTTGACACTTGCACATACATACACATCCATTTTATGCAGGTTTCTCAACATTTTTTCTGCAACATCCTCTGCTGATATCATCCACTGTAAGTTGTCCTGCAGCCTTGTAAAAGTCAGACATATGCCATGGTGCTTGTGTAAAGTACTGAACTCTGTAGTTCGTGTACTTGGGTAGGAGGTTGTGTTCTCAATGCAGTGAACTGGTGTGTGTGTGTGTGTGTGTGGTGTGTGTGGTGTGTGTGGTGTGTGTGGTGTGTGTGGTGTGTGTGTGTGTGTGTGTGTGTGTGTGTGTGTGTGTGTGTGTGTGTGTGTGTGTGTATGTGCACATTTGATTGACATTAGAGAAACCCTTTTACAGCAGCATGTGAGACTCTGGTAGTATCATATTCTCCTCAGCAGACACTGCTGATGTCATCACTTATAAAATGTTGTCTGAAACTCTCCAAGTCAGAATTGAGCTGTGGCACTTGCCTTAAATGTAGAGTTCTGTAGTCGGTGTGCTTAGGAAGAGGTTCTGTTCTCACTGCAGTCAACTGGGGTGTGTGTGTGTTTGTGCACTTGCTTGAAATTAGAGAGAGCTTTTTACACCAGCATGTGGGACACTGCTATTACCATTACCATTTTCTCCTCGGCAGACACTACTGATGTCATCACTTATAAAGTGCTGTCTGAGACTTTCCAAGTCAGACTTGAATTGAGGTGATTACCTTAATAATCAAGTTCTGTAGTCTGCATACTTAGGTAGGAGTTCTGTTCTCACTGCACTCAGCTGGGGGGTGTGTGTGTGTGTGTGTGTGTGTGTGTGTGTGTGTGTGTGTGTATTTCTGCACTTGTTTAATATTAAAGCGAGCCTTTTACACCATGTGGGACACTGCTATTACCACATTCTCCTCAGAGGACACTGCTGATGTCATCATCTATATTTGATTTGTGTTTAAGCATTTTTCCTATCAGGGCAGGGTCAGAGAATGGCCTGGAGGCCAGGCAGAAGTCAACTCATTCTATATGATACAGATTACAGTGACATGGCTTTCAGTCTATCCACATATATCATAGCCTGGTTTGTAGGCCCTGTGTTTTCTTAGTGAGAAACACCTGTGATCTCTCCAGCTGCTGTAGGTGTCTGGTGAGGTACATGCAAAACTGAGCATTATACTCTATTAGTGTTCTGATGAGGTTCGAATACAATGCTGTTATATAATCCTAAGATCTGAATATGATGGGTTAAGTTATGCTGTGTACAACACATCCTTTCCATACCACAGTAGACACTTGGTGGTTGAAGTTCAGATTGCTATCTATGTGTGTTCCTTTGTCTTGCATCACTGGGTTTAAGCATACGGGGAGTGTTTTCAGTGCTGTAATTAGTAGGGAATTCCACTTTGCAGAATGCCAAAATAGACACATTCTTGCATTTATTTGTAGACGATGTGGCTTTGTCACCAATCATTTGTGTATGTTAGCCCCTCATTGGTGTACTCAGTGATTGCACCCAGTGTGCAAAAGTCAGCAAACTTGATAAGCTAAAGGCCATATACTTTAGCATGAACTGTTGTGAAATATTCCAAACAGTAAAGGGCTAAGCACAGATCCCTCAGGTATGCCAGTGATGACAGCTCTACTGGTACAGGTTGATTCACCAACTGTCACAGTATGTGCTCAGTAGTGAGCCAACTGGTTACCCATCTAGTGATGTAAAGGTTAATCCCCAGCTGGGAGAGCTTCTCGATACCTGAGTGGAGGATTGTGTCAAAACCCTCAGCCAGATCAAGATAAGCAGTATTCACTGTCTTACCTTCATCCAGGCCTATCACACAGAATCAGTGGGTTGTGACATCATACTCAGCATGACTCAGCACATACACCTTCCTGACATGGTTGTATGCACACTTCAACACATCCTCCAAACAGACTATGTTCCAGTAGAATGGTGTACATCAACATGCATCCATCTGAGTTGGGGGGAACAGCATCTGATGCATGCATGTATTGACACATCCTGACTCTCCACAACTGAGCTAGACCAACATGTCATCATGGACCTTTTCTAAATGGACACTAGTAATATCACAGCTGTGTGCAACAGACCTGTGTGAGTTTTTAATGCTACATCATATCTCTTACATCTGATAGATGTCCTCAAAGAGGTCATCGAGGGCATGCATAATGACAACACTGTCATCCTGTTGAACTTGACCAGGCCAAGGCTTTTGACAGAAATCCACACTGAGGTATTCAATAAACACTGTCAAATGTAGCCATAAACAGCTATATCACCAAATGGATAGACCAGTGGATCACATGCATGGCATCTAAATATGTTGTGATATGTGAAGTGACCTATATCTTGGGTCCCGTGATCTGGTCTGCACATCAGAGCTGTTGTCTGCTAAGCCATTTCCTGTCCATTATTTAAGTCACAGACATCACATATGACATACACATCTTGTGGCCAAACAGCTGTCTGAAAGACTACAGATTGTGGGCACTCATTGACTCCAACTGTGAGATTAGTATAATACAGACAGTATCAACACACCAAAGATTGCTGCCACAGCCATGATAACACATGAGATGAAACAAAAACATAGGGGGATTTGTTACATCATGAAAACAAATGTACAACCCAAAGATAATGTAGACATCACATCCTATGAGCTGATCAAGTGGTATGTGACCTGTGTCCTTTTGTAGATGGCAACAGTACTGACTACTGCCTTGTATGTAACACAACTACTGCGTATTTGAAGGACATTCACATCAAAGGCCGTAATATCTCCATAGTTCACAGGCTTCATCACACAAATAACGTAGTGCAGTGCACCCTTCTTCATGTACCTGCCTACACATCTTCCAGTGACGTGTAACTGATGTGTACCACCTTTGCCACAGTGAGCTGTCACACATCTTATTGGCCATACCTAGGTGTTATACCAGCTATATGTGTGATACCTGTTCCAGTGCTGCACACAGTAATACATAGCTGTTTGACAACATTGATGGCATGAGTTACATTTGTGATAGTGTGGATTGCACTATATATATCTGCCATGCACACCTGTCAGCTAGCCTGTTTTGATCATAATGTCACATGCAGGTATAGCAGTGTCACTCCTAACACCTCCATCAGATGTTACAGTGTCAGGACAGTGTGCTTGATTACCCTCATAGATTGCTGACATGCCATAATAGTTGTACAAGTGTGTTTGTGCAGAATCATCTCTGATCACTCAGAAACACATATATGTCAGAGACATGGGATTAATAATGTTATTATTCTGATATTGTCCATGATTGTGCATGCTTCTTTTACTGTTGTCCTTGAGTCTGTAACTGTGTTCCACTTGTTGAAGACCTCTGCTGAGATTACACTCATATTCAGGTAAATCAGTTTGCACAGCTTCACAATATGCACCCTACCCGATTGTATATAGCATCCCTGATATATGTCCTCTGCATTATTCATATAAGGATGCTTATCTCACAAAGACATCTTCTCCATTGTTATATCACCTTGTGTGACAGTCACATGATACACATTTTGACAGTGCAGTCCGAACTGTACCATATTGATATGTGATTGATGTTCCTGCTGCAGTTGCCTTCCATTGACATGCCCTCACCTGACATCTTTCCCTGTGTTTATTCCTACAATTCATCTTTGTGTCCCTATTCAATGTGCACTCTTTCACTGACTGTTTAGTTTACATGGCATTCTGTGTACCCTTACAGATCATTTACACAACTTTTGTACAGAATATGTTAAGCCATGGTAATCACAGTGGCATTTTTCGCAGTCCTGCTAACCTACTTAGCTCTGAGGTGACCAGGTTTCCTATCTGTGCTGGTTTCCTGGCCAGCAACACTGTTGCCAGCCATGAAACTGCACTTGCTTACATTTCAAAGCAGTGAGCGGCATGAATATGTAATTAGCGCTGCTTCTCACCATGCAAACAGGTAAACTCCATGTAGGCTTCGTGCGAAGCCTTCATAGAGTTTATTGAATCCCAGGGATAAATACAGTTTCCTCTTAAGGGTTGAGTATTGGGGCAGTTCATTTTATTTTAATAGGTAATTGTGTACACACTTCAATTGCTTGCTCAGAGAATAAAGTTGTTTGGTAATTTCTAAATAAATTTGTTCTGAGTTTAGGGGGGGTGCTCTGTTTACGGATCTTTGTAACCCAAAGCAATCAAATGTGTATTAACTGGATGCAGCTTTATGGACACTCCTTTAACCTTCTGTATCTCAAGACCTAAAGAGGTAAGTGTCTGATTAAAGGTCCTACCCATGAGACTTTCTAGTTTCTGAGTAAATGTACAACATACTCTTTTGAGCATTGAGTCCTCTGTTATATAGAGACCAAAAAATGCAACTAAACTCCAGTTTTTGCATATCATCCTTATAAATATGGGTATTGCTGAAGAAATTCATGTGTGGGTACATCATTTATGGATCTAACCTTTGTTTTATCTTCATAAATTTTATATCCGGAAAAGACTTGAAATTGTCTCAAAATGTTTCACAACACTGAGATATTATTTTCTGGATTTATCAACTGCAAAATGTCATCTGCAAATAAATCCAACTTTTCTTGATTAACATATCCTTGCATTTCTGAGTCCTTTATTTTCTTTGCCACTGACTCTAAATGTAAAGTAAATAACAAATGGGAAAGAGGATACCCGTGCCTGGTTCCTCCTTTCAAACATAACATAGAGAGGAACCCTCCCACTTTAATTCTTGCATCCATTCCTTTATATATCCTCCTACTTAACCTTATTATTATATCCAGAAATGCAAATGCTTCCATTGCCCTACTCAGAAAATCGCAGGTTATTGTGTCAAATACTTTCTCTGCATCAAGACCAGCCTACAATAATGGTATTTTCTTTTTTCTTACATTCTGCTTCCCTCTGGATCATCATTATTCTATTAATGTTGTCAAATGTTGCCAGCCCCCTCACACACAAAACCAGATTGATCCATATGTACCAATTCTGGCAACTCATTTGCAATTCTTTTAGCTAGTATAGACATAAAGACTTACAATAATGGTTTAAAATTGAAATAGGTCTATATTGAGCTGGGTCTGATGAGATTTTACTATCCTTATATAATACACCCATCACAGCTTTCTTCCAAGATGTTGGTGCTTCCTGTCCTTTTAAAATACTGTTAAACAAAATCTGCAAGATTTTTTTCACTTTCTTCCCTCTTAACTTCCAGACTTCCACAGAAATATCATCTGTTCCTGGAGATTTTCCTAAAGACTGATTATACATCACCATTTTTATCTCGTCCACTCCTATCTTAAGTGTTAGTTATCGGCCTCATATTTCCATTTGTGCTTTTACTTGATTTCCACATTTCTCTGCTGTAAACAATTTTTCATAAAACTTCTAAAATATCTCTAATAAACTGTACAGAATCTCTGGTGATTTTTCTTGTTATAGACTCTCTACATATGGCAACAGCCCTTTCTACTTTTTGTTTTGTTACGTTGTGTTAAAAGTATTTGATCTCTGGGGTTATCAGCAATGTTTCTAAACTCGTGCATATTATCCAGATACTCCCTTATTTTCTCTGTAGCACTCTGCATTTGTGCCTGTTCTTGTTCTTTGAGATTCATCTTACTCTGTAATACTTTAACCTTTGTCAGTCCCTCTAAGTAATTCCTATTACTTCTTAACCACATTTCTTTCTCTTTTATTTCTACCCTGTTTTTAAACTCCACTTTCATTTTATACTACTGACATGATGTAACTTCTGTAGATATTTTTATTTTTCCGAATAACTCTCAAATAATGTCCACGACCCATTCCTTAAAGGACAACAATAGGATTTTGTTATTAAATGCTCAAAATCTGTGTCCTTTTTCTCCCTGTTTACAGTCCCTGCTATGACTAAACAATAATACAGCATTTAAAATATTTTAAATCGACTGTTTCTCTCTACTAGAACAGTACCTTACTGTACTGTGATGGTTTCACTTTCAAAAAACTTTTATCCCGCCCTGGAAATGGTTGCTGCAGTCTCTAATTCATTCTTGTCATCAAGGTCAATGAATACAGGTAGTTTTCTGGCCAGTTCCCTTACCAAACTGACATCACCATGACTGTCCTAAAAATCCACCCATGATGTGATGTCACAGCTCCCTTGTCCTTCCCCTACCCATACAGACAGTAAAGGCTAGAACAAGGATACAGTACATGAGTCAAGTCTCCTGCTGTGAACTGTCAATCACAGGAGGTAACCACTCAAATTACTCTTAGTACTTTGACAACAAGGGAACTTAGGTGTGAAGGGGGATGGGAGATGAGTCAAAGTAGTACAATTCAGACTGCAGTTTAGCCATTCTAAAAAGAGGCAGCAGTAAAAAGTACTCTGAAAGTCTGTTCTGTGGCATTTGCTCTGTTTGTGTTTTAAGTCATTGAATAGCATGAAATGTTACTTAAAACTAACTGAAAGACAGCAGTGCATGCATGTAAAATCAATGCAGTGATAGAAACTTTAGGAAGAAAAAGGGCTGCACAATGTAATTTTTTACAGACAAGCACTGCATTGTGGAATACCTGCAGGCAGACTAAACAATCAGGATCACTTCAAGATGCTAGACCCCATGAAGTCAGACTCAGAAATTATGTATAAACATATTTAAAAACCTGTAAGTAGTCCCAGAGTAGCGTTAGAATGTAGAAAACATCAACCCATGATGAAGTAAATATTTTTTTGTGTCTGTGAGTACGGTTCTCCTTTGAATTCCTCTTTTTAACAGGTAGGTAAGAAAGCACCAGTGTCTCATTTTTACAACATTACCCTGCATTTTTATCTTTGTTTTTATTGGTGCATGATTTGAAACCATTATTGAATGTGTGTTAAAGCTTTCAATTTAATGCAAATGTTCCTGTGAAATTATATTTCTTTCTAGTGTAGCCCAGTTGTTGTACCTTGGGGCAAGAATATGTAAATTCTGTTCAAGTTCCTACTACTGAATTCACATTTTCCCTACCAAATATTTTCATAAATTTCTTCAGAAATCTAGCCTCCTTTGTTATATTTTCCCTTCTAGGTCCCTCTGATGCACCCTCAATATTGAACATCAAGTTCCCATCCCTGCCTATAAGTAATATTCCCAGCCGAAAGCTGATTATTTCTCCCAAATATTTCTTAATCTCCGTAACAGCAGTTTTTGGTAGAATATAAATGCACACCAGTGTAATCCTCCTCCATTGCAAATTGCCACTTAACTACCACAAATCTATCATTTTTTTCTTATTATATCACAGTTGGAGCCACTCTAGCAATTAGTATAATTACTTGCCTTTTCCTTTGTCACCGATAGTCTGCTGAATATCCAATCTAAAATCATTTATTTCTCAAAGTCACATATTCATTTCTTTCCAAATGTGTCTCCTGCAGCATTGCTATTTTTACTCTTTATTTCTTAATATAATTCAGTACTCTTTCCTTTTTGTCTGTTCCTGTAAGGCCATTTATATTCCAAGATAATATGACTAGAGTAGCAGTTGTGATAAAAAGCTTTTGTTCCCAACTATTATGCATAACATTTTTGAATGTGTATTTCCAACTTTTGTGTTACATACACACGCACTAATGTTTGGCAGACTAATGTTTTATACAGTTGTTTCTTCTCTTCTCTATTTGAACTTATGTCACATTTTTCAAGATTTTTTTAATGAAAATCTTCACAAAAAATACATATTCATAGCAGTCCTGTCTCCTGTTTACTTAGAACAAACACACAAAACTGTGTACATCTTAAAAAAATGAAGTTTAACCCCTCAGATAGGAACAATTGTCCTAAATCAACAAATGCAGCCATAGACATTACCTAACCTAAAAATAAGGCTGCATGTGCTAAAGCACATGCTACTGCATGTGTTCCCACTTGCACTGATTTCTTTCTGTTCATTTCTTATCTTTATTTCTCTCCCAGGTGTGGAAAACAGCTTGTATGTTTTCAGAAAACATTAACTTAGTCCTTAGAAAAAGTATACCATCTTTAAATAAAACTAAATTGTACATTGTTCTATTAAATGCATTAAAGTATTACAGCTGCTAGGGAAGCTGCTATGTCTTATTCACTTCCCATAATTTCAAACTTTATTTTTTCACTGAACTGTTTGCCATTGTACTTTTGAATTTTGCATTTCCCTCAACAAAGAATACTCAGAACGTAAAAATAGTCAGCAGCGAATCATTGGACATTTCACTTAGAAAAACATGTACAACTGCCTTTAGCTGCAGACTTCTTGATACCTATTTAATATTTGCTAATGGAAAAATATCTTTGCAGATATCAGAAACTTAGCATTTTCATGGCTTTTATCATTTTTTGTAAGCAGGTAGTATTGAAACATAAGACAAAACCCTTTCGTACAGCTTAAGCCAATGGCATTAATCTAGACACTGTGTAAAAATAATAGAAAATATTTTATTTCTACATATAATATAATCAGTGCACTTTTACACCCCACCCCACCAGTCCAATATCTCAGCATATTAGCATTAAAATTGCTTTAGTCCAGATATTTTTCTCTTATTATATCATAAAGATATCATATCAGCACTAAGGGACTCTGACTAACAAAGTTCGCTGATGACTGCAAACTGGGAGCCATTATTGAATCCCCAAATGATGTGGATATTCTACAAAAGGGCCTTACAGAAACATATGCTTGGTGCAACAGCCATGGGCCAAGAAATGTATAGTTATCCCCTTTGGGAAAAACCATGTGCTCATATAGGTGGCAGTACACTAAACACCGTAAGTGTGATGAGAGACTTAGGGACACAGGTGGACAGTGGTCTCACCTTTGATAACCACATCGCCACAACAGTCAGGAAATCCTTCTATGTGGCATACCTCATCACTAAGATATTTACATCCAGAAAAAAGGAGGTCATTGTCCCACTGTACTCATCCCTCATTAGATCCATTATAGAGTACAATGCCCCATTTGGTATATACCTCACAAGTCATCTGCAACAGCTGGAAAGGCCGCAGAAATGCCTCACTAAAAGAATCACAAGCCTAAAGCAGATGCCCTATGCTGACTGTCTAATAAAACTCCAGCTATACTCTGTGGCATATCGTCTACTCAGAGGCAATCTTTACTTCTTAACATAAAAGGCCATGTCAAACCCTGAGCTGTTGGACATGGTCCACTTAAAGAAATCCCAATCCCTCAGAGCCACACGCTGCAGGGATCTAAACCTTGTCATCACAATGAACAAAACATGCAGAAGGGATAGGTTTTTGACCCAGAGACTCCCCATACTCTGGAATAGACTGCCCATACATGTCAAGCAGAGCGCCTCCTTGGCCCTCTTCAAAAGGAACCTTGACGATTGGATGGGAGATAGGACATTCACCCCGGGGATCACATCAGTCGCCCTGCTAGACATGAGTCCAGGGAAGTAAATATTGTGGGAAGAAATATCCAGGAAATTGTTATGGCTAGGCTTGTATAGGCTAGGGCCGATAGCCTACTACCAACCTATGAACCTATAAGAGTAGATTTCTTAAAACTAAACATGTTAATGTTTACTTTAAATCTCTTTAACACATACAACAGTCACTGAAAAGACTCTACCACATTTAAAATACCCCTGACTACATTCTCCACAAAACTGTATTACTGTATATAGCATGCAGTTTTGTATCATGAAATGTTTTATACAAATTCTAAGCACACAGATTGTTTCACTTACAGTTATTTTTCCCCTTTCAGTGTCCTTATGCTTTACAGTTCACTCACAAGTTTAACAAAGTCAACAAAAGTGTAATCTTTTCAGCCACTTTTTCTTGCAAAGCCATGTTTCACAGATGTGATTGATGCTTTATATTCTCCCAGTTATTCATTAATTTCAATGTTGCTGGTCTTCTTCTTTTTAATGTTCAACTCCCAACACCACACTCTGGTTCAAGTCCAGGTTTCTCCTGAATCTTCTAGTCAAATCCTGTTTTATTTTCTATCTCTTAAACATTTTCTTTTGGAATATTGGAAATGTTTTTACTGGCGAAGACACTCTGTGGACTTTACTGTCAGAAGAATGAGAAGCACACTCACTTTCTGCTTCACAGCTCACTTTTTGTTGTATAAACTTTATTTCCTTCTTAGCCTGTTCTGCATCAAAAATGTCATTGGCCCTATAAGGAAAAAATACTCTGAAGACAGCTGGATACAGCGGCTTGGATCTCACACCTGCCTCTCAACATTCCCTGATTGCTGGGATAAATTTGCTTCTTTACTGACTGGTGTACAGTGAATAATCATTTTCTGCAAGCACTCTGCTGTTTCTGTTTTTTAATACTATGCCCTTCTGCCACAGTTTTGTCAGAATCAACTCTTTCTGTCATTATGATTGCATTGTTACTAATACAGGCCTTGACTGTTTCTTATAGCCAGATTTGGAGCATACACACAATGCACAATGCCCCCTTTCAATTAACAAATCTTGCTGTGGAATATTAGTCTACTTGCTAATTTGTGCTTTCATAAAATTAACACAGTCTGTTCCTTCCAGTTTCTCTGGTACAGCAGAAAATCTCAAGTTTTGTCTGTGTAAACTGTCTTCTAACTCTACTATTTTTGAAACAGTTCTTGGGAAACCTCTTTCTTAATGTCAGCCTCTAATTTTTACAGTTGTATCAGTTCATCTGAGTGGCTACTTAAAGCTTCTTCTATTTTTTTCCAGCCTTTTGTTATTTGAGTTGGTATATTCCTTCAGTGTTTCATTTATTTTAATCATCTCTGGGTATATTTGATTTATTTTTTTCCTCTAAATTACTGGAATCCATCTCTTGAACCAAAGCTGAAGCTTGAACTGCTTTTGCTGAACAGCTGCAGACTTTTTCCATGACAATGCTTTCTCTTCACCTTTTCTGGTTGATTTTCTTATTTTCTTTCAGTTTTTCCAAATTTCTTTGCTGGCATCCAGGCAGTGTACTTACTAGCAGGTAACTGAATGTTACCAAAAAAAAAAAAAAAAAAAAACAGTTTCAATGACACTCCCCTTTCTCAGTTTCTGTTTTCACAGTGGGAGAACTTAAGTTAAGCTCTTGATCAGTGTCTAGCCATCTTGGAAGTCTGTTCTGAATTAAGTTTGGTAAGAAATGATGTTATGGTTGCTAAAAGACAGCATGAGTAGGATTTTATTATAAGCAGATTAAATCTTTTTGTGTTTACACAAATTGTGTCCAATACAGTGGCATCCCACTCGGGAGCAACTCTGTTTATCTAAGCCCTAATCAAATAAGTAACTAGGGAAGACTCCATTTATTCTCCCCCATATTAGGTTTCTCTAGTACAAGGAGCTAGTACCATCCACAGGGGCTGACACAGCCAGCCACGAGAGTTGTTTGTGCCCTCACTGCATGCTGGCAGTAAGGGAGTATTAGATGGCCCTAAGTCCTCCTGTGGGTGGGAAGGGTTTGAATGACTCTCCATAGTGATGGAGACCACAGTGGTCTCAACCTTTTCTGATTGCTTGCTTTCATGCACTTGCAGGTAGAGCTACCACTGAAGCTTCTTGGCAACTTCTTAACTACCCCATGGGATGTCCTTTGCTGATCCACTCCTCTGAGGGTGTGCAGCATTGGATGGCCCAGTCTTCTTCCCTCCCTCCCAGTGTAGGCACATCCACCCTCTCTACACCAACCCTAACAGATTTGCTGGCTGCTAGTTGAACTCATTTTTCTGGGTCATTATCAGGGCTTTATTTGAATATGCCAGCCGAACAAGCAGAGTAATCCAATTTTTGTAATCTAAAATGGGCATCACTGTTTCTGAGCACTCTCCAAAAACCTTCCTTTGTAACTTAACTTGATTATTTTAGAAAACTTTCTCTTCAAACTGCAAAAGTATAAAAGGGGGGTCTTCGTAAAGGGGATGAAAAGGAGACAAAAAAGAGCACGGAGGAAAGCACAGAGATTTTTCAGTGTTGTATTGACAGAACTCATTAATTTTAAATAGTATAATTGTTTGTACTTAAAGATGAAATAAAGTGTGCATAGTCCCTTTCTGCTTTGTATCTCTGGAGGACAGCGTGTTTGGTAGCCAGTCCTGCACTCCCTACTATGGCCCAATGCAGGGACAACTGCAGTGGAACTGAGCTTTCCTAAGGTATTGCCTACTTCTGGTCACTTTATCTTTGGAAAAAGGGTCAGTTTATGAGAATAGATTTTTCATTTATGCTGAATGTCCTCTATATTAGGTCAGTCATATCAGGCTGAGCTTCTTGTGTAGCTCAGTGTAATGTACTGTGAGTATGATTACTACATTACACTTCAGAAGAATGAGGATTCATTACATTTGACAAAATATGTATTTAGTAAAAAACAAATTAATTGTCTTATGAAGATTTATTTTTGAAATGTTTACTGTTTTGCCATCAGGAACGTGGTAACTGACTAGTTATTTTAATTGTCTGATACTGCACTCCATAGAAATTTTAATTGTAGCAGTCACTTTTTATTCCCTCCCCCCAAACAAAATCCACTTAATATTAAAGTGGTAGGAAAAGATTAACAGTAGAGATAGTTTTTAATGAGTGTCTCAGAAATCAGAGTCTGTTCATTACATCAGGTTTTTCTTTCTGCAGGCCAGTGTGGAATCTGAAAGGCAGAGGATTGTCACAGAATTTGAGGATCTACATCAATTTTTGAATAATGAGAAACAAATTCTTTTCACTAAACTTGAGAGTGAAGAAGACGAGATGGTAGAAACAGTAAAGAAGAATCTGAAAACTCTTTCAGAGCAAAGTTCTTCTCTTAGTTCTCTCATAACTGATATTGAAGGACAGATGAAATTGCAGGATACAGCATTTCTAAAGGTATGCCTCTTCCTTTGTAAATACTTGATATTATTAATATATGGTTTGTTTCATTTGCCATGAGTCAGTTTACAACAGAAACCAGGGGTATTATAGTAGTTTTGTTCATCTTGAGGAATTCAGAGCTCACTGCTGTGGGAAAGATAGACAATGTCATTCCAAGGCAAATGGTAATGTGGCCTACTGCGTGGTGGGTAATCACAGTTCAGGACTAAAGATGGATACTTAGACATCTACAACACAGGGCAGGCACCACTGTTGTTACAGATATGGAAAGGTTCGGCCACAGTAGTTTGGTCACGTTGCATACTGCTTCAGAGTATGGCTGAGGCCATTGACTGTACTGGAGCCTGGCTGTGCTTACATCAAGATTATGTTCCATAAAATATGTTGTAGTGTTGTGACATTTTAGTATTTGCAATATAGAGAGACTGTGATTTCATTATTTACATAGTATTGTTTGAGCAAATGTATTTGTTAATTTTTATTTTTGTTTAACTTACCTGTATTTTTACCAAGCCTTGATTTAGGCCTGTTTTATTATATCACTTTATAAGTTCATAGGTAGGTACTAGGCTATCAGCCCAAGGGCCTACGTAAGCCTAGCCATCAAGGTTCCCTGGCTTATGCCACCCAAGAAAGTTATTTTCCTATGCCACTGTCGAGTAGAGACACAGAAGTCATCCCCGGGGTATATTTCCTATTTCCCATCCACTCATCAAGATTTTTCTTGAAGAGTGCTAATGAAGAACTTTGCTTGACATAGATGGGTAGCCTATTCCAGAGTATGGGAAGTCCCTGGGACAGGAATTTCCTAGTAGTATTCCACATTTCTACTGTTGTGTACTATTTGGTATTCAAATTTTACGCTAAATAGATGTGTAGATTTTTGGTTGGATGTACATACTTTTCAATGTCTTTTTTTTTTTACATATTTTTAATGTCTGCAGGTTGTGTGGTATGAGAAGCTGTACTAATTTGGATTTAGGACTATTGGGAGGGTAGTAAGTGACCTAGTTAGCCAAGAGGAATGATTTACGTGACAAAAGAGGATGAAAAAGTTATGGTAAATGTATATTAAAATAATGATGGGGAAGAGGAAAAAGGTACAAAGGAATAAAAGATTTTAGGATAAGAAAAGTTTACCACCAACATTTGGGTGAGGAAAAGGGGCAGAGGCAGTACTGTTGTTACCTTAGTTACAGCATCAAAGGGGAAACAAATGGTATTCTGACAATCACTTTACTAATTTACTTGCTTGCTTATTTTTTGTTGACCATGTTTCCCCAGTAGACTTGTAAACTTATATGGAGGGAAATTTGATTTTGTTAGCAAGGTAGGTGCAGGAAAAAGGTGGCAGTTTAGGAGAGGAGGAAGTGCTTTATAAAGCTTGCTCAGTCTATACTATGATTATTTTGAAGGACAGAGAACTTCTGAGCACCCTTGTACTTAGAGGTTTAATGCGTGAAACATTTCTTTTATTCTAAATTTCAAGAGAGTCATGGATAAACAACACATTATTACTTGCTGCTGTGAGTTTTATTGTTCTGATGCAAAACCTTTTAAAATTTTCAAGGAAACTTTTCTGTGGATTTTTTAGAAGACAGAAGAGATGCAGTGATACCTAACAAGCTGCATAAACACTTTTCATTGTTCTGTATCATATTGTATAAGTCTGCAGATTTGTAGTACACATTAAATGAATGTCTACCTCTCTTGTAAAAAAAAAAAAAAAAAAATGTGCTTCTCTGCTGTCACCATAGTGTTAGCACATAGAGTCAATAGGTCCTGTTTTTGTAATGTGTTAATGTGTCCAGAAGCAGGTCATGATTGCTATTTGCCACTCTACTAACTTCATATTCTTGGTAGTAGCAAGTATGTTACTCTGAAGCATCTATATGGAACTGCATATTGCCGAGACAATATGGTTCTATAATTCTGAAAACTATAAAAAATAAGAAAAATCTGTGTTTTTGCAGGGGGCAAGCCTCCCTGCACCCTTTCATCCCCTGCTAATTATATATACCAACTCCAAGATCATACTACAGTAAGGAAAGGGTAACTTACCCTGTACCCACTGTACCACTATCTCCATACAACTGCTTCAACCATATGAAGTTCTACTTTATGAAATGTTGATCTTCCAAATGGGACCCCACTTGGAGATAGTTACATGATGATGTGAGATTATGTCCAAATGACAGGTGCATCTACTGTTTCTCCCAAGCACTGGGGTTATTTAATAAAATATACAGAATGTATGCTCACAGGTATGAATAGAATAATTGTCTCTTGGTTAAGGAATCTATCCTGACAATGTCTCTAGTACAGATTGCCCTTTCTGACTACACAATCCAGGTTTTAGTGGAAGTTGCCAAAGATGCAATGGTTTTGACCACTGTTTCTGAAGTATATTGCATATGTTACATTTGAAAGAGACCATTCTACTGACCAGCTGCAGTCTGAATTGGTAAAATCATTCTGCAGAGCACCAGCAGTTTGTCCTGGTGAAGAAGTTCTACTATGTAGTATTAATTTGTTATTTATTTTTGCTGACTGGGTTAGTCCTATTAGGCCTGTGGCCTCTTCAGAAGAAACCCAAGATGATACGTGGCATCACACTAGGGGAAATTCCCTTTCTCACTTCCTGTTGTACTGCTGAGGGACAGTAGTATAACTGGGCGCTGACGTGATTTTTGAGGAGACTGCTGTGAGGCTGAGGAAATTCAAATGTTATCACTAGAAGAATGAGCTCTGAGTACTCAGCAAATATTAAAATGGATAATACCTCTTCAATGGCTACAGAGAGTAGTGAGAAATTGTGGAACACCGTCACGTATCATATTTAACAAAAGTGTTTTTAGAGAGAACAGGCTTTCTCTGGTGATTTGGATGTCATGTTGCAACTTTCAAAATTGTAGCGATATTCCACTCCCAGCTCTTACTGCTGAGAAAAGATTCATTGTGTTCATACAGCTTGGAACGTGTGAGACTTCCATTATGAATCTGAAAGTAGAGGCAGTATTATAGATGTGGGGGCATACAGCATCCTTTACAGAAGTGGTATACAGAAATCTAAGGTTGCAAGTGATGAGCAAAACAACGTGGATTAAAACCAATGTACCTTCTTGTTTCCAGTTGGCAAATTTATAGTCCCTCGTGAACAGGTGCCCTTTTGAGAAAGATTTGCAACTATTAGGGCTAATTATCTCCAAATTAGAGCTTTGGTGCATTTTACTTCAGAGCCCTTGAATGATGCTAGTCTTGAAACAGGGGAACCTTTACAGCTTATCATGACTAACTTTGAGAACTGAAAAGATGGTCTGTACCTTGGTCTGAGTTTATTCTATATGGCCTCCATCTAAAATAATGAAGGAGAAGACAGAACCGGTCAGTTAATACTTTTTTTTTTTTTTTTGAGAAAATGAATGTATTATGTTACAACCACTGTAAAAAAATAGTTTAGACATTTGGACTTGGGGGGGTGGGGGTGGTTAGTTCTGCTGAACTGGGACTGAAAGAATGACATTTATTACATTTGTTTAATCAGATTTTTGTGGATTCTAATCAATGTATATTGCGGTATGATAGATAGCCTAGGACATGTTTTCTCTGTGGGGCTGGTTCATTAGAAAAATCCCACACTTGATACTTGAAGGCTGTAGTGCAGAAGGTCACAGTAAATACTTATGAGATAACAATTGCATTAGATGCAGTGATAAGGAACACTTCTGGATAGATTTCCCGGGTAATAACACTCTACAAGAGGTATCTCATGACGGTACTGAAATGAATGATTGTGCAATCACAAGATGTGAATGTTTCTGTCCTGAAATCTTATTAGCAAATAGCTGGGGATGTCAGTGAGTAGAAGTTTATTTCAAGACAATATTTTTTGCTGTCCAGGTTGCATCTAATGAAGAGGAGGATGGTAGAGAGTTTAACTAAACTGGCTGTAAAATAGCAAAACAGTGCTGTGAGATGAAAGGGAGAGACTAGAGTTAGATGAAAATATTAACATTATATGCAAATAGTTAAGTGTCTAATAAATGGATGTAGAATATATTTTATTAGCTGAAAAATCAGACTGTAAATATACAGACAGGACCCAGGAAGTTAGAACTGGGGAGTCCATCTCTACAAAGAGGCCAGTCACAAGTGGAGTCCCTCAGGGATCAATCCTTGGAACGCTCCTTTTTGGCATTTACTTCTCTGAAGTGAAGGTCAATGTCAGTGGTCTTTGGCTGACTAAATTTGCAGATGATTGCAAATTAGGATTTGTCATTGAATCTCACACTGACACAAATGTTCTTCAGGAGGGGCTGACACAGACAAACAACTGGTATCAGACTCATGGATTAAAACTAAATGCCAAGAAATACATAATAGTATCCTTTGGGAAGTCATCTATCCCTGTTAACTATCATATTGACAACACACCCCTTAGAGTTGACCCAGTAATCAGGGACTTAGGGACACACATAGTAATCTAGCCTTTGATCATCACGTGTCCACAGTGGTGAGGAAATCATTCTATGCTGCGCAACTTATAAAAAAAGGTATGGCATCTAAGTCCAAGGAAGTCATTGTTCCACTGTATTTGACATTCATCAGACCTGCATTAAGTACAATGCTCCCTTTGGTATGTACCTAACCAGGCATATCCAACAGCTGGAATGTCCACAGAGGTTCTCACTAAAAGAATACAGGGAGCAAGTAATATGTCCTATGCAGACTGCCTCAAGGCCCTATCTCTGGATTTGTCTCCTACAGGCTTTTGTGGAGAGATCTATGTCTGGCATACAGGGCATTGTCAGACCCCACTTTGATGGACCTCATGCATAGCCACAAAACAAACAGAACTAGAATTGCCCGTTCTAAAGACTTAAACCTTGCCTGTGATATAAATAGGACCTGCTGGAGAGATAGGTATGTATCCCAGAGACTACCCAGCCTATGGAACAGGCTCCCCATCCATGTGAAGCAGAGTTCCTCCCTAATCCAATTCAAGTGAAACTTGGACAATTGGATGGGAAACTGGAAATTCATCCCATGTTTGGCACCTATGTCTCTGATGCAAACAGGTAACCTGTAAATGATTCATCTTCCAGGCCCATGCTTACACTTATCAAGGATATCAGAACTTGTCAGAGATTTGGGATGCATGGCTAAATTTGAAAAGGCTCTTGTGGTTGTTAGCCTAGTAGACACCTATGAACCTATCTCTCTCTTTGTATATATATATATATATATATATATATGTGTGTGTGTGTGTGTCTGTGTGTGTGTGTGTGTGTGTGTGTGTTCATAGGTAGGTACTAAGCTATTGGCCCTAGGGCCTATATAAGCCTAGCCAAAAAGGTACCCTGGCTTTCGCCTCCCAGGAAAATTATTTTCCTGTGCCACTGTCGAGCAGAGCCACAGAAGTGATAACCAGGGTGAATTTCCTATTTCCCATCCAATCATCAAGATTTTTCTTGAAAAGTGCTATTGAGGAGCTTTGTTTGATATAGCTAGGTAGTTTATTCCAGAGTATGGGAAGTCTCTGGGACAGGAATCTATCCCTTCAGCATGTTCTGTTTATTGTGGTGACAAGGTTTAGGTCCCTAGAGCGTGTAGCTCGGAGGGATTGGGATTTCTTTAAGTGGAGCATGTCCAACAGCTCTGGGTTTGACATAGCTTTGTATGTTAGGCAGAGATCGCCTCTGAGTAGGCGATATGCGACGGAGTAAAGCTGGAGATTTTTGAGACGGTCTGCATAGGGCAATTGTTTGAGGCTGATAATCCTCTTTGTGAGGTATTTTTTCGGCCTTTCCAGTTGTTGTAGATGTCTTGTGAGGTACATACCAAAAGGGGCGTTGTAATCTATAATGGGTCTAATGAGTGACGAGTAGAGGGGAACAATGACCTCTTTTTTCCTGGATGAAAAACCTTTTGTGATGAGCTGTGCCAGGTAGAAGGATTTCTTGACTGCTGTGGTGATGTGATTATCAAAGGAGAAACTACTGTCCACCTGTGTCCCAAGGTCTCTTATCACACTTTCGGTGTTAAGTTTACTACCGCCTATGTGGTAGTTCATGGGTACAGAGTTTTTACCAAAGGGGATGACAATGCAGTTTTTGGCATTGAGCTTGAGGCCATGGCTACACCAGGCATCTGTCTCAGTGAGGCCCTTTTGTAGGATGTCCACATCGTTAGAAGTTTCGATTATGGCTCCTAGTTTGAAGTCATCTGCAAACTTCATTAGCCAAAGACCTTCTGTGTTAGCCTGTCCTTCAGGGAAGTAGATACCAAACAGGAGAGGACCCAGGGCTGAACCTTGTGATACTCCACTTGTCAGTGGTCTGAAGTCAGATTAGGAGTCTGCTACTTTCACATTGTGGGTTCTGTTAGTGAGCCTGTTGGCAACCCATCTTGTGACATAGGGATTTATACCTAGTTAAGTGAGTTTATCTATAATTCCAGAGTGGGGGATGGTGTCAAAAGCCTTGGTGAGATCTAGATAGGCTGTGTGAACCACCTTACCCTCGTCTACGGCTTTGGTGACTGTTTCAAAGAAGTCTATCAGGTTTAGGAGACATGATCTGCCTTTTACAAACCTGAACTGGGTGGGGTCCAGAGTTTGGAGATTTCCAATGTCTTTGTTTACAAGTTCCATGATGATACGTTCTATGGCCTTGCAGACTAGGCTCCTCAAGCTAATGGGGCTGTAGTTCTCGTGGTCCGTGGTGGATCCCCCTTTGTGGAGTGGGATAACTGTCACTGTGCACCATTCATAGATTATAGATTGGTAGGTTCATAGATTGGTACTAAGCTAATTGCCCTTGTGAGCCATTTTAAGCCTAGCCAATTATCCCTAGTGAGACTCAAACCCTGCACCTTGTGTTTGTAAGGCAAACAACTTAACCATTAGGCCACCCTCCCACCCCTTCAATGGGCACAAAGCCTGAGGTAAGGCTATGATTGAACATGGTACTTAGGCGGGATGCCGGTTCGTTCTGTAGTCCGTGTAGAACGTAGCCTGGGATGTTGTCAGGTCCCATGGATGTTGTGATCTTGGCTTTGGAGAGTATGGTTTTTACCTGTGCAGCCGTGATTACAGGAACATTGCATTCTTCCGGTATAGAGATGGGCCTTTTAGGGGTTGAGAGGGGGGGTAAAGTTGGCATTGAATCTATCTGCCAGGATGTTGGCAATATCAGTTGGTTCTGTATATTTAGTGCCATTGTGCTGTAACTCAGAGCAGATCTGAGTGCTGCAATTGAGATGTGTTGTGCTACAGAATGTTTACAGTACATCAGAAATTGAACTGCAGAGGCATTTTGAAATTTTTGGTAGACCTGCTTTTTGATCCTTATGACCTAGCACATGTTTTAGGGTGGCTATCTTTTTTAAATAACTAGCTATTAAAATGTACACTGTTTTGATAGGTAGATGTGTGGTCGTTGATTTTTTATTTGTACCAAGAGTGTAAATGGAAGGTAATAAACAATTAATACACGCATAATTCCAGTCTTGGGGAACAAGATAGGGGAGAAACTTATACTTTGGTTAGATATTTGATTATTCTGTTGATTTGGTGAGAAAATTATAAAACTAGTTTGCTCAAAGAAAGAGAGGAAGGGATGAGGTCTTGAAGAAACAGGTAGGAAGACATTTAAAGAAACTACTAAAGCTTTTCAGCTTGCTTAAAAGTTTTGAAAGAAAACATCAGAACTAGAATTGATTTTATTCTGCCTAATAAGCAAATCTTTAAAGGAAAGGGGAACCGTCTTTATATTTTTTCAGACCTTTGAACTCTACAGGTGACTGCAGATTTAAGTGAATATTTTGAAACTTTATGGAAAACATTTTTAAGTTAATACCAGATCTGTTAAATCTATGACATTACAAGACATTTAGACAGAGTTTGAGGTAGTCATTACATTTAAAATGGACATACCCTTCTTGGATGGAATGGTGGTTTTGGTTAACGAAAAAAGAATACTGCAGAGTGTAGCTGGAGATAAAAGTGTTATGAAAAAAGCATGGAAACAGCATGTAGAGTTGCTTCAAGATTATAATATAATCAGAGATAAGCACTTTTTTGAAAATGTTTTATTAAATTTTAATAAAAATATTCACTGCAAAATTTGTAATCAGAAATGTACATACATATTTAAAAGTAAGAAAAAGAAAACAACCTAATCTTATAAATACAGAAACAAAGAAAATAACTATTTACAAGAATGTCCATCAGCCTTCTAGTCATTCCTGTTGTTACATGTCTGTTCAGTTCCAGAATATTTTTATCTTTGCTTGTCAAGCAGTTCTTTACATGTTGTCCATACATTGAGGCAAGAGTTACTTCTGTTCATTCTCAATCTGATTGTAGTAATTTCTTGATGAGTTACTTCAGTTGCTAAACTTATAAATTCTTTAAATTAGGGAGTAAATTCATTTTTCCAGTTTTGTGTGATCACTTTTTCGGAGATAATCAATACAGTCCACAATATATTATATTTTGTTCTTTTAACACAAGTGGGAATAGGGGTGTTAAAAATAATTAATAATTTAGATAAAATAAATGCATCTCCAGAAATGTCTGCAAAAAGGAATCAAGACAGCGCAGTCAAAGAACATGTGCTGCCAATCTGCTTTAAGTTCTTTCTTGCATCTCCAACAAAGTTGATTTTTCTTGTACATCAATTCAATTTTATGAGGGGTGAAGAATGACCTATGTAAAAACGTCCATGTAAATAAATGCCATCTAAGAGATGAAATAGTAAGTTTAGATGATAGAAATATTTTTGTCTCCTCCACTTGGTGGTGTATTATTGATTTGGGTAAAATAATTCCAATATGTATCATTACATGTTTTAGTTTTTCTCTTCACCACTTTTATACAATTTGGACAAGAAACCATGTCCCAAGGAATTTTGTTGCAATAAAAATATGATACATTCATTCAGTTTTGGGACATGATCCCTTAACATTGGTTACATTGACTTAATTTCCCCTTCTATATATAGTCTACACGATTGCATATCTAACCACATATCTTTATCCAAATAATATTTTTTCTAATGTAATTTACTGAGTGCAGCTTTTCATATTTCATTAACTGAAACCAGTACAACAGATTCTGTTCTGTAAAGGCAACCATTGTTTCTAAATTTGAAGTAGGATTATTACTTTGAGTATATGCTATAGGAAACATAAGGAAAATTCATATATATATTTATATATAAAATTTCTAAAAGTTTTTAATATAGTAAAAATAAAGTAAGAATCACTTATTTGGTGACTTTTCCCTATAATGCAATCCTTTAATAACCAGATAATTATTAGTATATCTATTGCAGTTAGAATGCATAAAAAAGGTTCCTAAAAATTCTTTCTATCTAGCTGTATAAGTTTTGTTGATCCAAAGACATATTGTTTTCATAACTGATGATAATTAATATAATTCTATGTCTGGTAGTCCTATTCCCCCTACATTCCAGTCTCTTATATGATGATTTAACACAATTCTTGGTTTGTCAGGGAACAAAATAAATTTCAAAGTTAAAGTGTTAAATTCTTTAATACAAGTTTTTCATAAGAGATAATATTAATGATTGAGTAATATATAGGATTTTTAGCAAGATAATCATTTTGATGATAGAGTGTCTTTCTTCCATTGTAAAGACAATTGTATTCCATTTGTCCATTAGATTCTTCATCTTATTTATGCAATTAGTATAATTATAGTTTACTATATATTTAATATTATCCGTTATGGTTATTGCCAAGTAATTCATCTTCTTTTTAACAGTATATTTAAGGAACTTACTTGTGATTTTATTCTTATTTATGTTTACTGGTAAAATGTTTGTTTTATCATTAAATGTTAAACTGTATTGCTTTGAAATAGTTCCATTGCTAAAAAAGTTGCAGATCTAGATTTATTATTATCACTCAATGCCAATAAGATGTCATCTGTAAACAACTGAATTTTAGAACTTGAATTCTCCATTATTTTAATAGCTTTTATATCTGTATTTGATCTAATAAAGTTACCAAAAGGTTCCATAACTAGGGTAAAAAGCAGAAGTGAAAGAGGACATTCTTGTTTAGTTCCTTTTAATACTTGTATAGAATCAGATGTGAAAATACCTATTTTACATACGCAAAGCAGTCTCTATAGAGAAGATTAATAAGATATGCAAAGTTAAAAGAAAACCTGTATTCTTTTAGAACTAGCAAAAGATATTTCCAGTTGATCGAGTCAAAAGCACTATTTATATCAAGATTCATTAATGTTAAGTTCTCGTTTGTGTTCTTTGCATAGTCAATTATTGTAATTATTCTTTTAATATTATCATAGGTGTTTCTATTTAAAATAAACCCAATTTGATCTTTATCAATCATAGAAGGTAGAATGTCTTTCAAAACAAGATTAAATTCAGCTTCAGAAGAAACAGGAATATTAAGAATATCATGGAGAAGGACAAAAGTAGTAGTAGTGGAAGTACTAAAAAGCAAGGGAGTTTTGCTTGTGGTAGATGTGCACAATGTTGTTACATAGCTGGATTGAAAGAGGTTAGAATTTCAAATTTGCAAATTACACTTAAAGCTAGGAAATACTACAGTTGTTATTCTAGAGGGGTGGTATATTTCGTCTTCTGTAAAGCCTGTGATTGTTATTATATTGGGAAAACAGAATGCCACCTCAGATCTAGAATAAATGAGCATATGAGAGACATTAACAAACGCAATGATAACAATGCACTTTATAGACATGCTTTGACTTGCACACATGCTGACTTTAAGTTCTGGGTATTGGAGGAAATTGCCTACCCAGAAAGAGGAGGGGATTGGGAGACACGTTTGGAATACAAAGAAATGATATGGCAACTAAGGTTAGATGCTTGTGGTAGTAAAGGACTCAATGACCACATTTCTATTAGTCTTGGCATTAAAAGTATTGGCAGGTGACCCTAAGAGACACAGTAGATGAAATTTAATTAATTAATTTATTCATTCATTCAATCAATTTCAACGAACATTCAGTTTTATTGGTTTTGTATTACTTTATATTCAATATTTAATATTTAATATTCAATATTTTAACATTTAATATTTAATATTTTATACAAATACATATATTATATATAAATATACATATTATAAATATTTTTTATTATATATTTATTATATATATATATATATATTTCATACATATTTACACATATTTTAATACATATACATTGTTATATTTCTCATTATTTATTTATTTATTTATTCATATTTATATATTTTTTATATATATATAGATGTACATTTACACATATGTTTTATTCTATTTTATGTTGTGTTTTGAATATTTATACAATTGCTTATGTCTAACATATTTAACACTGCAGTATTTTGTGGCATTTATGACGGCAGTGGACCCAAGATCTTTGGGGATCTGTGAAAAAGTTTTTTATGTCTGGATTCCTTATGTTTGTACTTATGTCTTGATTCTTTATGGCTGCATTTTTTATGCCTGAATTCCTCATGCCTGCAATTTTTATGTCTGTACTTTTTATACTTGCATTTTTATATCTGCATTTTTCAAAATTTGCATATCTTAAATTTGCATTTTTATAGTAGCTTTTTTATATTCAGCATTTTTTGTTTACATACGTTTTACTGTTGACTCCCTATCGATTTACATATACATAAATATACATACATTTTTTATACAACGAAGTTTTGTATAGTGATAGTTCAGCATTTAGAAGCCACAATTTGTTAAACAGTCAGGTTTTGTGTGGTCTGTTTATTTAATTAATTCCTTGTATTAAAGTATTTAGCCAGCCCCAGTCAAGAAAAGTAACGAAGGCTAGTTATATTTCATTTATACAATTTCATTTCATTTTATATTATTAATTAATGATGTCAGTTTCTGTGGACCAATGAGTGAGAATTATTTGTTATAAAAGAACAAGTTAGTTTATACGGTAACAGGATTCTGAATAAGTCTCAGTGATGAGATGAAAGTGCTAAGTCTGTTACCTATTTTATTATTTATTATTTTTTCTGTTTAATAAACATCAGTTTAATTCTAATCACTCTGTGGTCGTAATTGGAATACAAAGATAACGTGATTGTGGTTACTGGACAGCCTTTATTGTGTCGGAGCAGCGTTGAGTTCAGTTTTTGTGTCTTGTGGTGGATTTTGACTTTGATTACTAGTTGCCAACCATTTCCGTTCCGGCTACGAGGAGTCCTACCAAGTTATGGATAACAGTGGTATGTTAAATGAGTTGTTAAGGGTCATTCAGACACATTCTCAAAGCGGAGATACACCCAGTGGTTCCGCCCATGATATCCCATGTGCGCAGAGCAGCCCGAGGGGGAATGTGGTCACTGGAGTGACATCAGAAGGGCGCGACGCGGTAACACGAGGAGGACGATCCGGACTAGAATGTGTTAACTGGAGGGCTGATGAGACAAACAAACAAAATTTTGAATCAGAAGAAGGAACAAGTAGAAAGCAGTATATCGATTCGTACAAGGATGTAGACTTTAATATATGGTTAAACAAATCTTTTCAAACCAACGTAGCTGAAAAAAGCAACCGTAACCGAAACAAAATGACTTTTAAGGACAAGTGTAAGATTTTTAAAACCTTATTAACTAAATACAAATCCCTAGCGATAGAAAATTGGTACTTTGACAGGTGTATTAAACAAAAAATAGTACCAAAGGGTTTAAGATTAAATAAGTTTCCGAACAATGCTTTTGAAGATAAAAACTTTTTTAAACGTGTTTGTGATATTTTTAATGACTGTGGGCTGGCTATGTTAAAATTGATGATGAATCAGAACATAGAAATTATGGAATTAAATAAGAAAGATATAGATAATTTGTACAAAGAAATCAGTACAGACTTGTTATTCCCAGTGGAGGAATACAAATATGTTTATGTTAAGGTTTTGTATGATACTGATTTTGTTACTGACACTAATATCAGTAGAAAATTAAAGAAATTAGAAAGGGACATATATGAATATGAAAATGGTTTTGCTTATTCAAATGAAACAAAAACACAAAGTTTTGGACAGAACAAGATGTCTTACAAATATAGACAAAATGATAACAATAGGAACTACAGACAAGGGGGAACAGGATGGAATAAATACAAGAATCAAGATGTACAGGAATATGGTCATTATAGAAATGAACAATTTTATTCTGGTGATAGTGATAAAAATTTTGATAGAACACAGTTCCCTTTAGAGATGGAGGAACCAAGGAGGTCAGAGAGGCTGAGAAATCGGACTCAGCAACCCTCCTATGCACAAGCAACAATGACCAACAGTATACAGCAGATGGGGAGAGAACACAGATAGGGGTCTCCCTAATGAAGATAGACAAAGTAATTATAGAAGAACTGAATGGGGAACACATGTTTGTAGAACAGGAACAACAGGTCAATATAATTAATACTTTTAATAATTTCAACATTTTTGATTATACTGACATGGTTATTAGTGAGGAATTTTTTAATTTATTTATGAAAGGTTTTACTTTTGTTCCTGTAAATAAGCCTAAGATAGAAAATATAATACTGGATATTAGGATGTTTACACGTAAACTGAATTTTCAACATTTGTTTAAAGATAAAGCAGTAAAAGATAAAGGGGATAGTTTAACTAGACTAAGTACATATAACCCCCCACTTCAACATGAAATTTTAAATTCTGAAAAATGTGTTATCAACAGAGTTCGTAGTGAGTATAGCAAAGGAAGAAAAATGAAGAAAAATTTGACAAAGGCTGAGGCTGATTTATTAGATAACTTGAGTAAAAATGATAAGATACAAATTATGAAGCCTGACAAGGGGGGAGGGCTGGTGATAATGGACAAATGGGACTACATTAAGAGGATGAAAGATATTTTGGATACTGAGGAACATTGCAGTTTGGTACACAGGAATGAAATAAATATTTCATATAGAAAAATTGATTTAATTTTAGATGATAATTTACTTACAGGTATGATAGACACTAAATTATATAATTTTTTAAAAGTTCCCAAACCTGTGATACCTGCTATCTTCGGTATACCCAAAATCCACAAATCCTGGTCTGACCCCCCATTGAGGCCTATCGTAGCTTCCCAAGGATCAAAAACGCAGCCTTTAGCAATCTACGTTGATACAAAAGTTAAGAAATTTTACAACAAATACAATCACATCTTAGTAGATTCTTGGGATTTTTTGCAAAAAATTGGAAGAAGCATTTATACTGACGAAACTCTCTTTATCACTATTGATGTGAAGGATTTGTTTTCTGTCATTCCCCAGGTCTTAGGTTTAGAATGGTTTGAGGATATGTTACAGGAAATGAATATTTTAACAGTTGAAGAATTTAGATTAGTTTTAGAAAGCATGGAATTGGTTTTAAAATATAATTACATGTATTTCGAGGGTGATTATTACCACCAAAAGGACGGGGTTGCCATGGGTTCAGCCTGTGCCCCTGCATTTGTCAATATAGTAATGCTGTTTTGGGAGAAGAACTATGTTTTAAATTCTATTTATAGTCAATACATTGGCCAATATTTCCGTTTTTTAGACAATATTTTTGTCCTATGGACAGGATCTTACAATATGGTGAATGAATTTATTAGTTACATTAATCAAACAACTTCATTTTTACAATTTACATATGAAGTTGGGAGAAATGAAATTCACTATTTGGATATAAACTTGAGTAAGGATTACAACAATAAGTGTTATAAATCAAACATTTTAGAAAGGAACACTACTCTAATGCGTATTTACACTTTGATAGTGTTCATCCTTACCAACTTAAAAAGAATATTATAAAAGGACAGATGATTAGGATGGCTAGAATGATTTCAGATGAGACAGAATTTTTGGACGAAATCAACAATATAGAGAAAATGTTTATGGACAGAGGATATCCTATGGATTTTATTATCCCAGTTAAGGAATATGTAACAGCAGGGAGAGGTGTTAAATATACTCCATTATTGGTTAAGGATGGTGCGCTAGTTTTTGAAGTAAATTCAGTACTTAATATTGATATTAATATTGATGCAAATATAGTACTCAATACCAATTATACCAATGAAAACGTCAATAATGTGGACAGTAGGAATAATAGTTTGAATACACAGGAAAGAGTTAAGGAGGGGGTTACACCATATTTGACCCTTACTTACCACCAGGGTATAGGTTGGTTGAAAAAAAGCATACATGAAACATGGGAAATGTTCAAAAACATGGCAGTGAGAACGGATGTCTTTCAAAACAAGATTAAATTCAGCTTCAGAAGAAATAGGAATATTAGGAATATCATAGAGAAGGACAAAAGTAGTAGTAGTGGAAGTACTAAAAAGCAAGGGAGTTTTGCTTGTGGTAGATGTGCACAATGTTGTTACATAGCTGGATTGAAAGAGGTTAGAATTTCAGATTTGCAAATTACACTTAAAGCTAGGAAATACTACAGTTGATATTCTAGAGGGGTGGTATATTTCGTCTTCTGTAAAGCCTGTGATTGTTATTATATTGGGAAAACAGAACGCCACCTCAGATCTAGAATATATGAGCATATGAGCGACATTAACAAACGCAATGATAACAATGCACTTTACAGACATGCTTTGACTTGCACACATGCTGAGTTTAAGTTCTGGGTATTGGAGGAAATTGTCTACCCAGAAAGAGGAGGGGATTGGGAGACACGTTTGGAATACAAAGAAATGATATGGCAACTAAGGTTAGATGCTTGTGGTAGTAAAGGACTCAATGACCACATTTCTATTAGTCCGGCATTAAAAGTATTAGCAGGTGACCCTAAGAGACACAGTAGATGAAATTTAATTAATTAATTTATTCATTCATTCAATCAATTTCAACAAACATTCAGTTTTATTGGTTTTGCATTACTTTATATTCAATATTTAATATTTAATATTCAATATTTTAACATTTAATATTTTATACAAATACATATATTATATATAAATATACATATTGTAAATATTTTTTATTATATATTTATTATATATATATATTTCATACATATTTACACATATTTTAATACATATACATTAAGTTATATTTCTCATTATTTATTTATTTATTTATTCATATTTATATATTTTTTATATATATATAGATGTACATTTACACATATGTTTTATTCTATTTTATGTTGTGTTTTGAATATTTATACAATTACTTATGTCTAACATATTTAACACTGCAGTATTTTGTGGCATTTATGACGGCAGTGGACCCAAGATCTTTGGGGATCTGTGAAAAAGTTTTTTATGTCTGGATTCCTTATGTTTGTACTTATGTCTTGATTCTTTATGGCTGCATTTTTTATGCCTGAATTCCTCATGCCTGCACTTTTTATGTCTGTACTTTTTATACTTGCATTTTTCAAAATTTGCATATCTTAAATTTGCATTTTTATATTAGCTTTTTTATATTCAGCATTTTTGTTTACATATGTTTTACTGTTGACTCCCTATCGATTTACATATGCATAAATATATATACATTTTTTATACAACGAAGTTTTGTATAGTGATAGTTCAGTATTTAGAAGCCACAATCTGTTAAACAGTCAGGTTTTGTGTGGTCTGTTTATTTAATTAATTCCTTGTATTAAAGTATTTAGCCAGCCCCAGTCAAGAAAAGTAACGAAGGCTAGTTATATTTCATTTATACAATTTCATTTCATTTTATATTATTAATTAATGATGTCAGTTTCTGGTGGACCAATGAGTGAGAATTATTTGTTATAAAAGAACAAGTTAGTTTATACGGTAACAGGATTCTGGAGAAGTCTCAGTGATGAGATGAAAGCGCTAAGTCTGTTACCTATTTTATTATTTATTATTTTTCCTGTTTAATAAACATCAGTTTAATCCTATTCACTCTGTGGTCATAATTGGAATACAAAGATAACGTGATTGTGGTTACTGGACAGCCTTTATTGTGTCGGAGCAGCGTTGAGTTCAGTTTTTGTGTCTTGTGGTGGATTTTGACTTTGATTACTAGAATATGTTTTAGTTTATTAGCATGAATTTCCATGAATAGTTTATAATCTACATTTAGAAGTGATATGTGTCTGCATGAAGAGTGTTGAGTTAGGATCCTTGTCAGTTTTTAAAACTGGAAAGGTAAGGGTATAGTTCCAAGAAGGAGGAACTTTAGTTAAGTCCTTAACTATAGAAGAAACCTTATGTAATATGTGTGGGGATTCTTTGGGTAAGATCATGTAAAGTTCAGATATAATTCAAACATTATCAGGTACTTTATTAGACTTCAGTTTAGAAAATTGGAAGTCTGGAGCATTTCTCCCCGGGCCTCCATTGAAAAGTGGCTACATTCTAAATTGGACTTTCCCGGTTAACAAATGTAAAATAAAATAACATAAATAATAAATAAAATAAATTTAGGTTTGAAGTTGAGACATAGAAATCGGTTTGCCAGTTAATTTCATTTGGTCATTTGATAGTCTAATTTTTATATTTTTTTCTAAAGAACGTTTTGATTGTTTCCTCTGGATCTATTTAGTATATTATTTTGATTAATTTCATTGTAATAATATCTGAATTCCTTTAGAATATTTTCTATCTCTGTTACTTTTCTTTTCTTTCTATGTGAATAGATTTTTTTATGTGACTGGATTTACTGAGTAATTTTGTTTTAGTGGCTCGATTGCACATAGACTTTGGGTTGATAAAAAGCTTAGTTATCTTAAACTTCTCAAAATTGATTATGGTTTTATGATTTAAAATTTCCTGTCATTTAGCTTATTGATCTCTTCTGTGCTATTATTTGTATTATTCTGGTTTTCTAACTTCAACTTATCAAGTTTTCCCTGTATTTCATGTAATTCTTTGTCCCTTTGCTTTTTTTATGTGATAGGCAATTGGGGATTCTAACAAACAGATATGCTTTTAGAGTGTCCCATATATAGATTTCTGAAGTATCAACTGTATTGTTAATTTCTATAAAGGAGGAAATTTATTTAAGAAAATAGTCTTTAAATTCTTGTAAACCTGTTATATATGCTGGTATTATTCTTAAACTAACATTATTATTAGAGTTTAAGACAATTCAAAAGTGATTGCATTATGATTTGAAAAAGGGCAAGTTACAGTCTTAACTTTACCCAGCTTGTCTACTTTGTCATTAGAGATGTCTATTCTGGATTGTGTTCAATGCCTAGAGAATAATGCATTGACAAATTTGGCTCTGAAAATTCTTTTATATCTCTAAGACTGAAATAATTCAGTAAATTTCATTAACTTTTTCACAGACGGATACATTTTCCTTTTATTATTTGTATTAGTATCATTTGGTGACAATATACAGTTAAAGTCTCCGGCCAAAATGATACTGCCTTTTGCATATTGAATTACTTGTGCTAAATGTTGATCAGCTGTCTTGACTCCTATTCCTGGAATCCAGTACACATTAACAAGAATTAATATATTCTTATTGTATTGTATAGTAGCAGTACAAAACATACTTTTATTATTTTGATATGATCCCATAACTTCGGGCATAGGTAAAGAATTCTTTCATAAAATAGCTACCCCCCTTTTTTTCTGATTACGTTGTAAACTAGATAGTATAGTGGAACTCTTAGTAGTAAGTCTGTTTATATCTTATGCTAATAAATGTGTTTCCTGTAGAAATATAACCTGAGAATTAAACAACTTCAGATATCTATTTAAGTTACCTCTCTTGCCTCCATTGTTTAATCCATTAACATTTATAGAAATACAGTTAATAAATGGTATTTGTCCTATTTATCAGGAGCATATACTTATTCCTTATAGGTAATGATGCTCTTTTTATGAAGAACTGCTTATTAATGCTCATACAAATAGTAAATTCTGAGAGTAGATCCAGGAACAAAATCATTACATTTGTGGACACTCATAAACAGGCAATAAGTAAGACTGTGATAAAACAATTACTTCTAAAACCCCTCCTACCCCTCATGGAGTCCAACTCTCCATGCTTGAATAGTCTAACCATTCAAGCAAACCAACTCATCCAATATTCTGAAAAAGAGTGAGAAGAAAGATAACCCCTAAACCACTCTACCACAAATTTATATAACTCTAATAACAATTAGCTAAAAGTGTAACTGTATCCTATAAGTCTTTATTAATATAAATACATAGAACAGTTGTTTCATTTTTAGACCTATTTACTAAGAAAAAAACATTTCCTAACTGCATATATCAAGTACATTATTAAAGAACAATGCAAACTATGATTTACTATTACAAAGATAAATTCCCAACATTTTTATTTCTTTGGAACCATCGTGTGTTTTATCAATATGCTCTTGACTTATATATTTTGCCATTAAAATAAAACTTTAAATATTATAGTTGTATTCGTTTGCAACAAATAATACATTCGAACAATGTACATTTTTTCTGTTTGAATTATAAACTTTCATGCTTCATGTGACATGACATTAACTTTTCTTGTGCTATGCTAGCTTGTATAGCTATGGATTGTTACAGTGAAATTTGATCTAATGCATATTCAGAAGGTTCTGCATTTTATTTAAATTATCTTCCCAAAGCTGCCTGTCAAACCAGATCTCCAAGCTTGAACAGTTCTACTCTGTCAGTTTGTGTCAGAATTTCAAGTTATCTCAGGTATTTTAATTCAAAAAGCTTCACATAATCTAGTGAAAGAAGAAAGCTTGAGCCTGAGAGAAAGGAGCTTGGTTTCTAAATCACAGTGAAGCTTTTCACATAAGTGCAGCCCTCAAATTACAATAATTTTCATTACATACAACACCAAGCTCAATCTTTCACTCAAGTAGAGAGTTTTAAGGTTATTTAATTTAATAAAACCTCTTTTTAACTAAACAACCATAAAAGACACTTCTTTAACAACTATATTCACCCCACCCCACCTTACATTTCATTGTGGCTAGCGAAAACAATAGCTTATTATCTAAGACTGTATACTGACTTTCCAGGCAGCCTTAGAATCCAATTATTAGTTTTAACAAAGCTCCCTTTTAAATATTACTCATTTTTGATGGGAGGTGTTTTTTTCACTATTTAAACTACTTGTAACTGTGTATGTTGTTCTGATGAAGTTCTGCATTTTTATGGATAAAAGCGCTTGACTGGAGTTTTTTATTTTTTGTACTGAGTTTTTATCTGTGTTGTACCATTAAACTTGTCCTACTACAGGTTGTTCTCTGGGCAATTCTTTATGAGGTATTTGTGATTTATATGGTCGTGGTTTACCTCGTTGGCACACTGCTTGTTTTTACAAACTTTGTGGACTTCTTTGAGAGGGTCGCCAAGGCAATTGATGAGGAACAAATGGTGTATAAATCCTACCTGGACATGGCATAAACCCCTACATAACTTGCTGAATGGCCAGCTGGCTCACAGACAGGACCCAGGAAGTCAGGATTGGTTAGACCATCTCCACTAACAGAACGGTCACCAGTGGAGTGCAACACGGAGCCCTGATGTACGCCACTGGTTAGACCATTTCCACTAAGAGAACGGTCGCCAGTGGAGTACATCAGGGCTCCGTGTTGGGACGGGTCCTATTTGACATCTATGCCTTTAAGGAAAAGTCTAATGTCTGGGGCCATCAACTGACACAAGTTTGCAGATGATGGCAAGAGTCCTGCCATGACACAAACATCTTACAAGAGGGTCTAACACAGACAAATGACTTTTGTCAAAGCTCACAGATTAAAACTTAATGTCAAGAAATGCATTACGGAGTTTTTGGGAAAACTGCCACCCAGACTAATTACTCTATTGATATGACATCCCTATAAGTTGACCTGGAAGTCAGAGAATTGGGAACATATGAATACGGTAATCTGGCCCTTGACCAGCATGTGGCCAAGGTAGTAAGGACATCATTCTATGGCACCCAATTTATAAGTCAAGGCATGACAGCCAGGTCCAAGGGAGTCATAGTACCACTTTATTCGGCCCCTATCAGACCCATCGTTGAGTATAATGTCCCCTTCAGTATGTACCTGATCAGACGTAAGGAACAGTTGGAACTCCCACAAAGGTTCTTTACTGGCATTATCCAGGGTATAAGCACATTGCCCTATACAGATTGATTTAAAGCCCTGTCTCTATACTTGGTTTCCTACAGGATACTGAGAGGAGATCTATGCCTGACATACAAAACATCCTTGGATCCATCTCTGATGGACTTTTGCACATCTGCAGAACAAACAGCGTCAGAACCACTAGATCCAAGGATTTTAATTTTGCTTGTGACATAAATAAGACCTGTTGACAAGACATGTATGTATCTCAGAGGATCTCCATGCTCTGCAGCAGGCTTCCCAGCCATGTGAAACAGAGTCCGTCCATAACCTTATTTAAGAGTAACCTTGACAAATGGATTGGAAATCAGAAACTCTCCCAGGGTCTGGCCCTCATAACTGTTATAGAAAGAGGTAGTCAGAAATGTCCAAAATAACATACCCCCCCACACACGCACACACATAAGCTCTAGAAACTTCCTAACATACAGCCTCTTAATAAATACCCATGATACAAAAGGACACAACTGTGTTGGGTTGCATGGCCAGGTTTATGAAGGCCCTTTTGGTCGTTAGCGTAGTATATACCTATGAACCTAAGTGTAGATATGTAAAAACATTTGGCAAAGATGTCCAATTTTAAGTTCAGTTTTATTTGGCTTATATAGTTTTTTATGTCTTAAGCAGACATAAAGTTGAGATTTATTTTTGTTTATTCTGGTATAGTTTCAATCAATTTTGTGTTATGCAGATAACATCCTTCTTTATGCAGACAAACAAATGCAGTTTGAGATTTTGATGGATAACTTTAAGTTTTATTTAGATTGCCTTGGAATTAAAGTAACTAACCAAAAATGAAAGGTATGGTTTGTTGGTCATTAAGAAGAATTATTTTTAATACATTTTTTTAATATATAAAATTATAAATCTGAAAAACAAAACATCACCAGACAACAATGAAAAGACAGATTACTAGCTGTATATCGAGAAAGATTGCATTATGGAAGAAACTGTTTTCTTGATAAAGTTTACTTATTATAACTGTTTGTTTTAAGGTTATAAATTACTGGGCTCTTTTTTAATTACCAGAAAAATTAGAAGTCATATTGATGGGGAATTTCTTTACAGGGATTTGGGGGTAATCCTCTTAATCCAATCAAAAGGAGCACTCTGTTTAAATACTCTGTAAAAGAAAAGCATAAACGTGCAGTCGGGTTCAATGAACTCCATGTAGGCTGCCTGCGAAGTCCTACATGGAATTTACATGTTTGCGCAGTGAGCAGCAATGCTAATTGCATATGCATGCTGTGCACCACATTAAAACGTAAACAAGCACAGTTTTTATGTCTTAAGCAGACATAAAGTTGAGATTTCAACTGTGTAAAGCAACATGAATAGCAAACTTGTTTGCAGTAGAGCAAACTAGGTTAGCAGGATTGCATGGAATGCCACAATGACTACCAGGTTTTGTCATATAGTAATGTGTATGGTCCAAACACAGTACAGGATAGGGTATACAGTGCAGAGTGTTGTGGACTTCCATTCCAGACATTCTGTACAAGTTGCGTAAATGATCTATAATGGTACATGGACTGCCATTTAAAATAAACAGTCAGGGGAAGTGTGTGTATTGGATAGGGGCACACAGAACATTGTAAGAATGAACACAGGGAAAGAGGACAGATGAAATATTGTAATCTACAGCAGATGAGGGCATGTAAATGGAAGACAGTTGTAGCAAGAACACTAAGCACATAACATGGTACAGTATGGACTGCACAGTGAAAATGTAAATTATGTGACTGTCAGATAAGGAGACATAACAATAGAGAAGATGTCTTTGTGAGATAAGCATCCTGACATGAACAATGATGAGGACATCTGTCAGGGATGTTATATGCAATCGGGGTTATTTTCATATTGTGAAGCTGTGCACACTGATTTGCCTGAATATGAGAGTCATGTCAGCAGAGGTGTCCAACAAGAGTAACACATTTACAGGCTCATGGACAACAATAAAAGAAGCATGCATAATCATGTGCAGTATCATAATACTACCACCATTAATCCCATGTTACTGACACAACATATGTGATTCTGAGTGATCATAGATGTTTCTGTATGAATACACTTGTACAACTGTTATGACATGTCAGCAATCTATGAGGGTAATTAAGCACACTGTCATGACTGCTGGATGTGTTAGGAGTGACACTGGTATACCTGTATGCGACATTATGATCAAAACAGGCTAGTTGACAGGTGTGCATGGCAGATATATGGCACAATCCACACTGTCATGAATGTTACCCATGGCATCAATGTTGTTGAACAGCTATGTATGTATTGTATGCATCACTGGAACAGGTATCGCACATGCATCAGGTGTAACACCTTGCTGGGTGTTCTGCACCATCAGACAGTAATGTTTATGCACCTAAAAGAATACCTGTAGATATGACCATGAAGACGTGTGACAGCTCACTGTGGAAAAGTGTTACACTTCAGTTATACATCACTGGAAGTTGCATTCTTCTCAGTTACTGGTGTGTTGAAGGCTGTGAATTATGGAGGTATTCTAGCCTTTGATGTGGATATCCTGAACATACTCATTGACTGGTGGTCTGCATGTTCTCCCTGCCCTTGTGTGGGTTTCCTCTGGGCGCTCCGGTTTTCTCTCACATTTCAAAGACGTGTCTGGAGCATTTTCCCCCAGGCCTCTGCTGAAAATTGTCTTCATTCCAAGTTGGACTTTCCCGGTAAACAAATGTTAAATAAATGAATAAATACTCAGTAGTTATGTTAAATACATGGGAGGACTCACCACTGTAGCCACATGCTGATGGACGTTCCACATACCATCTACCCCAGGACACAAGTCACATGCCAGTTGGTCTGCTTATAGAGTGTGATGTGTAAATTATCCTTGGTTTATGCATTTGTTTTCATAACATAACAAATCCCCCATGTTTTTATTTCATCTCATATGTTGTCACAACTGTGGCAGCAATCTTTTGTGTGCGTTGATACTGTCTGTATTATACTAATATCACAGTTTTAGTCAATGATTGCTCATAAACTGTAGTCCACCAGACAGCTGTTTGGACACAGGATGTGTATGTCATTCTTGACATCTGTGACTTAAATAATAGGCAGGAAGGGGCCTAACAAACAGTCCTGATGTACAGACCTGATAACTGGACCAGAGATATATGTCACTTCACACGTGTCATCATATTTAAATGCCACGTATGTGATCCAGTGGTCTACCTACTTGGTGATATAGGTGTTTATGGCCACATCATACAGTGTGGATTTATGTGAAATGCCTTGGCCTGGTCAAATTCCACATTATGATAGTGTTCTCATCATGCATGCCTTCGATGACCTCTTTCAGGACAGCTAACAGATGTAAAACACATGTATTTATCATTAACAACTCACACATGTCTGTTGCACACAGCTGGGATATTACTAGTGTACTTATACGAAAAGGTCCATGATGTCTCACCAAGAAAATACATGCCGTACAAACAGTGCCATGTTGTATGTGGATAGACTAAAAGCCCTGCCACTATAATCTGTATCGCAGAGGATAAGGAACTTGTGCCTGGCCTACAGACCAGTTTCTGACCCTGCCTGATGGGAATACTGCACATCGGCAAATCAGCTATAGCTGATGATATTAGCAGTGTCTCGTGAGGAGAAATGCTAATGGCAGTATCCCAGATGCTGGTGTAAAATGCTGTGTCTAATGTTAAGCAAGTGCACAAACACACACACACCACAGTTGACTGCAGTGAGAACAGAACCCCTACCTATCTAAATACACTGACTAGAGAACTCTGTATTTAAGGCAAGTGCCACAGCTCAAGTCCTGACTTGGTGAGTGTCAAGACAACAGTTTATAGCTGATGACATCAGCAGTGTCTGGTGTGGAGAAAATGCTAATAGCAGTGTCCCATACACTGGTGTGCAATGCTCTCTTTAATGTTAAGCAAGGGCACAAACACACATACAGCTCAGTTAACTGCAGTGAGATTAGAACTCCTACATAACTAAGGACACAAACTATAGAACTCAACACTTTATGCAAGTGCCATGGCACAAGTTTGACTTTTACAAGGCTGCAGAGCAACTTATAATGGGTGATATCAGCAGCACTTGTGCTGTTCTGACTAAATAGACATGCACACACCTGCCAGTTGATTGCAGTCAGAACACAACTCCTTCCTAATTGAGGACACAGACCAGAGAATTCAGTACTTTGTACAACTGCTGTGACACAGGTTTGACTTTTACAAGGCTGCAGGACAACTTACAGTGGATGATATTAGCAGTGGATTTTGGAGAGAAGGTGATGGAAGGCCAGCATGAAATGGATGTGTAGGCTTGTGCACGTGCCAAAATATTGGCAATCCATGGGATTGGAGTGGTTACTGCAGGATACACACTTATGCTTTTATGACTAGATAGACATACACACACACACACACACACACCTCCCAGTTGACTGCTGTGAGAACAGAACCTCTACCTATCTAGGTACACAGGCTAGAGGACATAATACTTTATACAAGTACCAGAGCACAAGACTGACTTTTAGAAGGCTGCGGGACAAGTTATAATGAATGACATCAGCAGTGGATGTTGGAGTGAAGATGCTGGGAGGCGAGTAAGTTCAAGTGTCAAGATATTTCAAGTTCTGCATGTTACCACAATGAGTGTGCAGTGTTTATTATGTGGTGGTTGTGTTTCAAGGTACAGGTATACTTTCTTACAAACTGTATGCAAATAGTTGTCCACATTACTACAAGTATTTGAAAATCTGTGTCATTCTAAAGATGCACGTAGCATATCACACATTTCTTATTAATTTATGTAGTGCAGTTGGTATATTTGTGAAGAAGTACTGACAGACCAGGGTTGCAGTGCATGGGGAGGAGGTAAACATGGCTACATTGTAAATATATGACATATTTTTAGAAAGGGCCTTCATTTTTTTATGTTTCCACATGTTTTTTATGACATGAAGACTAAATGGACAGTCAATGCATGCTATTATTTACTGTACATAGTGCAAGGGTAAATAGCAAGTTTGCGCAATGGCTCGCAAAGTCTTTCTGCATGCGAGATAGGCATTTCTACAAACATTAGGCTCATTGTTAAAATTATGAGAGTTAGTATTGAGTGTATGAAACACATCTGCTGTTTAGCTAACTCTTTGGCAAGGTGTAAATGCACTGACACATCCTTTTTTCAGCCCAGCTGATAGAGGGTTCAAATCCAGGTGTATGCAATACTTTTAAATAAGAATTGATAATGCAATAACATTTTACTTTATTCTACCTTTACCATGTGTTACTGTGTGTTGAAATAGCACAGCATTTTAAGTGGCATTGTGTAGAGGTAACTGCACCACTGAAGAGCTGCTGACCATTGTTTGTCATTGGTGCTTGATGCCAAACTCTGAGCAAACATAGAGGCTAAAAGTGAAGGGCTCAATTGTTTTTTTTTTTTTTTTTTTGGTTTTTGTGTTGTGTGTGGTTCTATTTTTTTATCAGATTTCTTGGTACAAATAAAAAAAATCAACTATCACACCTCTCCCTATATAGGAAAGTGGTGAAATGGGGGGCAAGCAGGGGGAAGAACAAAGAGAAAGCAATATAGGAATGTGCAGGAGGAAAGGAGGAAAGTAGCATAGCTATCCATTTCTTCAACAGTGTAAAATGACAATATGTACAGAATATTAGCTGAATTTGGATTGTCATCTCCATAAAGAGGAGGGACAACAGTGGAATCATGTTGTATAGCCAATTGGACCAAATTAAGTATGTCAAGAAGGCACGTGTGTTAAATGGGAACTATGTATGGGACGATATTTTTTGTGGGACAGGTGCCCATTTTTTTCTACTTCAGTAAGAGAGGAATGCTGGGTAAGGGACATTGGTATTTCTGGGTCAGGTAAGTTGGGTAGGTCAGGAAACAAATGTATACAAACAGGACATACAAGATAAAACGCAGGGACAGTGAGGGACACAAAAGTTTGGGGAACACCATGATTGGGATGAGAGAGGGGACAATGCAAGCTCATGCCTGTCCGACATGGGGACAGTGAGAATCTAGTCCTCACCCACAGGACTGTCATTACTGTCCCCTTACTCCCCTGGCTGCTGGAGTGCTTGATATCATCTCCTCTTACACAGCATGAGGGAGAGCTAGTGTAGGTGTACATCAGTGGTGCGGTGAGTGACCCTACGCATCAACCTGACACCTGGCGATGAATTCTCCACCTCCGCCAGTACTCCTGGAGGGTACTGCAGCACCAGCTGCTGTGGTAGTGCTACATGAGGGTGCAGGTAGTGTAGGGATAACAGAGGCAGTACTGCCAGGTCGAGTCCCAGATGTGGAAGGACAAGTTTTTTTCTGCACTGTTTTGATTAATGCATATGATATTTTATTCTATTTCATTTTGGAAAAGAGAAAAAGTGAGCACTCTGAAACTTGGGATCTGTATAAATACACAGACGTGTACTGGTTTGGGAGATCATTTGACTGAATGTGAAACTGCTTTTTCTGTAAGTACTTTTACAATACTATGAAGTAAAATTGTGAGTAGGGCAATAGTAATGCAGTTATGGGAATGCATGGTAAATGTAGTCAATTTTGGAAAGTGCTTATAATGACATGCACTTAAAAAGTGTATTTAATTAAATCTCAGTCATTAAGCTTAATATTATATATAACTGGATATATACTTAATCCCATAACCAGTGGGGGTTAAATTAAGTAGTATTTCATAAAGTTCTGGTACCTTATTATTTTTTTTACTTTTTTATTTGATCTTTTATTTCTGTTAAAGTGAATGGTTTGTCATTTTTTATTTGTTTGGCTGTTATTTTATTGTTTATATTTTCCCTTAGAAAAGTTTCAACAATATCACCATTATCATTGTTATTTGTATTATTATTTATATTTCCATAAAATATTTTAATGCCCTTAATAATACCTTTAATATATGTTCTTCTTTATTTTCTAATATTTATATGTTTTATAATTTCTCTGATATGATTATATTCATTTTCTTTGATCTAAGAGCAAGTTTATGCAAGCTTAAATAATTTACTGAATGTGCCTGAAGTTTAAGTTTTTCTAGGTTTATTGAAACTTTATGATTTGGAATTTCAACATATTTTGTATTTAGGTTTTTAGGTTCAGACTGACTAATAATGTCATTTGGTTTTAGATTTAACTTTAGTGTGTCTATTTTGGTCTGTAATGTATTCAGTTCTTTGTCCCATTCTCTTGTTTTACTAATATACCAGCTTGTAACTCTTCCATTTAATTAAGCCTTTAATGAATCCCAGAGGACAATCTCAGATACTTTAGGTATTACTGGTGAGTTCTTCCATAATATTAGGGTGCCTCTTCTTTTAGATCAAAAGCCAAAACCTGCTAAAACTAAATAAATCTTTAGTGAAAGTGTGTTTCCTGTAGAAATACTGTTTGAGCTTTATGTAATTGCAAGTATTTGAACAGACTCCCCATCTTTACTGGATTATTCAGTCCTTTAATATTAATAGATATGCATGTAAAATCAGACATTTACATAAGAGAGAGAAAAACACAGGTATAATGAAATCACATTTACGTACAGAACTTATTATATACTTTATATATAATAATATGAAATCTTCAGCTATGGACAAAACTTTTAAACCAAATAAAAAATTACCTAATGATATAACCATAAAACATTCTATCATGGAATAATGTATTCCTAGTTTGTTGAAAAAGACAAACAAACTAGCACTCAAACTCTCCATTAGACTAACAACAGTTAACTCATGCTTTTGATTCATGATAACATCTCTCTTATTTTCAGTACGCATCTTCATTCTTTGAGGCATTGCCATTCACTGAGTGGTAGATCTCCAAGGCAAAAGGAATGGTAAAAAGATGTTGAATGTAAAAGTGTGTGGAATATGCTAAGGCAGTAGAACATAACGCTGAGAGATTTACAGGATATACAGAAACTATGGTATCAAAATATACATTTTCATAGAAAATGTATAGGAAGTTTGGCATAGGATACTAGAAAGAGTATTCACTTAAGGAATATAAAAATATTCAACTATATAAGCAACTTCCTTTGGAGACTAGCACATAAATGAATAGCTTGACAATAGCCTGTAATTGTGCTTTTTTCCCTCGGTTATGGAACAACAAAGATGAGAAATGTCAACATTTGTATAAAACATGCAATTATTTTACTGTAAAGATGTAAAAAAATATAAAAATGTACAGAAACTGCAATTGTTTTTTTCCCTCTAAAAAAGGCAGCAGACCTGTAAAAGTGAAATTGCTTGTAATCAGAAACACACACACACACACACACACACACACACACACACACTAGAAGGGTTTAGTCTGCCACATCTTGCCAGTTAATGTATTACTTCAGTTGGCTTGGAACTGTAAAGTGTAGCTTGGATTTGAGCTAAATGAATAAAAAGTAGGACCTCTTGACTAACTGCAGGAAGGTGAGGGTTGTTTTAAAAGACTGTGCTGACTGTGTATTTCCTTGTGATATCTGCCCCCAAGACATCTCTTCAGAGTTCTTCAAATATCGTGACTCTGTTGGAGATTTGAGCAGCAGACTTTTTTCCTATCATTTTAGGTTTCTCCTTTATTTGGGAGTGCTCTTTGGATTTTTTTATTTTATTTGAATTTGTTAACCAGGGTACAGCACTGATTACAGAAGACCAACGTCAGACTTAACGCAGGAGATAAAGTACAGTAACATAAAGAAAAGTAGTATTATAATATAATGGAGTTTCACAGATTCACTGGGATTGAATGGGTTATGAAAGAAAGCAAAATATGAATAAACAATAATATATTTACAATTGTGTACAATGCTCACAGACTTATTATGTAAATATACTACTTGCATGACCTGCTGATAGAAAGAGATGGCCTGATTCTGGTGTTTTTAAGTTCTCCAAGTCAAATGGGTTTCTAATACCTTGATGGGAATGGACCCCATTCCTAAGTCAAAGTATGATTAAAGTTCCTGAAGTTAGTATTGTTTCACTCTTTGATGTCAGCCAAAAGTGCTCTTCGCAGCACCCGCAATGTGCCCAATAATGACTCCTTCTGCAATTCGTACGGAGTTACATGAAATGGTAATATATCTAAATATGATTGTAAATTATTTTTTTATAAGACCTGTTGCTCCTACTACTATTGGAACTGTCTGGGTATCTTTCTTTCACATGGTTCTTGTTTCTGCCTGCAGATCAAGGTATTTTATGACTTTGTGTCTCTGTGTACGCAAGACACTGTAGTCACTGGATGTGGCGATTTCAATGATCAATGCTACTTTTGTCTTCTTCTCTTGGACCACTATATCCGTTTTTTTTGCATCTGTTTTTTGGACTGTTGGTAAAGAGTGATCCCATGTGATATAAACCTCATCATTTTCTATGATTCTTTGTGGCTCATGTTTCCAGTGTTTTTCAGCCACTTCGATACCATAATGTTTGCACAATCCCCAGTGTAACAGTCCCGCCACATTATTATGTCTTTCAGTATACAGTCCCTCTGCCATTAGTGCATCGCAACCAGCAACAAGGTGTGTGACTATTTCCAATTCGGTTTTACAAAACCTACATATGTCTGTTTCTCCCACATGTTCAATGGACTTTGTAAACCAGCGTGTACATAGCCCACTATCTTGCGCTGCCAGTATTAAGCTTTCGTTTCTTGATGTGAATTCACCTCTCCTTAACCATTCCTGCATTCTTTCTTGATCAACATGAGGCTCTTTCAGAGGTTTTCTGTATTTGCAACTATATTTATGTTTTTTCCACATTTCTTGCCTTCCAATCTGGTCCTTCACCTTATATTCTTTCTTTTGTTTTTTAGCACATTCAGTTGCTGCCTGGTTTTTATCTACTTATGCTTTGATTTTCATTCCTGCTTGACGTCAATATGCTTCTGCTAAATTAAGCAGAGATGTCATCTTAAATTTATTCTCATGTTTCAAAACTTTCACTACATTTGGATCATGTGAGGTCAGTAGATATGTGTGGAGTCCCACGATTGCAGATCTGTACATGTAATCAATTTCAAGGAGGCCCATCCCTCCTTCAGAACGGGGAATATATAATCTTGGTATACACTGATTTTTATAAATCATTTGGTGAGCATGAAGCATCCTTCTTGTGTTAATATCCAGTATATCCAACAGTTTTTGGGGCCAGTCAATCACTCCAAAACTATAAGCTAGGAAAGGAAGAGCAAATTGATTTATAGCTTGGATCTTGTTCCTAGATGTCAGTGCTGTTTTCAGGATTAATTTAAGTTTTCTAAAGTACTCCTTACTGAGTTTTATTTGCATCTGTTCATGTTTTATTGCTGATCCTTCATCAATTCCCAAGTATTTATACACTCCCACTTTCTCAGAGATGGTGCCAGTGAGCTCATGCGTATGGACCTTACATACGAGTCCTTTTGCAAATATTAAATGATCATATACATAACAAATAGATAGTATTACTATTCAACACCTGCCAAGACCTCATCATGGTTTATAGTAAATGTATAGGTACTCTCACAAACACACCAATTTCTTCCATAAACATCTCCTTCAGCCACAATAAACAATCTCCTGTGTGTCCTTAATGTAACCATACATTGTCATGACTAAGGGCTTAAGAGCATACTGTGGGAAGACTGATGCAGCTTCAGTTATATAGTCTATTCCGGGCTGTAGGCCTAAGTGCAAGTTCAGTCAAATATTTGTGAATTTTTGGGAGATCTACCATTCAGTAGATGGCAATGCCTCAAGGAATGCTCTCATTCAGCTCCTCAGATAACATCCATTATAATCTCCGTTTATAATATTCACTCTCTCACTGCTTATCTCCTACTAAATGCTGGAGTCCAATAGCATGTTTTACATAGTTATTAAATTATATTCTTTATCTAGTACCACAGCCTTACCCTCCTTTTTTTAAGTTTGTATGATAATGTCCATATTAGCACAATTTTTACCAAAGTTTTTTCTCAGTTTTCTATTTAAATTACCATAACACATATTTATTCATAATCAGTCTCCTTATATCACCCTCACACATCTCACAGAAAGACTTTACTGTTGAATGTCCTTATTTACACAGACCTGTCAGTGACCTAGTGAGGACACTTTGGGTAGTTTACATGCATTTGCCTCATGAGTGTTTAGTAAGTTCTTCAAAATATTGCTGGTACATGTGGAAGAGCATATATGTTTTCCCAGGACTACACAGGAGAGAGCCAGGGCTTCGCCTCCATGAGTTACTGGTTGCAATATATTGCACTCGTGCTCCACCTGGTCCACAGCCACAGTGGTTTATCAGTAGAAAATGGTACCATATTTTGAACTGCCAGGTAGTCTGTGATGCACAGAGGGTTATTTCCTGTGTGTGTGTGTAACCTTAGTAGTTCATGTAACCTACATGCCCACTTTTAGAGTGGTGATTTTCAACAGAGTTGTCTAGTTCTTGAGTCCTGGGACATCATGCAGACTAAATGCTGATAGATACACATACACTATACATGTAGCAAGTCTCCCTCCTCCCTCCAAAAAATGCTGCACTGAGATTTGTAGGGGATGTTGGCCGTTCCACCCCCGAACTCTGGCTTATGACCCGTGTGCGCCCCTAAACCAGTGACAAAAAATACCTTACTTTATTCCCCTTACCTAAACATGTAACATCAGTGAACATGTGTTTGGGCTGCAGAAAGCACATTTTTATTCCCTGTATAGATCTGATCAGTTTCTATAGTACTCTCCTAAGATAACCAGCAAGATGCCTGTGGTATGTTCCATGTTTCATAACATCACCTTATTACAACACAGGAAGGAGGGATGGAGGGAGACTGCTGTGGGTGACAGTCATTGTCATTTACAGCAAAAACTAAGTGAGAAATCTTGCCAAATGGGCCACATGCAAAGGCTACGTTTGGTGGAAGAATAAATGGTATCAAGGTTTTTTTTCCTTCTGTGACATGGATGGGACACCATCACGTGACCATGACCTGTTTCATCTTGTGGGTAAGAAGGCCAAGTCTCTAAAGGACCCCCCCCCCCCATTGCCAGGATGGCATATTACTTCCTGTTCAAAATCTAGATGGAGGTCACTGCTGAGGTATTCCACTCCTGATACCTGTTGTGGGTAGAAGGCCTTGTGACAATTCCATACATAGCTGTTGAGCATGCCCCTGCAAGGCCCCACATACTTGTTTGCCCTATGTTCATATCCTATCCTGTCCACAGACAATACTGCCAGTCTGGTTAGACATGAAGGCAGTGGTCACCATATGCATGGACGTATGTATTGAAGTGGTGTTTGTCACCATATATCTCAGTAGTTCGGTCATTTCATGATATCTGAGCTCTGGGTCATATGCAGCTGACAATAGTGCTGGACAGCATCCTTAAAAATGCCAAGCAACACACCTGCCAGTTCCACTGCAGTGTATGTGTCAGCAGACTGTACCTTAATGATACTCCTGGACATCCACTGAGTTATCCTCAATGGCGCATACGTTTTATGGTGCAGCTGTATGTTGTCACAGGGTTGGTTACCTTTGTGTTGCTGATCTGTGGTGGGTATGATAATGGAAGAAACAGTGCATACGTCTGACTCTGCCATTTCAGACACAGATGTAGCACATGTAAGGCTTTCAATCACAGGAGGCCCTTCCACCATAGGAGATGGTGTGGTCTTAACCATTACAGTCACAGGTTGCTCAGTATGTTAAGCTGCACATATATCCTATGTGGAGGGAAGATGTTCTTCATGTTTCACTGTTGCAGTCATCACATTTGGGTTATCTGCCTGCAGGTAGCCCTCAGCCGGCCTGAATACCAGAGTCTTCAGATTTCTGCGTCGGATGCTGTCTCTTCTTCCATGATGTCAGATCGTCAGGGGTATAAAACATGCAGCCGACGCCATTACATCAGTCTTTCTTGCCATGTGGTGCCTGAAGCAGAAGCAGTTTGCAAGTGTTGGTTGGCCATCTCCTGAAATTTTCGTTTTTGAGTTTCAGACCCAAAGTCTTCAGAAAAGATAAGTACCCTATTGGGGATCCTTTTTCTTGCTCTAACCGATGTCAGTAAAAGTTAACATTTGTCTTACGTGTGGAAAGCAAATACCTCATAGGGATTTTCATTCATACTGCATCCCCTGTTTAGGCCCAGACCACGACGTCCCTCGCTGTCGGTTTTGTGCCTTGTTCAACGCCCAAACTATTCGTTGTCGGGCTATTTTTGCAGCCAATTATTTTTGTACTCGATCTGCGTACTCCAAAATGGTTTCTTTAAGCCATCCGACTACCGATCTTCTGAAAAAACGTAAGGATAAAGACAGAGACAGACCGCATAGGTCCAAAACTGCCGATGACGCTTCCGTTAAGCTAGACGCCAGTCTGCCAGTATTCAGTGAGGTGCTTTCGCAGCCCCTGATACCCGCTACTTCAGATTCGCAGGCCTCTACTGAGACCCATTCGGAATCCGGTATGCTGCAAGATGCTTCTTCGTCTATGGAACGTGCGTCTGTCTCTACCTTGGATGGGTCTGGAGCCGCTGTGCAGGCACCGGCTTTTGAAGGTGTATTCAGGCCTACAGACATTCATATAAACCGACACCATTGTTTTCATCCCAGGCCACAAACTCGCACTATGCTTAGAAAAAACAATGACCAAACCGCAGGCTCAGGCCCATATGCCTCAAAAACAAATGCTTAGAATGGCTGAAGACCTTATTACCTTAATTAGGAGAAGCCAGCCTTCACCCTCTAAGAGACCTAGAACTGATTTTCTTTCTGATTCTTCTGATCAGGAATCTGATATTTCTGCTCCTTCTGATTACCAGGATTTGCCCTTATCTACTTATGAGGATTCTAATGCAGAGGATTCCTTGCCCTCGTCTTCCCCTCCAGAAGATCTTTCTTTTTGTGAAACCTTGCATACTCTTAGGGAGCATTTCCGCTGGGAAAGCCAGGATTACTCTGAGTCCAGAAAGAGACTTAGGGAATTCTTACTCCTACCTCAACACAGGCCTTTAGCTATTCCTCCTGTTCCGGACATTGTAGATGATACTTTCTTGGAATCTAGCCTTACCCCAGACACTACCTCCAGCTCCCAGAAAATCTGACAGGTACAACAGAGTACCGGACTCTGACAAGTAACTCTTCAAGAATTCTGCGGATCCAGAAAACATTTCCCAAGGACCAAAAGACATTAAGGCTACTGCTGCCAAAAATCCTACCCCTTCTGATAGAGATTCTAGAGCCTTGGACAGATGGGGTAAGAAGGTATACACTTCTGCTTCTTTAGCCATTAGGGCTTTAAATTGCCAGTTTCATATGTTAAAGTATCAGCAGTATATTATGGGGCTACTTAAAACAGAAAATTATGTTGATTCCTGACTGTGTTGAACACAAAGAATTGCAAGATTTAATGCATTCTGCAGAACAGGTTGGTAAACATACTTTGCAATTTGGTTTTGACGCTTTAGAAGCATCTTGCAGGGCTGCTGTCACTGGGTCTGTACTTAGAAGGCATGCTTGGCTTAAGGAACAAAACTTGCCAGACATGTTAAAGCTAAATTACTGGATTCTCCCTTAAACCAAGACCGCCTTTTTGGTAACAAAGCAGAAGAAGTCCTCAAAAGGATGGAAGAAAAAGCTAAATCTATGTAAACTGTTAAAGATTTCCTACAAGTACATCCAGATTTAGTAGTCATTGGCCTTCAAAGAACTGGTCCTTTCCAGTCCCTTCCAGGCCTTCTCAGTCCAAACCCAGGAACAGCAGACCACCTAGGCTACAGTCTCAGGCTACACACAGATATAAGCAGTGGGGGGCTCCCACTTCCGAAGCAGGGAGTAGTAAGCTACCCCCCTACGGAAAAATGGCACAATGACTTAACCTTAATCCTTCCAAGACCTGCTCAACTACCTGCTCCCTTAGGAGGAAAGCTCACCCTGCATGCAAAAAACCTAGGAACTCATTACGCAGGACAACTGGGTTTTGAACATAGTCTCCCAAGGATACAGATTCCACTTCCACACACTGCCAATGCCAAATGGTTGGCCAAACCTACCCCCAAATCAAAGGGCGGAGGCCCAACAGCAGGTTCTCTCTCTCTCAGTATCAGGGCTATTCAGCCTGTGCCAGCAGAACAAAGGAGATGAGGTTTTTATTCAAGACTTTTTCTGGTACCCAGAAAAGACAACTCCTGGTGTCCTATCCTGGACCTCTCTATTCTTAACACCTTTCTGGTAGCTCCAAAATTCAAAATGCTAATTCTTCAACAGCTTCTTCCTATGTTAGCCAAGGATTCCTGGCTGGCAACCTTAGACTTAAAGGAAGCTTACTTGCACATCCCAATAAGGGAATCTTGCAGGAAATGCCTACGCTTCAGGGCAGGCTCCATGCACTATCAGTTCTCTGCACTTCCCTTTGGCTTATCTACTGCGCCCAGGGTATTCACAAAGTGTCTAGCTCCAGCCATTGCATTTTGCAGGCAGAGAAGTATTCAAATTTACCCATACTTGGACGATTGTCTGATTCAGGCAGAAAGCTGGGACTTGCTATTACACCTGGCATTTCTAAATAAACTTCTAACCTCACTGGGGTACACCATCAATGAAAAGAAATCTCACCTAGTACCCTGCCAACTGATTGTATTCCTGGGAGCAAGCTTGAACACAACTTCCCAGATGGCATTCCTCACTCTGGAGAAACAAGTTTATTTGACAACTTACTTTAAACTATTGGCCACAAAACCCCAGCTATCTGCAAGGAAAATACCGCAAGCCCTGGGGTTCATGGCCTCTTGCATTCTACTAATTCCATATGCAAGACTGCATATGTGGAAACTCCAATGGTATCAACATTCTCAGGACCTGGAAACGATTTCTATCATTCCTTGTATGAAGACAGAGTTCCTTTGGTCTGCAGAGGCTTGCTACCACAACAAGGGACTCCCTTTCACTCTACCCCCTGCTGCCCAAACCATAACAACAGACACATCAGACTATGCACGGGGGGTTCACATGGCAGGGCAATGCATTCAGGGCAAATGGAACCCGAGACAGATGCACCTGCATATCAATCAAAAAGAAATGTTAGCTGTACAAAATGCTCTGACAGCCTTCAAAGACCGTATTCTTCTAGGACAACTATTGGTAAAGACAGACAACACCACAGTTATGTGGTACATAAACAAGCAGGGGGGAGCCCACTTGTACCCTCTCTGCAGACTAACCATGGCTCTGTGGAACACAGCCTTGAGCTACCAAGTACACCTACAAGCTCAATTCCTGCCAGGCAAACTAAATTCACTGGCAGATGACTTAAGCAGAAATCTCATGGACCCACACAAATGGAAACTAGAACCCAAAATATTCAATCTCTTGAGGAACAAATGGGGGAGTCCAGAGGTAGACCTGTTTGCCTCCCCTCAGAACTACCAGTTGAACAAATTCTGTACAAGAAGTCCCCAAAGTCAAGCTTGGAAAGTGGATGCCCTGTCCTTTACCTGGGAAAGCCTCTCGGTTTATGCCTTTCCCACTCTGCCTCTCCTCTCGAAGGTTCTACTAAAGATCAAACAGGACACGCCAAGGACAATACTGATTGCACCAGACTGGCCTTGCCAGCACTGGTATCCCCTCTTGCGCAGTATGACACTGCTGCAACCATGGCACCTGCCTCAGACCCCTTCCCTGCTGTCCCAACAGGCGGGCCACATTCTGCACCCTCAGCTTCAAACCCTGAACCTTGCAGCCTGGCTAATTCCTTGAGCTCTCCTCTAGCATCCCTCAGTAAGCAGGTGCTGGATGTCATTCTGGAAGCAAGGAGGCCTAGTACTAGAAAATCCTATGCTGAAAAGTGGAAAAGATACTGTTCCTGGAGCCAGGCTCAGGGGATGGGCACAACGGTGCCCAGCTTACCTCATATTCTACAGTAGCTAACAGAAATGCTCCACAAGGGCCTGTCCTTCTCGTCAATTAAAATTCATGCCTCTGCCATTTCTGCACATTATAATACTGAGCCACCCCTCTTCTCTCACCCCTTGCTAAAACAATTCCTTAAAGGGGCCAAAAATTTAAGACCCCCCCCAGGAGAGCTCCCACTCCAGCCTGGGACCTTAACTTTGTATTGGAAAAGCTCACCCCCCTTTGAGCCAGCTGCAACAGCAGAGTTGAAATTCCTTTCTTGGAAAACAGCCTTCCTTCTAGCCATCACTTCAGCAAGAAGAGTGTCTGAATTACAAGCCCTCATGGCAGTGGAACCCTTCATTATCTTCCATGCAGACATGGTTTCCCTCAGGAATAATCTTTCCTTTATGCCCAATGTGGTGTCTAGTGTGGCCCTAAATCAGTCCATTCATTTGCCTACTTTTTTCCCTAATCCACAAAACAAAGGGGAGTGAATACTGCACTCTCTGGATGTGCAGAGACAACTTAGATTTTATTTGGACAGGACTAAACCTCTCAGAAAATCTGAACAGCTGCTAGTTGGCTTTGCTGCAGGGGCAGAGGGGAAGGCCATTTCAAAGCAAACCATTTCCAAATAGATAGCCCATTGCATTCATTTCTGCTACAAGCACCATGGAAAACCTACCCCACAGGGGATACAATCACATTCCCACTCTAATATCACCCTCCCCATCCAACCACTACCTTTCTTTCCACTCCACTAACTACCTTGATTATAGCAAGCTCAGATGCTCATAAGCCAGTACTTGTTATACAGCAGGAACTTCTTCTTGTAACATTTATTAATGTCTGTTATGTACTTCACAGATAAAGATTCTAGTTGTCTACTGATGTACTATGTTCTTCATCTGTAAATATGTTGTAAGTAATTGCTATGTAAATTGTGAATTGCTATGTAATCCAATGTAACTACTGTCTGTTTATTTTAACTGTGGAGCTTTTCTCCCTGGGCCTCCGCTGAAAATGGACCTACGTCCAGTCGTGTCAACAGATATAAATAAATAAATAAATTCCACCATGGCTGCATCTACCTCTGCAGCTTTTCTCAGAGGAGTCCCTACCAGGGACATTCTAGAAGCTGCTACCTGGAGCTCGGTACATACCTTCACCAAGCATTACCACATGCCTATCTTTTCTAAATCCAGAGCTGGATTTGCCACTGCAGTCTTGCAGGGCTTAATAGCTGGCCCTAATGCTCTTTAACTTCCTCCTCCCTTCCTTAGCTTTAGGAATCAACCCAAATGTGATGACTGCAACAGTGAAATATGAAGAACATAATACAGTTGTGTACACTTACCATAAATGTAGACGTTCAAGTGTATTCACTGTTGCAGTCCTGGTTACCCTCCCTCCAGCCACCTGACTTCTCTTGGCTCTACCTTTCCTTCTTCTTTGGTGTATTTATTTTTCTGGTGTATTTGCTTTTTGATGGGGGTGTACCATACCATATAATTGCTTCCTATTGTGGGGGGCACCTGACATCTGTGGCAAGAAAAATTGATGTAATGGCGTCGGCTGCATGTTTTATTCTCCTGACGACCTGAAGTCATGGAAGAAGAGACAGCATCTGACGCAGAAATCCAAAGACTCTGGTATTCAGGCCAGCTGAGGGCTACCTGCAGGCAGATAACCCAAATGTGATGACTGCAACATTGAATACACTCGAACATCTACATTTATGGTAAGTGCACACAACTGTACTTTCTCCACCCAGGAGTGAGACAGACACAAGTGCTGATGTGTGCTGTTACTGTAACATGCCCATGTACCTAAATATCATTGTCAGAGTTTGCAAAGGGGCTAACGTCAGACCATTGCTGAACTTCAGCCACTGCTAGTTGTTAGCCATCTATCTGTGAATGCATAACGTACAGAACACCACTGAGTACACTTACATATGCTACAAGGGTGCCTATGTGGAATGTGGGCAAAAGTGTAAATGTAGTGAATTTCTTGTTGCTTAGTTTTGCCTTCTCTGGCAGCACCACCTTGTTGCAGTCCTGATGTACCTATGAAGAGAAATGTGCTTTTTCCCTACTTTGTTAACATAAACAAGCATGTGTAATGGATGCATATGCAAACCTCTGCTATATCCTACTAACCTGTTGTATCACCAACAAAGACATGGATAGGTCATCTTGGAACTGATGCTCACACTACCACTGGGTATTAATGCTACTGCATCTTCTCCTTCCAGTGAATTAAGAAAATCCATATCTGTCAGTGTTGTGGACCCAGGAGGGCTACACCTGGTGGTGAAATTCTCATCTGCAATCTTCTGTGCCTTAAGCTTGGGACTGCTGATCATATCGGTCGTGCGACACCAGCAATAGTAAACCAGTGTGCACTTGTGCCAGTCCACCACTGTGATATGCTTCAGCATTGACTGCCATCCATCATGCCTGATCCCTCAGTAATTGGTCTGCAAAACCTCAACCCATTAGCCATAGACCCTACTGCATGACTGCCTACAGCAGAACGTCACTTTCAGCATCATTGAACTTCTTCAGCAACTGTCTGCTATGCCTTCTGAATGTACTGACAGCTGCTTAGACAAGGGGAATATTTGTACAGTAACTGAGAATGTACCTGTTCCACATATGCACTTATTCACTGTATGCTGCAGTACAATATAACACTTCTTAGTAGAGATTAGCCTCTAAATAGTCTTCTCAAATGGAATGATAAGCCCCCTACCAAAGCTCATAAAATGCAGTTGAGTCACTGAGACAGCCAGGAATCCATACATCATATATGAGAAACCATTCTGCTAACACATGTAGATGCACCAACGTGACACACTTCACATTGTCATGTTGTTGATGACTGACATCAGTTATCAAAATGAGAAGTGTATGCACAGCAGTGAAAACCAGATATCTGCAGAAAGACTTGTAGAAAATCACTTTCCAGTTACATGTGAGCAAAATGGTAAAGATTTTTTTCAAACTTTACAATTTTATACATAGTTTGTGAAGTACTTGGGCAAATAATGCATTGTAGCATGAATGTCTGAGTCATATAATTCGGGTTTTGTAAATCACGTAATTTAGCTTTTGTGCATCAGAGCCTTTTCATGCAACAGGTACTTGAGAGCTCTGTCACATTCATAGAGTCCAGATACTAATGCACAGTAGCTGTACAGGCATGCTCACTGCATGAGTTAGCAGAGAATGCTTGCATGGAATGTGAATCTGAAATATGTGTAGGTTTGCAGCTCTCGGCCATTTTGTGTAACTGTTTGGATTTCAGCATCTTGCAAGACAGGTCTGGCTTCTAACATCATACAACATATGTAAGGGAAATGAAGATTTTTTTCTTTTTCTTCCTTATAGCTGCTACAGATGGCAGCTACTGGATCTTTGTGAACAACTCTTTAAGAATGTGGATGTCCGGTATTACTTAGACCAGAAGCTTTCTAGAGCTATAGACAGTTAATGGTTTGCAAAACAGTGCAAACAACATTGTGATGAGTTCATGCACCATATGCTTGATTTGCTGCAGGAGTGGGAAGCCAGAGTCGTAGCTAGCAATTTCTCTGCCCTATGCCATTCTGATGTGGTACCCCCCTCAACTTTAAGTTGCAGAACAAAAAAAAAATCATCATAAAGGTCCTTAAACATCTAAATTCTGTGTGTGCCTGTTACCTTTTCATTCTCCTATGGTCAGTTTAGTATGTCAGATGCTACGACTCATTTACAAACGCATTAAATCTGAATATATGAGACATATTTGAACCTCTGATGATTCTGTGAGCCGAATTCATTTTGTAGTCATCATAGAATGCAGAGTGTACATTAACGAGTTAACTTGCATGTGATGATAAAAGGTAAGAAAGGAGGATGGTAGAGGTAACTGGTAGGCAGGAATTAATTGCTAGAGAAGTACATAAAACTCAAAAAAGAGATGGCTGGAAATGTGTTTGCTAGTTCTAAGGACACTGTCAAGAAAGAAGGTACTGGCCTTGTGGAAATAGATGTTATTTTCCGGCGAATGAATCCTGACAACCATCTTTGTTGATCACTACATTGAGATGAGTTAAAAGATAAGGCAAACTGTTATTTGTAGTAGCAAAGAGTAGTTTGTACTGACAGGTGCACTGCCAAGATACTGCATGGCAGTAAGTTATCAAGAGCGAGATTAAAGCACACCTATCAGGTGGGTGAAATAAATATAGTAAAAGCTTTGCATATGTTTAATGCTCAGAAATAATATAGTCACTTGTTAAATCAGTTGTATTTCTAACCACTTTTAATTTGATTTATACAGGCTGTTAGAGGTGCCCTGAACAGGTATGATATTATTTTTTATATATACTTACTTCTGCATCATATAAATGTTTATACAGATGAAACTTCTTGATAACTTTGTCCCATTTTTATAGATGCACTGTGAATATTCAGGAAATGCCAATGACTTCTGAATTTACACTAAATGGATTTGGATCTCCATTGCAGTATTTTGTATGGAAGAAGATGCTACCGATTATTAAACCAGGTAATGGTTTGTTTAAAAATGTGTAGATTTACTTAATAGGATAGGCTTTATGTGCTTAATTTGAGCAAGCAGCTTCTGCCTGTCCATCTTAATACTGTATAGATGTTTCACCTGAAACAGGACAAGACTGGTATGTTTAGTTTTCTAAGAGCATCAGTTTAGTGACTAATTAATAGCTGCAAGCTATGAAACTAAGGACTGTCAGACTTATGCCAAAAGTTCATGGGTATATGAAACTTACCTGCTACGTAGTATAAAAAGCTGTAGGGTCTGCTGAGAGGCTGGATTGCCTATATGTATAAATTAAATTTGATGAACAGGTGGCCTCACTAGAGGTGCCTCTTTTCCCAAGGGATTCCAGTAGTACAGGTAAGTTAAAGGACAACTGTAGGCTAAGAATGATTTCCCTCTTCTCAGAGGGAGTTTTTCTCCATACATAATGACTGCTAGATTGTCACATATAAAGTGTGATTTTAGTACTTTTCCCCTTGTATGGTATTTCTGTGCCAGTTAACCTTCTCAGAAACTACCATGTTAGGTTTGCCTAACATCTCTTACTACTTTCTTTAGGAGCTTGTCTCACTGGCTCTTAAGATCTTCCATCAATTACATTTTAAACTTTTGATTCACTAAAACCATAAAGAGTAAGATAGTAGCATCTGTGAATTCTTTCCCTCCCACTAGAGCAATGAAACAAATATATACCGGTTTATGCAATGTAGAAAAGTTATCCTCTGTAACACCAGACATATAACTTTGTTTGTCATTCACAGGTGAGAGTGAGCATCTTATGATAGAATGACTGCAAAACTTGACATTAATGGCTGAAAGATGGAGTGAGTGGGGAAGACACTCTGCACCTGACAAATCCGTAGCCTTTAAAAATATCTCATTTTAAAATAGGTATCTTTCATAGATGAATGAAGATAGGGCTCATTACAGTGTGTTTAGAAGATACAAGGAACACAGACCTGACAGAGTAAGCAAAAGGCAGTCTGTCTGGAGATTCTTAAAGTAAACAGTAATTCTGAGTACTCCAATCCTAAGTGAATGGGCAGACCAGCCTAAAAGAAAGGGAATATCAAAAAAGTCGTCTCCATCAGGCCATTTTGTGTTAGAATGAATTAAAAAAAGCAAGTGATACTGCATGGATTTTACTATTACCTAGAATACCATAATAACCTTCTCTTATAGATTTTATGTACAGTGGTCTTTATGATCCTTTAAATGACTGGCCTAAGGTCAGCCTATATGCAGAAGGCTATTGATGAAATTCAAATCTAGGTGTGTAGGTTTGAAGTCTCAAACCTTCATTATTATACTGTATGACCTTCTAAATTGCCTTTTGTGTCTTGGCGTCTGACACAACCTCTGTGGAAATTAAACCAGTGAACTACTGCATATCAGCCACCAGTTTATCCCAGGTACCACTGTGGAACCTGTTTAATTATTGCTTGACCAGTGGTAAAGGAGAGATCTCCTAAATACAAGGAGAGAGCAAGGGCTGTATGCCATGTTTGCATATAGCAAACTTTTTGAGAGGAAAACTGTGCATATTACCCCTTTGTTGTGTAACCATCTAATAAATTATTCACTGGAAGTAGAAACTTATTTCTTTTGGGAGTGAACCTTTGAAATCCATGCTTTAACCTTAGAAAGGATTTAAAATAATTTTTACTTAACCTTCATTTAGACTACTGCTTTTCGATTGTTTTTTTATTAATTTATTCTGTTTTGATTACCTCACAAAACATATTATGCACAACAGGCATATCTCAGAAGTATTTGTGCAATTAAATGACTTACAGACGGAATGAGAGTAAGTAGCTGAACGTTGTCACAGTCAAACCATGTCATACTGAATGTAGTCCATTCACACCTTGCTATTTTAAACTGAAAGGATGCATTATGTATTATTCATGGTTGCATGTTTGGGATTATGCCTGATCAGTCATGTTAAAGCCTTTAACCAGTAACCTGCTTAAATGTCTGGATCAGTGGTTCCTAATCTGGGTGTCCCAGCACTCTGGAGTGCCCTAGTATCATCCGTAGGGTGCATGGTGAAGTAGGTGGAAAGTGGAAGCAGTTTCTTTTTTATGACTTTGATTACTTTTGTGTATTTATGTGGCAGGAATAATTGCTAAATGCACTCACTGCAATGCTTTAATGTGATGGAATGCAAGTTTGAACGTTAGTCTTGAAGCTGAACTCACAAACATCACATCGGACCACAAGACAGGGCTGCCCATGATTATTTCTTGACATGTATCTAGTGCAGGAAAAATGAAAAATCATAAGGCAAAGCAACTGAAGACTGAAAGGATACAAAAAGAGAAGGTTTTTGAAAGTGCTTTGCAGTGGCAGAACTAAAGCCTTTATTCAGGGTACCATGATTCTAAAGGCACCTTACCATCAGCCTCACCTCCAAAGTACTTATTATTTGGGAACACACTTTAAGGGATGAAACAGTCCTTCAAATGGGAGTCTAGAGAGTTCTCCCAGGCTCAGAATAATCTCAGATAACAGTGCACTGTGGGGTATTTTGCAATCTTTTTTTGTAGTACAAAGAACCAAATCTCAGTGATGTCTTTCAGTCACTGTTGCAGTACTTAGTCTTAGGAATTCCTGCTTGCAGGATTCCGTGATTGGCCCGAATTTCAGAGAACGTTACCATCCCCCATCAGCAGATGCCCTCCCTATCTGCCACCAGAACGTCAGAGGTGTAAAGGAGTCATCAGCTGGTACCATCGTCACTTCTTTCTTGCTGTGTCAGACCACTGCAAATGCTGTCAGTTGCATCGTCGGTTTGTTTATTAGACCTGAATACAGAAGTCATCAAAGCTGAATGCCCTGTTGGGGAACCTTCTTTGTATTTTCTACTTGTTTTTGCCTCTGTTTAACGTCTGTTAAGGGTAATAACTGCCTTTTATGTGGAAAACAAATTTTGCATAAGGACTTTCATTCCTCTTGTCTTTTCTGATTACGTCCTGAGCATGATATCCCTAACTGTGAGTTCTGTGCTCATTTTAATAATAGAACAATCAGACATAGAGCTGACTCCCTCAGTAGATGCCTAACAGAAGGTAGTAATAGACCTAGGCACACAATGGAATCCAGCAGTCGCCAGGCAGGATTCCCTAAAAAATGCAAATAAAAGCAACTGAAGGAGAAGGAAGTTAGTGAGGCCCGTAACACTTTACCTATAAACGACTCCCTAGCACTACTCAAAGTCATTAATTCAGGTGAGGAGCATCTGCAAACGCTGATGTCAATGATGACTGGACCCGACTCCTCTGGTGCGATCCCTGTGGAGCCCACTATGTCTTTCTCCCTTTCCGTGTCTTCAAAAATCAGAGCTGAGCAGATGTCCTTCCGCTCTGAGACTGCTTCACAAATTCCAGCCTCTGATGCTAGTGCCATGGTTCCAGAAGATGAAGAAGGAATCCCTCTGATAATGGTTAGGGAAGTTTATCCTCGGCCCCAGTCACAAACTGAAGCAGCTTTTTTGCATCTTGAGGCCTTGTCCACCAGACCTAAGTCCATGCTGTCCATGTCGCTGGCTCTTGCATGCCAGCTCACCTCACAGGACCTAGTCAGACTGGAAAAAGATTTCATCGACTTCATGAAATCCAGACAACCTTCCCAGGGAAAGGAATCCGTGTCAGGAATTCCTTCTGGGGAAAAAAAAGGGGTACCTCCCCCAGTGGGACTCTGATTCCTGAAATTCTAATGAGGAAGAAATGGCTTTTGTGGAACCCTCCCCCATACCTTGATTCAGATTCTGAAGACACCTTGCCCTCAGCCTCACCCCCAAAGTACTTAGTTAGGAACACACTGCACAGGATGAAAGAGCCCTTCAAATGGGAGTCTAGAGAGTTCTCCCAGGCTCAGAATAATATCAGAGGGCTACCACATCTGCCTGAACCCAGACATTTGGTGATTCCTCCAGTTCATGTTGCCTTGGATTATGTGTTCACTAACATATTGCAGCCTGAATCTGTTTTCCCTGCTGCCAGGAAGCTAGATCACCTCTACCATATGCTGGACACCCACAGGCATCTATACAAGAGTGCATTGGTGGTTTACTCTGTGATATCTCTGGAGTCCAACAAGAGAAACTCTGGTGCCAAATTATAGGGAAAGTAGGATACTGAATAGAATTGGCAAGAAAATATACACTTGTGCTGAGCTCTCAACTGTTAGTTCCTCTTTGGGTTTTTACAGGAGCAATTTAAAACTAAGGCAGATTGGATCCAGGATAAGAGTCTCAAGAGGGACATTCAGAAACTGGCCAGTGTTTGCATCCATTTGTTCAGACACTCATTCAAATGTGACTTTGATACTGTAGATGAGTCATGCCAGGCAGCAGCTATGGGGTCTGTGAACAAGAGACATGCCTGGCTGAGGATTTAACCTCCTTCAAATCAAGTAAAGCTGAAATCCTTAATGTCCGTTTGGATAGGGAGTTCCCCTTTGGTTAATAAAATGGCAACTTAGGGAAAGAAGTAAAACTCTTTATGCATAACCACATCACAGCTAAGGGTTTCTCTTCAGACCTCCTGCTAAGAAAATATTTCACAAACTGGATGAGAAGGAGAAGACTATAAAGATTGATATTCCCCCACCTAGATACAATAGAAATTATCCAATTAAGACTCTGCCCTCCTCCCCACATCTCACTGATAGGACAAATCTAAGCAACAGCAGGGAGAAAAAGACCAAAATCCAGAAAAAGTGGCAGCACAACTTCTGACCTAGAGTGGGGGGGGGGGGTTGAGAACTCAGGCCTCATCAGAGAGCAGCTGTGACTATTATGAGCATCTCCCTCCCTTCTTTCCTTTCTTCTCAAAAATTCCACTAAAACCCTCCCTATCCCCCTGTACCCACTCATAATCAAGGCAGAAGACTTTCCGTCTTCTTTTCAGAATGGCAATGCATCATTCAGGAAAAATGAGTACTCCAAACTATCAGAAAAGGCAATTTCTTGTAGCTTTGGATGATCCCCCTTCATAGGGATTCCTAGAGTCCTAAAAGGAAGACATCATTTTAACACCTTTATTGAATTATCACTTAAGACATAGACCATCAAACATTCATATTAAAGAAAACAAATCATGTTAACATATTCCTGGTTGCAGACATTATACATCACATATATTATTTTGAATAATCAGCAATCCAACTTTACATACATTAATCCATTCCTGATTCCTTTAAACCTCATTCTTCCTGCAAAACATTGTCCTGCATGTACTGTACACAGAAAATCCATTTTTTTCTTTGTAATTATCTTCTACCCTTTTCTAAAGATCCCTCTTCCAGGTCTTTTATCTCTGTTCCAATATCCAGTACTTCAAATACACTTGGTTAAGATTTTGATTTCCATTTTCTGGTAACTGCTTTTTTGTCAGCCACCAGAATTAAACTTTATGAGTCCTTACTGTGGCACTTCCAAGATGGCTGCACATTGAGTAACAGCTTAATTCTAGCTCTCCTAGTATGAAAAGAGAAACTTAGCAGAGAAAGCCAGTGGGCTTAAATTTCTGGGTAAATTTCAGTAACTGGCTAGTAGGTACACTGCTTGGATGCCAGGAAAAAAGAAATACTGTGGACCTGAAGGAAAATCAGCTTCAAAAGATGACGAAGAAACAGTGACTGGGAAAAGTACTGCAGCTGTTCATCAAAAAACAGTGCAAGCTCCAGAAATTACTTCCAGAAACCTAGAGGAAAGTATACGGCAACTGCACACATACCTGATTAAAATAAATAAAACACTGATGAATTTGATAAAGAAAGACTTTCAGGATGGTTATTCAGTGGAATACCTGGGACAAAGGAAAAACAGAGTGCTTATATTAATTGCAAGAGGAGCTCCAGTAGTGATAGAAGAGGATAAACAAGATAATACTGGTAGAATTGTAGTACTAAGGGAATGCTGACAAGGGAGGAGGATTACACTGGCATGTATTTATATTCCACCAAAAACTGCTGCAATGGAGCTTAAGAAAATTCCATGAGAAAGAATCAGCTTTCAACAAGGAATATTATTTATAGGTGACGACTGGAATTTGATCTGCAAAACTGAAGATGTGTCTGTGGGTCCGGAAGGCAAAATATAACAAAGGAGGGTAGGTTTTTGAAAAATTTATGATAATATTTGGCATGGAGGATGTGAATTCAGTACTTGGAGTTCGGAGTGAATTTACATTTTATTCCTCAAGATACAAAAACTGGGCTAGGCTAGACAGAATTTACATTTCACAAGAACATGTGCATTTAATTGAAGGTCTTGATACATACCCAATAACTATTTTGGATCATGTACCAATAATAACTAAAATAAAAACACTGTAATGAAATAAAAATAAGATACTGGCACTTCTTCACCTGTCTGTTGAAAAGAGAGTAATTTAAGTAATGGGTAGTGAAAATTATTCAGGAGCTATTAAAGAAGATATATTTTTTTCTGAAAATATAGCAAGGGAGTGGGGTAAAATTAAAGTGGAGTTTAAAAATAGAGTGTAAATAAAATTAATGGAGATATTGTTAAGAAGTAACAAGAATTATTTAGAGGGACTGACAGATATTAAAGTATTGCAAAATAGGGGGAAATCCCACAGAACAAGAAGAGGAGCAACTGCAGAATGCTAAACAGAAAATAAGGGATCACCTTGATAATATGCATGAGTTTAGAAAGACTGCTGTTGAGCAACTGTTTTTTATAATAACTCTAGTGCACAAAAAGCTTTTATCATAATGACTCAGGCAACAGAAAGTAGAAAGGGCTGTCACCAAGCTTAGGGACTCTATAACATGAGATCCATATATAGCAATTGTGGCATCACCTTTGCCATTCTTTTAGCCATTGTAGATGTAAACACTTTATAATCACAGTTTAAAATTGAAATAAAGCTGGACCTGATGGGTGTTTAACCTCTTTAAGTATTACAGGCACCACAGATTTTTTTCTCCTTTTAAAATAGTATTAAACAAAACCTTCCAGATTTGTATCACTTTCTTCCCTCCCCGCTTCCAGACCTCCACTGAAATACTATTTACTTCTGGAGACTTTCATGCATATTGGTTGTATATCTCCATTTTTATCTCATCTCCTCCCGTTTTAACTGTTAGTTTTTGGGGCCTCATTTGTCTCTAACCTTGGAATATTTAAGTCTTCCATAATTATTTCCATTTGTACTTTTTCTTGATTTTCTCTGCTTTCTACAGATTTTCATAAAATGTCCATAATATTTTTAATACCTGTACAGAATCTCTGGTTATTTTTCTTGTTATATGCTCTCTAAGCTTGGCAGCAACCCTTTCTTCTTTCTGTTGCGTCAGTCACTGTGCTCTGAAGTTATCAAAAAAAAGTTACTTATCAGTAAGTCTTTTTAAATTCATGCATATTGTCCAGGTACTCCTTTATTTTCTCTTAAGCAGTCCACAATTGCACCTCTTCTTGTTCTGTGACATTCATCATGTTCTGTAATACTTTACCCTTTATCAGCCCCTCTAAATAATTCTTTTACTTCTTAACCACTTTTTTCATTTATTTCTACTCTATTTTTAAACTCCACTTTCATTTTATTCCACTTATAACTTCTGGAGCACTTTCTATATTCCCTAATAACTCCCAAATAATTTCCACTACCCATTCCTTAAATTTCTATCTTTTTAACGGGTAGGTGGGGAAGTGCCAGTGTCTCATTTTTACTGCATTACCCGGCATTTTTATCTTCATTATTACTGGTGTATGATCTGAAATAGTTATTTGATGTGTGTCAAAGATCTCTAAGCATCAAATATTGCTTGTTCTTATTTGCATCAATAATTCCAAAACCATGCTATGTACAAGGTTTTACAAGATTTCATCTTAAAGCTTACATAATGGCAAACTCAACTGCATTAATGTTTGACCTCTGTCTAGTGCAGGTAAAGAGATATTAACTGTTGTTTTTATGATATTAATTTATATAGGTATAAGTTTCACATTTTTTTAAATATCTCCGCAACCAAGTAACACAGACAGCACTCCTTAGCCTCATATGAAAGCGTTAAGCTAGATGAATAAAATGTTGCTGACGGAGCGTCTGTAACTTCAGTGGTTGCTGGGATATTGTAAGTTGTTTACAAAATATTACAAACATAATAGTTACTGTGTTTACTATGATGTATAAAATGTGGTTTAAGACCTAGGAACTAAAGAATGCTACCACTATAAAAATACTTTGTGCTGAGGAGTTTGCCATTTATACTTCTTTCATAACCCCTATGGTTCCAGAGATATGAACATTTGTTTGAAATGTGAGGACATCATTTCATTCTGTCAAAAGGCGTAGGCTTCACCCATTGAAAGTTACAGTGCAACTTTCCTGAGCTCCATTGGAGTGAATGAGTTAAATGCACATGTTCCTATGAAACATAATTTCTGTCTAGCTCTAGCCCAGTTACTGTACCTCGGGGAAGAATACATCCTACTACTGAATTCACATCTTCTATAACAAATATTTTCATAATTTTCTTCAGAAATCTAACAACTGTTGTTATATTTTCCCTTACAGGCCTCCCAGATACATAGTCTTCACTACAAATCACCCACTCCCAACCTATGCGTAATATTCCTTGGTGAAAGCTAATTATAGTTCCCAAAATTTTCTTAAGCACCGTAATAGCAGTTTTAAATGGAATATAAATATAAATGCATGCCAGTCTAATCCTCCTCCCTTGCCAGTATCCCCTTACCACCAAAAATCTACAATTATTATGCTTTTTCCTCTTCTCACACTATTTGAGCTCCTCTAGCAATTAATATAAGTACTCCACTTTTCCTTTATCCCTGCTATTCTGCAGAATATCCATTCTGAAATCCTTTCTTTATGAAATTCATGTACATTCATAGATTGTTACTAGGACAACCCAAAGGGCCTTTCTAAGCCTAGCTACATTTTCCCAAAGGAATAATGATGTCCTTCATCCAAATAGGACATTGAGAGCCAGGCATTTATACGCTACCTGTGTCCATAAGAAACATGGATGTCAGTCCCAGTGTAAACTTCCTGTTACTCATCCACTTGTCTGTTGTTGTGCTTAAACTGAGTATTAGAAAAAACTCAGCTTTAAATGGATGTGAAGCCTGTTCCATAGGAGGGACAGTCTCTGAGACACATATCTGTCTCTCCAGTATGTTCTGTTTATGTCACAGACAAAACTTAGGTCACTAGACCTTGTATTTCTGGTACACTCTGACTTATGAATCTGTAGGAGATTCATTAAGTGTAGGGTTTGCAGATGCCTTCTAAGCCAGTCATAGATCACCCCTCAGCAATCTATAGGAGACTTGAGTGAGGGAAATGGCTTTAAGCTGCTCTGCATAAGTCAGGTTTGTTACGCCTTGTATTCTTTTTGTAAGGACGTTTTGAGATCACTCTAGTTTCTGTGTATGCCTGGTTAGGTACATAGCAAAGGGAGTATTGTACTCTATGACTGGTCTGATAATGGTATAATACAGTGGGATAATGACCTTTTTGAATGCTTCTTTCTTATCAAATGTGTCTCCTGTAGCATTGCTGTTTGCACTCTGCATTTCTTAATATAATTAAGTAGTCTTTCACTTTTGTCTTTACCTATGAGATCATTCACATTCCAAGATAATATGGAAAGCATCACCATTATGATAGGAAGTCATTATTTCCACTCATTACAGATGACAGCTTTTTAAATGTCTTTTTTTCCAGCTTTTGTGATACATGCACTAACCAATGTTTGGCAGGCTGATCTTTTGCACAGTTTTTTCTTGCCATCTCCATTTAAACATTTTACAAGAAGTTTTGTGTTAAAGAAAACCCTCAAAAAAAAAAAACACTCCAGAACACCCCATAACCTGTTAACTTAATACAAGCACAGAAAACTATGTACATCTTCAAATAATGACATTTAAACCTCCTAATAGGATTAGTTTTCCCAAATAGCTGCAAACACAAGCCTTATTTAACCTAAAGTTAAGGTTATCCATACTAAGATGCATATTACTGACTATGCTCCTACTTATATTAATTAATGTCTATTCTTTTTTATTTTTTTTATTTTTACTCTCCTTCCAGATGTGAAAAACAACTTGCATACTTTCAGAAACCATTATCTTTTAGCCTAGAAGAAACCCGAGCTTTGGCTTTTTATTGGCCTGTAATCATCTTGTTTCCAAGGAAATGTAAAAAAAAAAATGTTACCTACAGCTTTAGGCTTTTAAAGATATGCTGAAACATTTATTGCTAAAGGAAAACTTTTCATTACATTCAGTGTTCTCTTGTTTACTTGTTTCCACTTAGAATATGTTATTAGATTAAGCTAAGGGTCTTAATCCAGACATTCACCTATGCAAAAATAAGAGAAATCTTATCAGCTCTACATATGTTATGATATGTATACTTTTGCACCCCACCCCCCACGTTGACAACCCAAGATTACAGCCTATTAACTTAAACATGCTTTTGTCCAGCCTTTTTTTCTCTTTTAACATTGTAATGCCTACAGTTTTTGTACTAAAAAAAGAAGAAAAAAAAAGGACAGCAGTTTACTTTAGTATCTTCATTACATACACCAGTAGCTGAAAATGCTTTACTATATAACATACAATTAAATTCATGAAAAGTTGTATATAAATACTGTTAAGAACAGAAGTTGTTTTACTTAGTTACATTTTTACTTCCTCTTCCCTTCCCTTTAGTGTCCTTCCAAACATTAATAACATGAAGTGAGGCAAATGCCTTAAGTTCCCCGCAAATTTAACAAAGTCAAAAAAGTTCATTCTTTCCAGTTTTTCTTGCACAACCCTATTTCACAAATGTGACTGATGCTTTGTAATCTCACATTTATTCACTAATTTCCATGTTGCCGGTCTTCCAGTTCATCAATATCTCCCAACTCCATACTGTTCATTTCCAAGGTACTCCCAATTCTTCTAGTCAAATCCTGTGCTTTTTTGTCTTTCAAACATTTTCCTTTGGAACATTGGAATAGGTTTAACTGGCAAAGTCTGGCAAAGTCTCTCATCAGCTTTATTTTCAGAAGAAGAATGAGAGGCAGAGTCCCCTTCTGATTGATTGCTCATGTTCTGTTGGACAAACTTTTGTATTTCCTCATTAGCCTTTTCTGTATAAAAAAATAACTTTAATTTCACAGGAAAAATATTCTGAAGACAGCTGGATATTTTTCTCTTTTGCCTGATGTACAGTGAGTAATCATTTTCCACATTCTACTGTCTCCAACTTTTAACACTTTGCCCTCCTGCCACAGTTATGTCAGGATCAACTCTTTCTGTTGGTAGGATTGCATCTTTACTAATACAGGTCTTTGCTGCTTTCTTGTGGCCAGGTTTGAAGCATACATACTATGTGCCCTTTCAGTCAACAAATTCTGCTGTGGAATATCAGTCCACTTGTTTATCTGTGCCTTCATAAAATTAATAAATTCCATTCCTTCCAGTTTCTCCAGTACAGCAGAAAATCTCAGGTTTTCCCTACATGTTCTGTCCTCTAATTCTACCATTTTTTGAAACATCTCTTTAGCAGTCTCATAGTCAGCCAGTCTTCTCTTCATTTTGACCCTTCATTTTTGCAGTTGTATCAGCTCATCTGAGTATCTGTTTATAGCTTCTTCCATTCTTTCTAGCCTTATGCTATTTGAGTTATATACTCATTCAGTGTTTGATTTATTATAATCAGCTCCAAGAACATTTGACTTATTTTTTACTTTAGCTTACTGGAAGCCATGTCTTGCACCAAAGCCAGAGTTTGAACTGCTTTTTGAAGAACAGCTGTAGGATTCTCCCCAGTCAGTGTTTCCCTTTACCTTTTCCAGATGATTTTCTTTCAGGCTGTGTTAGATTCTTCTTTGCTGGCATCCAGTCAGTGAATGTCCTAGCCAGTAATTGAATTTACTAAAAGTGACTTGTTCTCGGCCCTTGTCTTTTAGTTTCTTTTTACATACTGGGATAGCCGAAGTTAAGCTCTTTATCAGCATGCCACCATCTTTGTAGTTCTCAGATTTTTATTACATATCCTTATATAAGAGTTGATGCACTTGCTGTATTGCAGTTCTCTCTGTTCTACTTCACAACTATGGGCCATGACATCAGGAGGTGCACTGCAATATGTGCCAGACTCCTGCAGCATGATCATTATGGTGTGTGCCATTTTGCACATTGCTTAGATTTTTGGAGACTTGTGGCTGTAATCTGTTATATTCCATTTCCTTTTAAAGGCAGCCAGTTCCCTCTTTACTTCCTGTCTGTCTTCCTGGTGTCTCTCCACAGTTCTGTCCATTCTGCCGTGCTTGACTTCCAGCAAGGCATCCTCACTTTGCTATATCTTGTGAAGACTGAAGTGAGCTATTTATTCCATACCTTCTTCTGCAGTTTTAGTCTAAGTCTTTGCTTAGGCTGGACAGTTCTGCCCCTTCCCTTCCTTATTTCTGCTGTAAACCTTAAAAGCTTTACTTCTTTTTTTCCTGATCCCTTGTGCTAATGCCTTCAGCTTCCACCTTTGCTTCCTGTGTTGTCTTTGTTGCGTTTGTGTTAGCCTCCTTTTTACTGTTGCTTCCTGTGTTGTCTTTGTTGCATTTGTGTTAGCCTCCTTTTTACTGTGCCTCCTCTACCTACCTACTTGCTCCTTTCCACTTCTGGTAAGCCCTACCTTTTGTCCTCATTGGTAGTCTCACATGCCTGTGCAGCCACAGTGACCTTCTCCTCTTTCTTCCCTTTTGCCTGTGTCTTATACCCTTGTTTATTTTTTGAGTAGTCCATTCCTGACTGTCTAGCAAAGCTTGTTTACTTCCTGAATTACCTAGTGTTCTCCTAATTCATCCTTGACCCTTTTCCCCAGCAGAGTAGAGTCCTGTGTTATAAAATCCCATAGCCTTGTCTTTGGCCAGGATTCATAGAGGTTTATCAAAATCTGCAGTGCAGACTAGCTCAGGTAGTGGAAGCCCAGCAGCTGTGGGTGATTCATTGACACAGCCCCAAGCCATGCAGTGGAAAAAAATAACACAATGTAAATCTTCACTGCATATGTACATAAGGAATTCTTTGTGAATGACAGCATCAAGTCTCATGGATCAATTCAGAAACATATGAGACAGGCCCATTGCTTCAAAGCAAAGACCTCTTCTGAACACCATGGATTTTTTTTGTTCCTTTTTTTTGGATTTCCACAGCTGATCATCAGTTTCTCCCAGTACCTCTTCTTAGCCTACCTCTGACTCAATCTGACCCATATCTATGGGCAGCAAGGAGATTGTGGCCCCTCGGGCAGTATCACTGTACAGCCATGGAGTGTTTCTGTCTAATATTTTCCACTTCTACGTGTGCAGATTCACACTCCAAGGGCAGAACTTGCAATGAACATCTGCACTGAGCTACCCCTCACTTCCTCAGGGGCTGATGTCAACAACCCCCCCCCCCGAGGTAGCACTTTGCAGTTGTTTTACCAGTCTTCATCGGGGGGGGGGAACCAAGCTGAAAAATTGTGACCTGAATACATGCCCCTCTTCCCTCCCCCAGTGGATGGGTACACCCATCCTCTCTTGCCAGTTCCCCAGATGCCCAAGGCAATAATCAAACACAGGCCACTCGGGCCATTGTCAGACCCTTATTCCTCTACACAGCTGCACATAGCCCTAACACCATGGATTTCTGGTGAGCAGATCTATGAGTATTTTAGGAGTAGAAGTGGCTGATGTTGAGCAATGATTAATGAATAATTAATGGCCACCAGTGAACCCATTGCCTTTCGTGTCTATCCACTACAGTGCCGAAGGCACTGTCATCCCCTTACATACAAGCACCTTACAGACTAGCAGATAATGGACAGTGAGGTCATACAAGAACTAGTGTTGCTTGAAAGCATAACCAAGGGGGGAGTTATGTGGACTGTCAGTCACAGTGGGTACAAAGGTATGTGTAGTGTTAACATCTTAACATTAATGACCTTCCACTGACCTACAGGAAGTATTTTAGGCATATTGCAGGCATCAGCCTTGTGTCACCTACACCAGTTTCTTGGCATCATGCTGCAACATGTTTAGAAGCATGTCTGGTTTTCCAGGAATGCAGAGGAGAGAACCACTACCATGCAGGCATTGCAGCAAACCTATTTTCCTGTGGTCCTGGGAGCCATAAATTTCACACACATTGCTATCAGGAACCTACCTGGTCCACAGTAACTAAGATAAATTAGTGGGAAGGGTCTCTTCAACTGCCAGGTGATCTGTTATTTCCCAGGATGTTATAGATAATGTAACTGTGAGCCATCCTGGAAGTTCCCATGATTCCACATTTGGCACATCCAACCTGTACCAGTTGTTCATGTTGGGGAGACTTCCCACAAAGTTGTCTTGTCATTAGCTGATCATGTTAAAGGGTTGCACAGGGCAATACACAAACATACTATGCAAGCTGTCAGTGGGTAACATGTAATGGTATTGTTTTGTATAGGTGATTACAGGCCTGCTTTGGATCACTGGATGTTGACCCCATCAATAAGGCCCTGACAATAGCAGAGATGATTTTATAACACTGAGCATGCAGCAACTCATAATGTTTTGGGGCATATATCTGAACAAGTGAAGGGTGCTTTGATACATCAGGAGGTGCAGTGCAATATGCATCAGACACCTCACAAAAATCCTTGAGGTATGTACCATTTTGCATAGTATTGCCGTTTGGAAACAGCTAGAAAAGTAGGGAAACATCCCAGCAAGACACAGCTTAATAGTAGAACCAGCAGTGGAACAGTAGGCTGTAGAGTCCAGAAATGAAAAGACTGCATCAGTACTACATACAAATCAGAGGCAGGTGCAATGCATTGCAGTGATAGTGAACAGGCAGTATCTGGTCTACAACCATGGGCCATGACAAAGACAGCAAAGAATAAAATTGCTACAATGTGCATTAGGCATAACCTTACACATGCAGATTAGAGTGGTGGACAACAAAGAGTCATCATTACTCTCACAGATGGTTAGGGAGACACAGCAACAGCTGACAGCAGCACTGTCATATGAGGTTGGGTCATGAAAGATTAATTCAATTGCACTTACTGTGCTAGCTATCCATGGATGGGGTGGAACTACCATGTTATGACCATTGGGGATGACCACATTGGTGATCTACAGTCTTAGGGCTTGATGTAGTCTGTTGCAGTGATGATGTACAACTGTGAGATGGAGTGCATGTCCTCTGATGGAGAGACCCATGGCAGGATCCTACAGAGGTTCACCATCCATAACTTTGCCAATGGTCATGAGTATGTCTGGTGCTCCATGTGCCCACAGATGATAATGACTGTGTAGAACTTTGGAAATATTTGTGAGCACCATGGTCAGGAGACCCAGGTTTTGAGTAAAAGCAAAATTGCCGTCCACAACTATGAGACTGCCAATTGCCAGATTTGTCAGGCTTTGTTGCATTAGCTGACAGTGAAGGTGTCGTAGCAGAAGTCTGTGTACTCTGTGTAGGGGGTGGCACATGTCTGGCCACCTCACATATAGACCGTCCTACAGCCACTCACTGCAGGGCTTGCAGAATCAGACCTGAGGATGGTTGCCATGTGTTTCATCAAAGCACTTGTGAAAACCACATTTATGACCAGAGACCTTAGCAGCAATATCAGTTCCTTTTCCCTGTCCAGGTGTTGCACATCATCATTCAAGCCTTGTAGCACATTCACAGTCTCCATGGTGTTGTTGTTAACAGCTGTCTATGCCTAGATCACTGAACTGTACCTCCACTTTCTTATTTTGAATGTTATCCCCAGACCAGTGATTGATGCTGAGTCATGGCAGCAACCCCCCTCACCTCAACCCTATGATGGGTATGCATATGTCACAGACAGTATGAATGTTAGAAGCTGTGTGGGCTGAGAATTCATGGGGAATCTGTATGGAGCTCACAGTTACAGGAATGCAGCACTACAGATGTATTTGTCCTGATACATCTTGTCTGCAGCACCTTTGTTGAGGTTGTACATACTGTGAGCATGGGGAAGGGGGGGGCTGTAGAGTAACCCCTCTTTCTTCTAGCTGGTGAAATTTTCCCGCTACTGTCTCTCTCTCTAGGGTCTATGGCATATCCTCTACAAATAAGGGCTGCACATAGTCAATGGGTGTGTCAGGCCATCTATGGGAGTTATTCACCAGTGGCCTCTGGCTCCTTTCTCCCCATTATACAGCATGTACAGATGGCCACTTTACTACTATGCAGAACCCCTAATCCCCTCACACTGCAGTTGTCATGAGTTTAATACACCCATTTTTACATCTACCTATTGACCTTGTATAATGATGGGCATACCTTGTTACCCCTTGCCTAAAGTGTATTGCCATGCTAACCCCTGTAAACAGGGGTCTACATATCCTTTGTGTCCTTTCCTATGTACCCATTATCCATGAGAATAAGAAAGAGACCATTTGGCATAATGGTTAAGGTCTTTATCTCCTATGCCAAGTTACAAGGTTCGATCCTAACCTAAGGCTAATTCCTGTATAGAGTTTGCATGTTCTCCCTGTGTCTCTTTGGGGTGCCTCTTACCTCCCAAAAACATGCTGAGTGTTTTCACCTCAAACTCAACCAGGAAGACTCTAGATTGTTAACCAAAAATCAGCGAACCAAATAATTCATTTAATCAGAGCAAACTTTATTAAGTGACAGTTAAGTGCTTTCATCCCAAATGGGACTTCTTCAGAACTGAGGTCCAGTCCTTGTTTCTTGATATGGGGAGGTCCAGTCCTTGTTTCTTGATATGGGGAGGTCCAGTCCTTGTTTCTTGGTATGGGGAGGTCCACACATTGTTTCTTGGTATGGGTTTTGCTTATGGAGGTCCAGTCCTTGTTTCTTGATATGGTGTTTTGCTTGTGGAGGTCCAGTCCTTGTTTCTTGATATGGTGTTTTGCTTGTGGAGGTCCAGTCCTTGTTTTTTGGTAAGACTCTGGGTTGTGTCCTGCAGGATGAAGACTTTTTATAGCCCAACCACTTTGAATATCAACTGTAGTGTGCAGTATCATCTAGATAGGAAAACACAGATCACAAGCTACTTGCCATGTCAGGGCTAGCCACTTGGGAGTATAAAAATTGTCTCTAGGTGATTTGGTCATGTTGACTCATGTCAACAAAAATGTGTATTGGTATTTGCCGATGATAAGTAAGTTAAGGTCCTGACCTACACTAAGTACCCATTCTAATGGTAGGAGTGGTGTATGTGCTCCTATTGGTCAGCCTGTGCCTTCTATAAATTCCAGCAGCCCTGGGTCTTTAATCTACTGGCTGGCCAGCATCCAGTTGCCTAGCTTGCTTTACCTGGAATAGCTGTGTTGATTGAAAGCTGGATGTAAAATCAATCAACCTGCCAAACATGAAGTAAGAATTACTCAGTGTAGGTTCACTGACAGGAGGAAGCTTGCAAGTGGATGACATGTTAGTAAAGAGAAGGCTGGACATCCTATGTATCCAGGAGACAAGATGGAAAGGCAGTGCAACAAAGCCACTTGGCTTGGGATCCAGAGCCCACTACTCAGAAAATGGGGTGGGAATTCTGGTGAGGGAGAGGTTTCAGAAGACATTAAGAGATCTCATTAGAATTAGTAACAGAGTTATTGCAATCAAACTCCAGTGTAAGCGTAAGTAGGGCACTCTGTATAATCTCAGCCTATGCCCCGCAGCAGGGTTGTGATAGTGAGGAAAAGTGTATTCAGGCAGCAGTTACAGAATGTACCAGATAAAGCAAAGAAACATGAATAGGTGTTAATATGTGACCTGAATGCACATATCAGGACAGACAGGATATGAGGACTGCCTGGGTCCACATGGGTAGGACAAAGGGAATAAAGGAGAGGCCATTCTAAACTTCTGCCTGGCAAATGGCTTGATGATGGCCAACACATACTTCAGAAAGAGAGAGAGAGCGATTCACAAGATCACATGTAAAAGTGTCCAACATGCAACTCTTGTAGAAAAAGTGCATTGGAGTAGAATCAGTGATTGCAAAGTCATCCCCAGTGAAACTCAAAAAGAAACAAAAGGAACAAAGTGCCTAAGACTGCAACCATCAGCAACCACAAAAACTGTAAAAAAGGGCACTTGGAAGCATCAGATGAAAGGAGACTCCACCTTCGAAGTTTATAAAGTTGTAAAAACAGTGGAACATTCGGTCCACCAGATAAACCACTGGTTGCCACAATCTGCTGCAAGCAGTGGTCACAGCAGAAGGCTCTATGGTCAACTGAAACAAGGCTGAAGATCTATAAGTTGACTGAAGAGAAAGCACAATAGATTAATGAATTAAAGGGCTCTAGCACTTCAAGAAGAAGTGGAAAACTGAGGAACTGAAGAAGAATGGCAGCACTTCAAAACAAGTTGTATGAGGACTATAGAACAGATATGTGGCTGAGCCTGATGTGGAAGCAAGGTATACAAGGAAAGCTGGTGGTGTAATGCAGCAGTCCAGGAAGTCATCAATAGAAAGGGGTGCAGGAAAAAGTAGGATGTAGAAAAGATGGACCAGACTAGGAAGGAGTACTGGTTGGCTAATAAAGAGTCTAAGAGAGGAGCTGCAATAATAAAGAACAAGGCATCTGAGGCACTGTATCAGCCTCAGGAAAGTAACTTAGTAGATGCAACTTGATATAGTTTGTTTGTGCCAAGACAAAGAAAAGACAGAAAGATAAAGAAGACAGTCAGACACCCTTCATAAGGGATGCCAGCAGCAATCTGCTCACCAGTCCATGGGAAATCAAAGGCAGACAGAAGGAGCAGCTTCTGAGTGTAGAAATCCCCACAGAAGCTGAATGTGGAGGTCAATGCTAGAATCAGAGGGGCTGCAGCTAACTGGCACAGTGCCAGGGGTAATGTATGAGAGAAGAATTCCAATGGAGCTAAAAAGTAAGGTGTATAAAACAATAACGTAAAACAAGCGAATCAAACCAGGAAATAGGAAAATCCACGGCACACAGGATCCAAACAAAGTGCTCCAATTACCAACAGTAAAATAAATTCCTTTTAATTTTAAACAGCAAAAGTTCACAGTACGTGGTCCAGAACAGCAGAAACACAAATAAGCCAAGCGCTTTCACCTAGTGAATTACCAGGCTTTTTCAAGGCAAACAAAGCTGTCCATTACAAAAAACTTTTTAAATAACACCAGCAATCAGGTTAAAACTCCACCCATTAATTACATAAACCTGGTGGTTAGTAATGTTAAATTAAAAAGATAGTAAGCACTAAAATGCGTTTTTCCATACAGAAAATGCATGTTTTATATAAAACATACTTGTAAGTGTGTTAAATAATCCTAAACAATTTGGTGCAATATAAAATCCTATTGTATATATCATAGATTAATAAAATAAAATAAAATAAATTTGATGCCTGCAATACAATCATATGAGAACCACATTCCCGTCCCCAAAAGATTAAAATACACTAAATAAAAAGATGGGAAGGGATTAAGTTAAAATAAATACATAACATTCTAATTAATCCCACTAAGCTGTTTTGTTCAAAAGGAATTGTACAATACATTATCAAAATAAATCAGCTTTATAAGTGTGCTCTTCTCATTTTTAGAACGCTATTAATATTTAGAGCCTCATTCATCCCAGGGGGGGTACAAGCATCCAACCTTAACTGCCAAAACAGCTCACGATTCTCCAACCTAACTTCCCAATTACCCCCTCGTGGGTCAGGGACTACCTGCTCCAAAACCATAAATTTAAGGTTCATCCTATCACATACCTGGGAATGCTTAAAAAAAGCATTAGTGTCCTTACGTCTAGTGATGTCATATTGGTGCTCATACACCCTTCTCCTAAGCAGCCTCTCGGTTTTTCCGATATAAAAACCAGAACAGTAGTACAAATACCCATATACACCACCCCTTTAGTTGCGCAATTGAAGTGCTGATGAAATTTGTGCTTAAACCTTCTAGAGGGAATTGCGATGGTATCTTGGTCCAACATGTAATGACATTGGTTACAATATCCACATTTTAAGGTGCCAAGTTTCTTATTGTTTGTTTCACGAACAATATTCTTTCTCCCCTCAAAGAAATCCTTCAAGTTCTTACCCCTCTTCCTGACAAAGCTGGGCATCGAAGGGATAAACTGCTTTAGGCCTACATTGGTGGATACTATAGGCCAATATTTTATAATGATGTTTTCTAAGGCTTGAGAGTTAGAAGAAAAAGTGTATGCAAAGCTGTTCTTAAACTTGTCAACCATATTTTCTAAAGGTACTTCCATAGGTTGTACACCACTGCCTAATAAGGGATGATAAACCTTTTCCCTTTTACCAGAAACTTCCAGAGTCAGTTGTTCAATCATTCCAACCGGATAGGCCTTTTCCAAGAAAAGGCTGTGTAGAACCTTAATTTCCTGTTTATAAAATTCCGGTGTGCTACACATCCTGGAGGCCCTAATCAGCTGTCCCTTGACAATTCCCTTTTTCTGGTAGTAGGGATGCCCACTATCAAAGTGGAGATAGGCGTTGGAGAAAGTGGGTTTCCTATACAACCTAGACTGAAAGCAGTTGTTAGTGTAATCCTTTATTAGGGTTACATCCAAGTAGTGCAAAGTGTCCCGATCAATGTTATGAGTAAATTTAAGAAAGCTGGTGGTACCATTGATGTAGTCCAAATACCTCTCCAGTTCCTGTGCAGACCCATTCCATAAGATGCAAATATCATCCAAATATCTGGAATAGTGCCTAATCATACCTGCCCAGTCTGTGTTAAAAACAAACTTTTGTTCCCAGTAATAAAGCACACAGTTTGCATAAATAGTTGCACAGCTAGCCCCCATTGCCACACCTCTTCTCTGTCTGTAGAACTCCCCATTAAAGTATATGTAGTTGTTCTCCAAAACTGTCTCCGTTAATTCTTTGACCAAGTTTATAATTTTACCACTAAGCATTCCACTTGAAGTAAGCACCTGTCCAAACCATTCCAAACCCTCTTTGTGTGGAATACTTGGGAAAAGATCCTTAATGTCAATGGTGACCATTAACAGTTCTTCAGAAAACCACCTACGATGAACAGTCCTTAAAAAATGCCAGGAGTCCTTACAAATGTGGGCAATGGGGGAGAGTACTTTTTTAGAAACATAATCAATGAATTTGGACAAAGGTTCTGTGATACCACCAGCCCCTGCCACAATAGGTCTGAATCCAAGAGGATCCAAGCCTTTATGGGTTTTTGGAATCCCAAAAATGACAGGCACCTTTGGTTTCACAACATTGAAGTAATTATAAAGCTGTTCATTTATGGTTCCTTGGAGAAGATGGTCATAAAGGTAGTAGTTGATTTTCGAGTATGCTAAATCAATTTCGTTGAAAGACACAAGCTCATATTGCTCAAAGTCCTGCAACATCTGATGGATGTTAGAATCATATTCAACCTGGTACATCAAAACAACCCCTCCACCCTTGTCAGGTTTCATCACTCGACAACCCTCTTTCCCAATAGAGTCAATCAAATTGAATTCATCCTCACTAAGGTTGGGGGGCTGCCCAATTTTCTTTCCCGTACCAAGGTTCCTAATTTCTTTTTCCACCATCTCCTCAAAAATTCTTAAATGTGGATTGGTGGGTGGATTGAAGGTACTGGCTCTATTCAAAGCTTGATTGGAAAATTGTTGACCCTTAAAGAATAACTTGAGATTCAGTTGTCTAATAAAAAGCTTAAAGTCAATGAGGGTGTGCATAGGGTCAATGGAAATAAGGGGAACAAAATTAAAACCCTTAGAAAATAAAGAGAAGTGTCCATCCTCCATTTGAAAATCAGTAAAATTGAAAATGGTGAAGTTGTCCTTCCTACAAACTAAATCTTTAGGGGAGTTAGGGGGTGAAGGTGGTGCTACGTTACAACCACCCTCATGAGTAACAATGTTCCCAGTTGTCCCAGGTGGCAATTCGTTAAGTTCACAGTTCTCCTGCCAATAAATTAATTCCACCTTACGTTCGGGCGCCTCGACCCCCCCGCCCCTTTATTGTGAGGTTGCTGAAAATCCCGGTGTGACTGCTTTCTACCCTTTTCAGCAATTCTTTCACTCCTTCTTAAGTTGTCATTGTTAACTCCTTCAGGGTTAAAAGGATTTTCTGTTTCCTTTTCCCCTTGATTTACAAAAACATTGTTGTTGTTCCTAAACCCCTTTGTTGTAGAAATGGGGTATGCTACTCCCTCCTAATATTCCCTAAGGTCCCTTTCAAGCTTCCTAATCTTTCTATTTAAGATTTTTACACAGTGCTGATCAATCTCATTGAACACGTTATCATAGTTCCTCCTAATACTCACGAAATGCTCATTATTAGTAACATTCTGATTCAGATCATTCAAGTCAGCTAGTAAAATTTCTGCTTTATTCTCATATTCTTCCTCAATAAGTTTTAACATTTCCAACCCAGCATGATTAAATACACCACATAACTTGTCATAAAGCACAGTTCCTAGACAAACACAATTAGGAAATTTGAACAAGCGGAGTCCCTTAGGAACTCTGCCTACCCTAATGCATTCCTTTAAATAATCAATTTCCAACTGATTATTTTTAAAAGCGTATAGCTTGTCCTTAAATAGATTAAAGCTGTTTTCAATACCAGTATCAAAATTCAAGTCCACAGTACCTGGTTGAAAATAAAATTGTTGCTCAGTCCAAGCTCCTTTATTTTACTGTTGGTAATTGGAGCACTTTGTTTGGATCCTGTGTATAAAACAATGGTGCAACCAATACTACTATATGGTACAGAAACCTAGACAGTAAAGGCAGAGCAGTTGAGGAAGCTAGAGTTGATGGAGATGAAGTGCCTGAGAGGGATGGTAAGATGCACACTGTGGGACAAAGAAAAAGAAAACACCAGAGCAGGAGCCACAGTAGCTCTAATTGCAGAGGTCAAAGAGAACAGATTATGGCAGTTTGGTCACATGTATAAGAAAGCAGAAGACAATATGCTGAAGAAGATTTTGGACAGACAGGAAGAAAGCAAGAGGAAGTGAGGAAATCCAGAAAAGAGATGGATGGATTGTGTGAGAGAAGACCTGCAATGGTCATGCAAGACCATCAAAGAAGGTAAGAGAATCATACAGAATCAAGAAAGATGGTGACTGTTGACACAGTACCCCCACCCCCTTGTAGAAAAATGGGAAAAAGCGGGTTGATGATGATGATGATGATGTAGATGTAGTACCCAGTGCCCATGATCTGCACCATCACCACCAATATATCTGGACATTACAGTATAATGCCACTGTGCTGTTTTCCCAAACACACACATCACAGGTGTTGCTCACAATGTTAGGGTCCCTTAACAGGTGAGATTACTGCTGTCTGTATTTCTGTGATCATTTCTAGCAATTTGCTATGTGAAGTACTGCATTTCTCAGATGTTCTTATATAAGTTTTATACTGTGCTAGTAAGGGTACCATAGTGAGGCAACTATGCTAATGAGGCAGTTTAGCAAAAATGTCCCTGAATCAGCTTAGGAATGCAAGGAGCTGTACAGCCTACCAGGCATTAGCCGTGCTCGGTAGCTGTATGGAAGAAGCTGTTGACCAGTATGCTCATGCACACTGCTTGTTGGGACCTGTAGCACCATTGCACTTGGCTATGAAGATTCCCTCATTACTACATTGTCCTGCACATCACTTGATGTCCAAATGTGCATCCATACACACAGGACTACTGTCTTGCTCTTCAGGCAAACCAGTGTAATGATCGTGGCTTCCTCAGGTTATTTGAAATGCAGGGTTCCTGTACTGGTGTGCCAGGGAGAGCAAGATATTCTTGTTTTCCTGTACAGAGATTTCTCTGAGCACCTGCTAGAGAGGTATATTACCCCCTCCCCCATGTGCAAGGACAATGCCTGGTATGAGCTTGTCAGGGTGGTAATTGATGCTGCTGGTACAATCCATCCTGATGAGCAGTGCTGACAATTTTATAGTGACCTGTGGAAGCAGTGTACTAACCTTCTTCACCAGTATGAGGCCTAGGTTAGGTTGGGAGACAGAGACAGATGGGGAGGGAGGGAGAGCGAGAGTGTGTTGAACTGACGTAATCATTTGTCTCCTACTGTTATTATATTACCTGCTGTACCTTTATATACTGTCTTTTACAACATTCAAGAGTGAGAGATTAAATGTGGTGGTGAAGTGACAGCTAACTAATACAACAAAACTCTTAGTTTACCATTCAGCTGTAATGTCCACTAAATATATAGAATGTTTCCTGATTTGATCTGTTAACAGTTTTCCTTTAAATATGGGTCCAGCATTGTTGCCTCTTTTTTTTTTTTTTTTTTTTGCAAGAGCTCATATGTTTGGAAGAGAACTTTATTGTTTCTAAGAAAAGGTGAGTTTAACTTCACATTTAGCTTTATGTTTTCTTCATTTTTCATTTTTATTTTCCTAATTTTTAGTTAGGAATGTAGACTTCCTTTTTAGGCTGTTATGTCTTGTCTTAGATGTAGAAGAGCCCATTTCATATCTCACTTGCTTATTAAATGCTACCTGATAGAACTGTTACACTAGGCATCCATTTTGAATGAGGTATTGTACTGATACTCTAGTCTTTCTGAATGAGTTTTCAAAGGATGTGTTAGCTGCAGTGGTCAGTTGTCATTTTTTGAACATTAAGTACCCATGTCCACAGGGCAGCATGTTGGCTCATTGGCTTGTGTTACTACCTCACAGAACTGGCATCTGAGTGTTACTTATAGATATTTATTGTAGTATTCAGTGTTGCAATGCTCACTTCTTAAAAAATTCTACCTGCAGGTAGCCCACAGCCAGGCAATCTTCCAGTACTTGAGCCAAAGCCTTCCCATACAGACATGCGTGTGGTGGTATAAAGGGTGTACTGGCCATTCAGATCTTTCTTGCCATACTGTAAACATTGGCATGTGTGCTTTCTGCTGTGTGTGTGTCAGCCTTCTTCTAGGGAGACAGATAAGTACCCAATATGGGCTTTTTTCTTATCTTACTGTATTGGCTGGATGTTAATAAGCTAATATCTGATTTGGAATCTCATGCCAGTTCTGAATAATTAACTTTTAAGGTCAACAGTTGTGTCGTGTGTGGAAAACAGATTCATGAGTGTTTATTTTGCCTGGGTTCTGAGTGCAACATGGATTGAAGTCTGCACTGCAAGTCTTTTACCCCAAGGACAGTCCTGTCATTACTGGAAATCCTTCTGGGAATTCTGTCCCAAAAAGTTGCGTGTGTCTGTCTCGCTCTCTCTTTCACTGTGTGCATCTTTGTATGCCAGTGTATGTGTGCTTGTGCATGGTTGGACCTCCATGGCATCAGCCAAGACATCCAGGAGTTTTCCTTGGAAGAGAAAAGGAAGAAGCATAGGGACATGATTCACATTTCTGATTTCCCAAGGTCCAGTGACACTATGTGAGGTGAGGCATTTTGCAGCCCCCCAACTGTGGAGTCTTTTTGCACTGATGCCTGTCACATGACCTCTCTGTTGACACTCATGTCTTTATTTTCTGGAATATCCTCCTGAACTGATGTACCTAAAGCCCCTTTAACAGATGAAGACCCATCAGCAGCAGAGATACATGTCATGATTTTAGAAAGGTAAATTGGGTTCACAAGGGTCTTTGTGAGAAGGTTCCTGGTGACCACATTGAAGTCTCAGTTTCCCATGTACAATCAGAGTCCTCAAAGGAGATGGTTTCTGACCATGGGAAGAAAAAGACACCTAAAGTTAAACAGGTGCAACCTATCTTACCTTGGCCTAGGCTAGGCATTACCTTGGACTAGTCCCTGTCGAAGATTTCTTCTGGTTCACTAGTCCAGTTGGCTGAAAACTTCATTTCCTTCATTAAATACAAGAGTCCTGAGCTGGAAACACTTTTGATGTTGACTGCTCCTCCTAAAAAGAGAAGAGAAGAGTGAATCCTACCCAAGAGGAATCTGACTCTATTGACTCTGTTGCTGATTACCTGGCTTATATGGGCAAGTTTCCAGCAACAGAGAGCCTGGACGCAGACACTGAAGACACCTTGTCCTCAGCTTCCCACCAGAGGATTTCTGTTTTGAGGATGCCTTTCACAGATAGAAGGAAACCTTCCAATAGGATACTGTGAAGCCTAACAGAGATACAGGTTGTTTATGTGTCTCACTAACCTAGAGTGGTAGCAGCTCCTCCTGTGCTAGATGTCTTGGACGATGGGTTTCAGAATGCACCGTTGGAACCTTACTCCCATGCACCTGCTTCTAAGAAGCCTGCTCATTTGTACAGGGTCAACAATTCCCACAAATACCTTTTTCAGGATCCCTTTGACTGGCCCTTGTGTGGTATCACTGCATCTTAATAAGGGAGCAGTCTTCACTCTGACCAGAAACAATGTTCATATGACAAATAGAGCAGAGCCCTCGATGGATTTGGTAAGAAGATATATTCTGCTACTACACTTTCCTTCAGGGTCATAAACTGCCACTACTACATGCTGTCTTATCAGCAAATCCTGTTGGAACAAAGTAAGAGTAATGTAGGGACTGAAGTTAAGGATGGAGACAAGAGTTCCTTGACTTCAGTATCATATCATTCCAAGTTGTTAAGCAGTCTAAGATATGTAGTTATGATGCTGTGAGTGAATCATGTAGAACAGCAGCTATAGGATGAGTTATTAGAAGACCTGCATGGCTGTAGACCATTTCTGTGCCACACAGTGTGAAGGCAGAGATCCTCAATGCCTCATTAAGGAAGGATCTGCACATCAGACTCCCTCCAGCTCAAAAGTTATATAAGAAACTGAAGGAAAAGGGTAAAACTACCCAGTCAGTCAGACAAATACTTCAGACCTATGCATACCATAAATCTTCCCAGCAAGGTCTTGTTTTCAATCCCAGTCAGGAGCCCACCAGATCTGGCAAGGGGAAGAGGAAAGTGCAAAAAAGGAATGGCAAGCAAAACCATATTTCAGAGAGAAATATGTGGGCTATCAGAGCTGGGACTCCCCGGGGCATCAACCATAAAACAGTCAAGCTGCCCCTTCCCCCTCCCCTAAGACCACCCCAACCCTTTCTTTCCCTTCCTATAAACTTGTGCCCCCCATTTCAAAACCTGGCACTTTTCCTTTGTAAAAATGTTGTGGGGAAGATATTACCAATGACAGAGTACTAAATACTGTAAGAAATGGATGCAGCCTTCAGTTCTTTGGAAAACCTGTGTTCCGGGGAATTCTTCCAATTTGAAGAAACAGTTTAGCTCATTCCGGATGTTCAAAAAACATGCTAGACACAGGATCCATAGAAAAGGTAGCCCCATGGGAGGAAGATCAAGATGCTGTCCTTGTTCCATGAAAAGGAGGGCCTTGGAGGCTCATTCTAGCCCTTGCCTCCTTGAACAAGTTCCTGATGTTCTTCAAGTTCAAGATAATTACCCTGCAGGACTTGTGCCACTCATTCCTCAGGTGTCTTAATGGTGACCCTAGACTTAAAAGAAGATGTTTACTTCCAAGTACCATAGACAGAAAGCCCAGACAGTACCCAAGGTTTGTGGCAGGGTATGGAGACAATATCATTACTACCTTGTTCTTTGGCTTAGTCACTGCTCCCGGAGTATTTCCAAACTGTGTGGGACCAGTGATAACTTTTTTCAGGACAAAGGGCATTCATATTTATCCCCACATAGATGACTGCCTAATCCTAGTGGTGTCCATCTAGGGTGCTATAAATTCTCTCAGTCCTACCTTGATTTGATCAGGGATCTTTCGAGTCTTGTGTCGGGCTATTTGAGTAGATAGTTATTGAAGTTCTTTTGTTAAAATAAGGACAAATAACTATAAGTGGAGTAAACTCTCCTCCTACTGTATCCAAAATAAAATAGCAATCGTAAAGATAAATGTTAGATACGGAGGAGAGAACACAGCATAAGATATTGTTCCAATAAACTCAAAACGACCAATGTAGTAAAACACAGAGTTTATTCGAGTAAGCGCTTTCACCTACTTGGCTTCTTCAGACTCGTAGACAAAATACAAACAGTAAAGCAGGGCTTAAGTATTCACATTGGGTGGGAAATGCTAATCATGACTCACCAATATCAATATAAAAATTAACACATAAATATATACTATTATATTAATGAAACTATGCAAATAATTCCTGTTGTGAATGGCACTACACAAATAGGAACCATATAACACATTATATATAAAGATGTGCCATCAATACATTTCTTAAACTTATAAACAAAGCATAAACTACACATAATGTATAGCATATAATATTCCTGTCAACTTAGTATACCATGTACCACAGTTAAAAGCATAAAAACATAAAAGCAATATAAAAACAATATAAAGAGCAGCTTTTAAAAAATATATTGTCATCCAGTAACTGTCAAGCAGGAAACTAACACTACAAAAAGCACAAAACATATGTACCTGCTAATATGCTTTGAGTCTTCTCATTCTCAGGAATGGTTTCACTGATAGTTTGGCATTCAGCCCTGGGGGTGCATCTGATCTGAGCTTCATGATCCACATATTCTCCCTGGCTTCTGTATGTGTTCTTATATCTCCTCCTCTAATATCCACTTGCATCTGCTCTAATATCCTAAAAACAAAGGTATGTGTAGGGTCAAAATCAAGGACATGTTTCGCAAGTGCATTGCTTCTATGTTGCATTCTTATTGCATAGAGATGCTCTCGTATTCTATCTTTTAGATGTCTATTCGTTTTCCCAATATAAAATGAGAAACATTTCTGGCAGGTAGCAATATATACAACATGGGTAGATAGACAATTGCCATTAGCTTTCAGATAATACGTATGCTGACTAACTGGGTGAGTGAACGTAACTTCATTACTAATAAAAGGGCAATAATTACAGTTACCACAGGTATGGGTGCCATTGAGAGCGTCAGAAGATGAAACTCCAGATTTTTTACTTTCACATAAAATTCTCTTAATACTTTTCTTATTTTTGTACCTAAATCGTGGAAATTCACCTAACCTCTCCTTAACCTGAGTATCAACTGTAAGAATATTCCAATGTGCTTTAATTACTTCCCTAATCCTCCAAGCATCAGTGGTGTAGAACATGGTAAATGCCTCTCCGGAAGAATTAAATGCTAAAGAGTCCTTATTTACTGGCCCCTTATCTGAAAAGTAAGGTGCTGCTGTACCTTGTCTAGATTCCTGGACCCTTTCAAACCCCTTTATAATTTCTTGATTACTATAACAACGTTGAGATAAGCGAGTATATAAATCATCCAGGTCCTGCTCATAGCCTGTAATAGTGGGATTGTATCTAGAAGCCCTCATTGCTTGTCCTTTAACAACATTTTTATAGATGTACTGCGGATGCATGCTGTGACGGTGAAGAAGTGTGTTTATATGACATTTCTTCCTAAAAACACCTGTGTTCACCAGTCCATTAGGTAATTTCTCAACATAAACATCAAGAAAAGTGATTTTAGTTGTAGATGACTCATAACTAAACTTAATGTAGGGTGTAACATTATTCAGCTGGTCAACAAATTCATTCAATGCACACATGGGACCTCTCCAAATAAAGAAGAGGTCATCCACAAAACGTCTATAGAACACAATGTGTTCCATAAAGCTAGGCATTTCATACATGTAGGTATGTTCCCATTCAGCCATGAACAGGTTGGCGTAGCTATTGGCACATGAAGTGCCCATAGCTACGCCATCCCTCTGTAGGAAACAGTTATTCTCAAAGCAAAAAACATTGTTATGTAAAACAACCTCCAGCAGCGAAACAAGTAACATAATCTTAGAATCAGACAACTCTGAGACCCTTTCCAAATGTCTGGTCAAAAAATCAACACCAACACTATTCGGAATAACTGGAGCACCGGAGCAGATTGAATTGCCGTATACCATCAAGGAACCAATCAGGAGCTTGAATCTAGCTATACCCTTAACTGAACGCTTTAATGCTTGTCTACGTGAGAGTGCTAATCCTTTAGCACTTTATGAGGACAACGGTGATGGTCTGGATTTTTCGGATAATACTTACAACAGGGAAGAGCTTCGTACAGCTCTGAACAAAATCGAAAATGACTTTTTGAAGCTAAAACGCTTACAGTCGCAACGCCAGCATTTTGACGTCTGTCTACAGAGGAAAATCGTCCCGAGGGGCCTTCGAGTGCTGAAAATGCCAACGACCGGCACCCTGTATCCAGAACTACTTTTCCAGTGGCAACAATTAAATATAGAGGTTAGTTGCAAATATATGCAGCTTCTTAATAATTTTTTTCTTCCAATGGAAGAGTTGCTTAGATCACAGATCTCAGAGCAACAAAAGACATTACATGACTGCTTTCCAGCTACGGTATTAGAAGAGAATTTTGGTAGTTTACTGGACAATGTAAATCAGTATGAAAGGAAGCTTCTTTCACAGAAGCGACACAAGTTACAGAGGGACATAACAGATTTTAAATTGGGCCACATTTTCACTTGGCCACGGACATTAAATACTAATAACAGTACTGTTGATATCTCTAATGTTAATTCAGCCAACAATAGGGCTTGGGTTAACAATGTTTCACCAGCTGACTTTCAGCCTTCCCCTCACACTCAACGAACAGAAGTTGCTGGAAGAGAGGGGAACAACACAGTACAACAGGGTTTAATCCTTGAGAAGGAACCAGCACACATACAAACATTGACAGTTGTTGGTGATTCTGTTGCTAATATGAACAATGATGTCACTTCTATTAATAAGGATAGTGTTTGTACCTCTGATGTGATTATTGTAAGACATGACACAGATAGCAACATTAATACATTTTCCAACTCTCAACCAGTAGTGAGAAGTAAGACCAATGTGTTTGTACATTCTTCTGCACATCCACAAGGAGAAGTTTCAACTTCTCGATCTGACAATGCCCCTACCTTTAATATCAGACACCCTTTTCCGATCAGAGTAGATCACAAAGGAGGGAGGGCGAGGTCTTTGAGCAGGGGGCGACAGAAGCGGAAGCTGTCGTTCGAACAGCCATTAAACAAAAACATCAAGAAGATGTGGGAGAGCAAAGGGAAGGGGAAAACTTAATTTTTAACCTTTCTCCACGAGTATTAAACAATGTAGAGGTATCAGTATTATCTAAAGGTTTATCGTTCATACCTACTACACATAGTGTATTCGAAGAAACAATGAGGGATTTTAAGTTATTCATACGTAACTTGTCTTTAAAGCTATACTTTAATGGAGGTGGTGATGACTCCGTCAATTCATGTTTCCATCGCCCCAGTACTTTTGTCCCCCCATTACATCCCTTACTATCTGCTTTCAGCCAATTGGTTGAAGATGATTTGTATAGGATTAGGGATAGTGACTATTCACATGCACATACTAAATATAATCTTACTTATCAAGAGAACAAAGCCCTGAAAGACCTCTCAAGTGATACCTCCATATGTATCAAACCGGCTGATAAAGGAGGGGGCATTGTTGTTATGAGCCATGATGATTATGTCCATCGGATGTTACGTATGCTTGAAGATACACAGTTTTACCAACCCTTAGATACAGACTTGGTGAAAATCTTTTCCCATAGGGTACACACATTCCTGTTAGGACTATTGAATAGTCATGTTATAGACAATAAACTTTTCTCTTTTCTTGATGTCCAGTCACCCCTGATTCCATTGATCAGTGGACGGCCTAAGATACATAAGAACATAACAGACCCTCCCCTCCGACCAATAGTAGCAGGGAGGGGATGGATTACAGAACCCTCCTCCATTTTCATAGAGCATAATTTGAGGCCCATTGTTGACATGAATAGGTTTATATTAAGGGACACGAAACAGTTCTTAGTTGAATTATATGATTGTTTGAAGGATATAACCGATGTATTGGAACTCACTTTTTTAACAATGGATGTAAAATCACTATTTACAGTTATTCCGAATAGTGTTGGTGTTGATTTTTTGACCAGACATTTGGAAAGGGTCTCTGAGTTGTCTGATTCTAAGATTATGTTACTTGTTTCGCTGCTGGAGGTTGTTTTACATAACAATGTTTTTTGCTTTAAGAATAACTGTTTCCTACAGAGGGATGGCGTAGCTATGGGCACTTCATGTGCCAATAGCTACGCCAACCTGTTCATGGCTGAATGGGAACATACCTACATGTATGAAATGCCTAGCTTTATGGAACACATTGTGTTCTATAGACGTTTTGTGGATGACCTCTTCTTTATTTGGAGAGGTCCCATGTGTGCATTGAATGAATTTGTTGACCAGCTGAATAATGTTACACCCTACATTAAGTTTAGTTATGAGTCATCTACAACTAAAATCACTTTTCTTGATGTTTATGTTGAGAAATTACCTAATGGACTGGTGAACACAGGTGTTTTTAGGAAGAAATGTCATATAAACACACTTCTTCGCCGTCACAGCATGCATCCGCAGTACATCTATAAAAATGTTGTTAAAGGACAAGCAATGAGGGCTTCTAGATACAATCCCACTATTACAGGCTATGAGCAGGACCTGGATGATTTATATACTCGCTTAGCTCAACGTTGTTATAGTAATCAAGAAATTATAAAGGGGTTTGAAAGGGTCCAGGAATCTAGACAAGGTACAGCAGCACCTTACTTTTCAGATAAGGGGCCAGTAAATAAGGACTCTTTAGCATTTAATTCTTCCGGAGAGGCATTTACCATGTTCTACACCACTGATGCTTGGAGGATTAGGGAAGTAATTAAAGCACATTGGAATATTCTTACAGTTGATACTCAGGTTAAGGAGAGGTTAGGTGAATTTCCACGATTTAGGTACAAAAATAAGAAAAGTATTAAGAGAATTTTATGTGAAAGTAAAAAATCTGGAGTTTCATCTTCTGACGCTCTCAATGGCACCCATACCTGTGGTAACTGTAATTATTGCCCTTTTATTAGTAATGAAGTTACGTTCACTCACCCAGTTAGTCAGCATACGTATTATCTGAAAGCTAATGGCAATTGTCTATCTACCCATGTTGTATATATTGCTACCTGCCAGAAATGTTTCTCATTTTATATTGGGAAAACGAATAGACATCTAAAAGATAGAATACGAGAGCATCTCTATGCAATAAGAATGCAACATAGAAGCAATGCACTTGCGAAACATGTCCTTGATTTTGACCCTACACATACCTTTGTTTTTAGGATATTAGAGCAGATGCAAGTGGATATTAGAGGAGGAGATATAAGAACACATACAGAAGCCAGGGAGAATATGTGGATCATGAAGCTCAGATCAGATGCACCCCCAGGGCTGAATGCCAAACTATCAGTGAAACCATTCCTGAGAATGAGAAGACTCAAAGCATATTAGCAGGTACATATGTTTTGTGCTTTTTGTAGTGTTAGTTTCCTGCTTGACAGTTACTGGATGACAACATTTTTTAAAAAAGCTGCTCTTTATATTGTTTTTTATATTGCTTTTATGTTTTTATGCTTTTAACTGTGGTACATGGTATACTAAGTTGACAGGAATATTATATGCTATACATTATGTGTAGTTTATGCTTTGTTTATAAGTTTAAGAAATGTATTGATGGCACATCTTTATATATAATGTGTTATATGGTTCCTATTTGTGTAGTGCCATTCACAACAGGAATTATTTGCATAGTTTCATTAATATAATAGTATATATTTATGTGTTAATTTTTATATTGATATTGGTGAGTCATGATTAGCATTTCCCGCCCAATGTGAATACTTAAGCCCTGCTTTACTGTTTGTATTTTGTCTACGAGTCTGAAGAAGCCAAGTAGGTGAAAGCGCTTACTCGAATAAACTCTGTGTTTTACTACATTGGTCATTTTGAGTTTATTGGAACAATATCTTATGCTGTGTTCTCTCCTCCGTATCTAACATTTATCTTTACGAAGTTCTTTTGTTGCCTATTTGTACTGAGTTGTATAGTTCATAGGTGTACATTGGGCTAATGATCACAAGGGCCTTTTTAAGCCTAGTCATGCATCCCAAATCTGACAAATTCTGATACCTTGATAGGCCTGGGAGATGAACCATTTATAGGCTACCTGTGTCCATTAGAGACATAGGTTCCAAATGAGGGATGACTTTCCTGTTCCCCATCCTGTTGTCCAAATTACACTTGAATAGTTAGTGGAGTTGTTTTTGCTTTGTGGGACCATTAGATTGTACTTATGGATGTATTAGGTGAGTAGTGTAGCTAGATGTGGTATGAGATTGTATGTGTTTGAACTGATAAAAAGTTAAGTATGGAAAACTGAAAGAGAAATATGTTCATTTCAGAGCAGAAAGAAAATTGTGTAGGAGCACTTGAAGTAGTGAATAGATTCTGGTATGTAAATGTGACTATAATTGTTAGAAGCTGGAGGCTAGTTAGTGTTGGTGAGTGTTATGGTACTAAAGTCAAAGAGGTTTTGTGCTGTTATAGTGATAGTGTTGTGAAGGAAAAAAAGTTCTGTAGCTTTATATATCCTTTTTATGCTGTTGTAGAGACATGATGCATTTGATGTGTGGAGTGGAATGTATTTATGTAATGTCATGGGGGGATGGCTGGGAAATTGGAGGTGGGAGGTGAGAGAAGCAGGCTTCAATCAGGATACCTGTAGTAGCCAATCATTGTGCACATGCTCATATGTAGTGCTAGGCCAGAGTCTCAGCATCTTCTTGATCAGCAGAAACTAAAAGTAAGTAAAAAGTTGTATTTACCTCTATTCACTTTACATTTCTATCTGCGAGAAGGTGGTTGTAGTGTATCTAAAGGTAACAGGCTGGTAATAACTTCCTTCACTTTCCATCACAGTTGAACATCAGTATTGGATGCACTAAGTAGCTATCTTTTGAAGGCTGTTTAGGTTGTGTGTAGTATTAATTGCTCACTGGCAGAGTGCTGCTGTCTCCCCCAGTGTAGGTTATGTTCAGGTGTTCTGGCTTCCTCCAACATCTCAAAGAATTGTTACTTCTCTTGATTTTACTGTATGTAATTGTTCAGTGTGAGATGGTGAGAGAGAGAGTTTAAGTGTGTGTTTTGTGAACTCATTGCCAGTGGCAGTGGCATTATGTAAGTTTATGTGTGAAAAAATACTGCTGCCAGATTTTTACGTGTGCAGTTAGCACTAGAGGGCAGATGCATAAATCTTTTTTTTTTAAACAAGTAACATCTTTATTAAATTATCAGTTATGACATAGGCAATCACACATTTATATAAATGAAGACAAACCATATTGACACAATCCCAGTTACAAGCATTTTACATCACAAACCATATCCACACAATGTTAGTTGCAAACGTTATGCATCACTTATAATCAGCCCAATCATTGTCAGTCAAACATTACATAGCTCATTTAAATCATGCCTCCTTTTAAACCTCATTCCTCCCTTGTATGTATTGTTCCCACAAGTTTATTTTATTATTTATTTATTATTTTATTTTACATTTGTTAACCGGGTTAGTCCAGCTGAGCATTAGCTCATTTTCAGTGGAGACCCGAGGAGAAAATCTCCGCAATCAGTATTAACATTTTACATGAAGTCAGCAAGAAAATTGCATTGGCAGCTAAAACAATTAGAGAAATAACATTTTACAATAAAATTTTACAGAAAACAGTTGGGTACGAATGTTAGAGATCAAACTGCAAAAAGCATTTACAACAAATAATACAGAAAAGCAGTAGAGAACAATGTCAGAATTCTTACAACAAAAACTTAGATACAATGTCAATGTAGGGAAAACAATGTTCCTTATTTCTAAGTAGTTATATACAGTAAACCCTCTTTAGGTATTACAGCTACCACAACTTTCTTCCAAGATGTTAGTACTTCTCCTCCTCTTAAAATATTGTTAAAGAAAACCTTCCAGATCTTTAGCAGTTTTTCCCTCTTAGCTTCCAAAGTTCCACAGGAATACCATCTATTCCTGGGGATGTTCCTGTAGATTGTTTATACATCACCATTTTTATCTCATCTCCTCTTATCCTAACTGTTAGTAATTGAGCCTTGTCTATCTCTAACCTTGGCATATTTAATTTTTCCATAAACATTTCCATTTATACCTTTTATTGATTTTCATATTTATCTGCTTTATACAGACTTTTATAGAATTTTCAAAATACTTCTAATACTTATACAAGATCTCTTGCTGTCTTCCTTGTTATATGCTCCCTAAGCTTGGTGACAGCCCTTTCTACTTTCTGTTTCCTGAGTCACTGTGCTAAAAGTGCTCTAGAGTTATTATCAAAAACAGTTCTTAACAGCAATCTTTGTAAACTCATACATATTATCAAGGTAATCCCTTGGTTTTTATTTTGCATTCTGCAGTTGCTCCTCCTCTTGTTCTGTGAAATTCTCCCTATTCTGCAATACTTTAACATTTGTCAATCCCTCTAAATAATTCTTCTTACTTCTTAACCACACTGTATCTCCCTTTCTTTTATTTCCACCCTATTTTTAAACTCCACTTTAATTATACCCCAGTCCCTAACAATATTTTCAGAAGAAATTTCTATTTTCTCTAATAGCTTCTGAATAATTTCCACTACCCATCTCTTAAATTATTTTCCTCAACATATTGGTGGAAAAGCACTAGTGTTTCATTTTTATTTCATTATCCTGTGTTTTTATTTTAGTTATTATTGGCGCATGACCTGAAATAGTTATTGGGTGCGTATCAAGAACTTTAATTAAATGCACATGTTCCTGTGAAATGTAAATTCTGTCTAGCCTAGCCCAGTTTTTGTATCTTGGGGAATAATATGTAAATTCACTCCAAACTCCTAGAACTGAATTCACATCTTCCATGCCAAATATTTTCATAAATTTATTCAAAGGTCTGCCCTCCTTTGGTGTACTTTCACTTCTGGGCCCCCAGACACATCTTCACAGCTGCAAATCAAATTCTAGTCCCCACCTATAAGTAATATTGCTTTCTGAAAGCTGATTATTTCTCCCAGAATTTTCTTAAGCTCCATTGTAGCAGTTTTAGGTGGAATACAAATACATGCCACTGTAATCCTCCTCCCTTGCCAGCATTATGAATCTACTATTATCATTTTTATCCTCTCCTATCATTATTGGAGCTCCACTTGCAATTAATACAAGTATTCATCTTTTCCTTTGTCCCAGGTGTAATGCTGAATAAGTATCCTGAAAACCTGTCTTTATCAAATTCCCGTGTTCAGTTCTTTCCAATTGTGTCTCTTATAACATGGCTATTTGCACTCCACATTTTTTAATGTAGTTCACTACTGTTGCTTTTTTGTATTTATCTGTGAGACCATTGACATTTATAGACATTACAGAAAGCATCATTGTATTAAAAAGTCATTATTCCTACCTCTTAGGTATAACAGCTTTTTTGTTAAATGTCTAGTTCTAGCTTTTGTGTTACATGCATACACCGTTTGGCAGGTTGATTTTTAATACGGTTGTTTCTTGTCATATCCATTTGAGCCTATTTCACATCTTACAAAACTTTTTGTTTTATTGAAACCCCTCACACAAAAAACAAACACACCCCCAATACCCCCTAAAACCTATTAACTTAATGCTAACACAAAACTGTGTACATCTTCAAATATTGAAGTTTTACCCTGCTAATAGGAACAAATGTTTTAAACTGACAGCCACACTCACAGACTTGAGTTAAACTAAAAAAAGTTTATACATGCTAAGACACATGGTGCAGCCTGTGCTTCTACCAAGTGCTGTCTGGTTTTGTGTTATCTTCATAGCTCTTCCAGCTGGGAAAACACTTGACTGTTTTCAGAGAACATTATCTCCTAGTCAGGTTCTGTCTCCATGGAGAGGTGAGACCAGACAGAACTGCTACTAATTCTAAGTGCTGTCTGGTTTTGTCTTATCTTTATAGCTCTCCCAGCTGGGAAAAACACTTGACTGCTTTCAGAGAATACTGCATCCTAGACAATTTCTCTTTTATGAGATTGGCTCCATGGTGGTAAGAGGACCAGATACAGATTTGCTACTAAGCATACATTTATTTGCTGGAAAAAAAGCCTTATAATCTTCAATATTCTTTTTTCATTTAATTGCTTTTCTTAAAACGTGTTACTAGATCATGCTAAGGACTTTCATCCAGCCATTCTCCCATGCAAGAATGAGAAAAGGCACATTATTTTTTTCTTTTATCATGCTCTTTTAACCAGACTTTTCTTCTTTCTTTTTTCATTGCAGTGCCTACATTTCTTAAAACTGAACAAGGAAAAAAGAGAGAAGAAGGGAGAAAGAAAACAAGAAAAAAACAAAAAAACAAGAGCCCCTGTTTATAACAGTACCTCCATTACACTTAAAAATAACTGAGAAAACTTTACTTTATAGTATGCAAAGAAAATCATGCACTATGAAGAAAAAGTGTTCTCCGGGATTCAATAAACTCCATCTAGGCTTCGCGCAAAGCCTACACAGAGTTTACATGTGTACGCAGTGCAGAATAGCGGGCAGCACCATCCACCAGTGCACAATCCATATTCATGCTGCGCACCACGTTTAAGTGAGGTTTCATGGCTAGAAACAGTGTTGCCAGCCAGGAAAGCAAACATGGATAACAATCCTGTTTATAGCAGAGCACTTACGATCCACAGTTTGGCACAGAATGCCACAATGATTAGCAGGGCTTCACAGATAGCGCTCATTCTCTTAGTGCAAGACATCTGGACAAAGGCCAACATAATGTGGGGACAATGACCCAGAAATAGGGACATTTCTGCCATGTATGCCCTATAGAAATGTACTAGAATTACAAGGGGTTTGTGTTAAAATACATATTCGGAAGGATTTGAAGTATGAAACTCAACATAGTTTTCAAACTCTAACAACAAAAAATCTAGACAAAGCCATAAATAATGGGGGACAAAGGGCCAAAAATATGGGCATTTTTGAAATATTGTTCTGATCAACTTAGAAAGTTAATAGAGTAATATGTTTTAAATTAGCATGAAGTTTCTGAAGAGCATGAAGTATGAAACTTAAATGTCTGTCATTAGTTTCTGACCTCAGTCCACAATGACATGCCAGTGATTTGCCAGAAAACCAAAACTATGTGAGGAAAAGATCAAAAATATGTATCAAAAATCTTGACACTCTGCAAAAGTCTGTACAGTTGAGAGGTATGAACTCAGTAGTATGTAATATTGAGTCTCATCAGTCTTGAGATCATCCAAGTGATATGGCAGAAAGCCACAAATTTGATAAGGAACACATCTGGACATCCTGTGAACATCTAGACAGTTGAGAGGTATGAATACGAAGTATATGGCCCAAACACAGTACAGGACAGTATATCTACAGTCCAAAGTATTATGATATTCCATTCCTGGCATGCTGTACTGAAGCTGTGTAAATGATCTGTAATGGTACATGGACTGGACTGCCATCTATCAGGTTTCGCCTCATATCATGCGTTCCGGCCCCAAAATCCGGACAACACCAAGAAAGGAGGGGGGGTGTCCATATTCATAAAGGACACCCACACCTCAAGGTTGGTGGCAACGCACGATGCATCAGAGACCATCCAGGTGCAATTAACCATAGGCAAGACTGCTCTGCAATTTGTAGCATGTTACAGGCCACCCTCTCAAACTCAGGAACCTCACATGGCCTTCCTGAAAACATTGGAGAGGATAAATGTATCTCCAAACACCATCATACTAGGTGACTTCAACTACCCTAATATAGACTGGGAACACTACTCAAGCCCAAACACTCTAGCCCAAAGGTTCCTGGAGTTCATAAACTCAAATGCCATGGAACAACTAGTCACCATCCCCACAAGAGGAGAAAACATACTTGATCTCATCATCACGAACATGGGATCACAATGTTCAACACCAGAAGTATACCCCTCACTGGTGAGATCAGATTATAAACTAATCTCGCTGGAGGTCCTCATCCCGCCCCCACCTGAAATAAAAAAGACCACAGTGAAAAACTTCTCAAAAGCCGACTTCACACTTCTAAGAACTAGTGTGGTCCCCTTTAAGGCCCCTGAGCCAGTGGTAAACATTACTCAAACCGCTGAATCACTTACAAATGCCTTCTACCAGCACCTACAGGACTGCATGGATCAGGCAATCCCAAACAAAACTAAGACTCTTTGTACTAAAGGCAAGCGTCCAGTCTGGTGGACCCCAGCCATAAACAAGCTCTACAACAAAAGGAGGAAGCTACTACAAGATAGAGCCAAATCCTTGAAAGGTAAGACACCTTTGATCATTATAAGTAAAAAACTAAGAGCTCTCATAAAATCATCCAAGGCAAATTTTGAGAGAAAAATCGCCAAGGACTCAAAAGACAATCATAAGGCCTTCTTTAGCTATGTTAGAAACCTAGGAGGAAACTCCCAGATATGCTCAGAATTAGTTCAAAATGATGTGAAGATTACTGAACCTACACACATTGCCAACATACTGGCTGACAGGTTCAGTGCAAACTTCTCCCCCCTCCCCCCCAAAAGGAGAGAGATCTATACCAGAGGATTGTAGCCCCCCAAACATCTCCAACGCCCAGGTGAGAACTGCTCTCTCCAAGGCAAAAAACACAGCATCCATGGGACCGGATGGTGTCCCTGGCTGTGTGCTCCACAAACTCAATGAGGAATTAAACCCGCAGTTAGGACAGCTGTTTAATCTTAGCCTCACCTCAGGATACGTACCCAAGGAGTGGCGCACGGCAACTGTGGTCCCACTTCACAAGGGCGGTGCCTCCACTGACCCTGGAAATTACCGTCCCATTAGCTTGACAAGCCTTATCTGCAAAGCCATGGAGAGGATCATAATGGAACTCATAAATAAAGACATATGGAACTTGCAGACTTTGGATCCAACCCAGTTTGGCTTTGTCAAAGGCAGATTATGCCTTTTAAACTTGGTTGACTTTTTCGAGACAGTCACCAAGGCCATTGATGAGGGGAAAGGCAGTCCATACAGCCTACCTCGACCTGGCAAAGGCCTTCGACACAATACCCCACTCAGGTATCATCGAAAAACTCATCAGCTTGAATGTAAACCCATACATCACAAGATGGGTTGCAAACTGGCTAAGTGACAGAACCCACAGGGTCAGAGTTGCTAGAGCCATGTCAGACTCAAAGCCTGTCACAAGTGGTGTCCCACAGGGCTCAGTCCTGGGTCCACTCTTGTTCGGCATCTACTTTTCTGAAGTACAAGCAAACACAGGAGGGTTATGGCTGACAAAGTTTGCAGATGACTGCAAACTGGGCGCCATAGTCGAAAACACATCTGACACAGATATCCTTCAGAAGGGCCTCACAGAAACGGATAACTGGTGCCATAGCCATGGCCTAAAGTTAAACGCCAAGAAATGCATAGTCATACCCTTCGGGAAAAACAAGGTTACCCCTAGCTACCATATAGGTGGCAATCCACTGAGCACAGAAGAAGTCATCAGGGATCTGGGGACCCAGGTTGACAGTAGCCTTCGCTTGACACTCATGTTGCTAAAGTAGTTAGGAAAACCTTCTACATTGCCCACCTGATCATGAAGGGATTCACATCTAGATCAAGGGAGGTCATCGTCCCCCTGTACTCATCACTCATTAGACCTATGATTGAGTACAATGCCCCATTCAGAATGTATCTGACCCAACACCTGCAGCAGCTGGAAAGGCCCCAAAAGTTCCTCACCAAAAGGATAAAGGGTCTCAAAAATATGTCTTATGCTGCCCGACTGAAAGAACTCCAGCTCTATTCAGTCTCATACCGCTTGCTCAGAGGTGACCTGTGCCTAACATATAAGGCCATGTCAAACCCAGATTTGATGAATATGCTTCACCTCAAAAAATCTAGATCCCTCAGAACCACAAGGGCGGGAGACTTAAACCTTGACACGGTTATTAATAGAACGTGCTGGAGGGACAGATTCATCACCCAGAGACTCCCTATGCTGTGGAACAAAATCCCGGTACATGTGAGGCAGAGCACCTCGCTGGCCTTGTTCAAGAGGAATCTTGACCAATGGATGGGAGATCGCAGATATACCCCAGGGATTACTTCAGTGTCACTGCTTGACAGAGGCACAGCAAAATAATAGGCATAGTTTTATTCAAACTAAAGGGGTGGCGAAAGCCACATAACTATGGGCTAGGCTTATAAATGCCCTTGGGCAGATAGCCTAGTATGAACCTATGAACCTATGAATCTACAAGAAACACTCAGAGGAAGTGTGTGTATTGAATAGGGACACATAGATAAATTGTAGGAATGAACACAGGGAAAAACGACAGGTGAAACAACTTAATGTACAGATGGTTGTAGCAGCAACACTAGTCACATATCTGGGTGGTACAGTAGGGACTGCACAGTGAAAATGTGTTTTATGTGACTGTCACACAAGGTGACATAACACTGGACAGATGTCAGTGTGAGATAAACATCCTTACATGAATAATGGAGAGGACAGCTGTTAGGGATCTGACATACAGTTGGGGTACGGTGCATTTTCTGAAGCTGCGCAAACTGATTTGCCTTAATCTCAGCAGAGATCTCCAGCAAGTGGGGCACAGGTAAAGGCTCAGTGAAAACATTAAAAGAACCAACCACAATCATGGACAATATCAGAATAATACCACCAGTAGTCCCATGCCTCTGACATAGCATATGTGATTTACAGTGATAAGATATTTTGCATAAATGCACTTGAACAACTATTATGGTACATTCACAATCTATGAGGGTAACCACACACACTGTCTTGGCACTGTAACATCTGCTGGAGGTATTAGGAGGGACACTGCTATACCTGTATGCAACATTATGAGCAATACAGGCTAGTTGACTGGTGTGCATCATATATATATAGATATATATATATATATATATATATATATATATATATATATATATAAATATATATATATATATATATATATATATATATATATATATATATATATATAGTTATAGATATAAATATATATGGCACAATCCACACTGTTACAAATGATATCTATGCCATTAATGTTGTCAAACACTTGTGTATGCAGTGTGTGCATCATCAGAACAGGTAATACACATGCATCTGCTGTAACAACTTGATTGGTGTTCCGCACCAACAGACAGTCATGTATATGCCATAAAAATAATACCTAAGTATAGCCAATAAACTGTGACAGCTTGCTGTGACAAAGCTGGTACACTTCAGTTACACATCACTGGAAGATGTGTAGACAGGTATATGAAGAAGGGTGTATTGTACTCAATTACTGGTGTGATGAAGGGTGGGAACAATGAAGGTATTATGGTCTCTGATGTAAATGTCCTTCACATACTCAGTACTTATGTTACGAACAAGGGAGTAGTTAGCACTGTGACCACATGCTGGTTGATGTTCCACTTGCTGTCTACCCCAGAACACAAGTCACATACCTATTAGTCTGATTTTAGGGTGTGATGTCCACATTATACTTGGGTTGTGTGATTGTTTTTAGGACTTAAAAAATCCCCCCATGTGTTCTTGCCATTGCACTTGTTGTTATGGTTGTGGCAGCAATCTTTGTTATGTGTTGATACTGTCTGTATTATACTAATTTCACAGTTGGAGTTAACAATTGCCCCCAGTCAGTAGCCCTTCAGGCAGCTGTTTGGACACAGGATGTGTATGTCATCTGTGATGTCCATCAATTAAGTAATGGACAGGAAAGGACCTAGCAGACAGCCCTGATGTATGGACCAGATCACTTGACCTGAGATATATGTCACTTCACACATTTCAGTTTAGTGAGAATGTGATACACTGGCCTACCCAGTTGGTGATATAGCTGTTTATGGCCACATATGACAGCGTTGATTGAATACCTCAGTGAGGATTTATGTCAAATGCCTTGACCTGGTCAAGTTTCACAAGATGATACTGGTGTCATCATGCATGTCCTCAATGATCTCTTTGAGGACATCTATCAGATGTAACAGATATGATGTGGCATTAACAACTGACACAGGTGTGTTGCATATAGTCGGAATATTGCTAGAGTCCATTTAGAAGAGGTCCATGATGACATGTTGGTCTACCTCACAGTTGAGGAAAGTCAGAATGTCTCTATACATGTATGCATCAGGTGCTGTCCCCCCTACTCAGATGGGTACATGTTGATGTGCACCCTTCTATGGGAACATAGCCCATGTGGAGGGTGTTTTGAAGTGTGTATTCAACCATTTCACGAAGGTGTATGTGCTGAGTTATGCCATAGGTGATCTTTGTTGTCACAGCCCATTGATTCTGTATGATGGGCCTGGTTGAAGGTAAGACAGTGCATACTGCCTATTGTGATCTGGCCTAGGGTTTGGACACAGCCCCCCATGCAGGTATCATTGAGAAACTCTTATGTCGCTAGATGGGTGAAAAATTGACTCACCGACAGAACACATACTGTGAAAGTTGGTGGATCAACCTGTACCAGTAGAGTTGTCACCATTGGCAAACCCCAGGGATCTGTGCTTGGCCCTTTACTCATTAGACTCTATTTCTTGACAGTTCCGGCTAAAGTATATGGCCTTTGGCTTACCATGTATGCTGATTCTTGCATATTGAGTGCAATCACTGAGCCCAACAATGATGATAACATATTACAGGAGGAGCTAACACAGACAAATGATTGGTGAGAAAGCCACATGATCTACAAATAAATGCAGAAATGTGTCTTTGTGCTGTCCTTCTGGAAAGTGGAAGTCCATGTTAATTTCAGCATTGACAGCAGTCCTGGTATGCTGAAACCCAGTGATGCAGGCACTGGAAACACATGTAGATAGAAATCTGAACTCTGACCAGCAGCTGTCCACACTGGCATTGAAAGCCTGTGTTGTGCAAGTCATATATCATGCCATCATATTCAGATCTTATGAATGTATAGCAGCATTGTACTCAAACCTCATCAGAACAGTATTGAGTATAATGCTCTATTTTACATGTATCTCACCAGATACATGCAACAGCTGGACAGAGCACAGGGCTTTCTCATCAAAAAACACAGGGTCTACAAACCATGCCATGATGTATGTGAATAGATTAAAATCCATGTCACTGTAATCTGTATCCTATAGGATGAGGTGACTTCTCCCTGGCCTCCAGGCCAGACTCTGAACTTGCCCCGGTGGGAATAGTGCATATCCACAAAACTGATATACCTGATGACATCAACATTGTTTGTTGAGGAGAATATGATAATAACAGTGTCCCACATTCTGTAAAAGGCTCTCTGTAATGTCAAGCAAAAGGACAAATGCATATACACACACACTCACACCCAGCTGTCTGCAGTGAGAAAAGAACCGATAACTGTCTAAGTACACAGACTACAGTCCTCTGTATTTAAGGCAAGTGCCACAGCTCAAGCCTGATTTGGAGTGTCTCAGACAAAAGAAGTGGCTGGTGAGGAGAATATGGTAATAATAGTGTCACACATGCCGGTATAAAATGCTCTCTGTAATGTCAAGCAAGAGTGCACACGCGCATGCGTGCGTGCACACACACACACACACACACACACACACACACACACACACACACACACACACACACACGCACATAAACACTTGACTGCAGTGAGAACAGAACCCCTACCTACCTAAGTACACAGACTACAGAACTCAGTACTTTATGTAAGAGCCACGGCACAAGTCTGACTTTTACAAGAGTGCAGGTCAATTTATACTGGATGACATCAGCAGGCCATATGGGAGAGTAGATGTTGGGAGCTTTGCATGAAATGGATGTGTAGACATGTGCAAATATCAAAATAAGGTCATTCCATGGCATTGGAGTAGTAACAGTAAGATACACACTTCTTTACACACACACACACACACACACACACACACACACACACACACACACACACACACACACACACACCTACAGTTGACTGCAGCAAGAACAGAACCCCTACATGCTTAAGTACACAGACTACAGAACTCAGTACTTTATGCAAGCGGCACTGCCCACATCTGACTTTTATAAGAGTTCAAGTCAACTTATAGTGGATGACATCAGCAGGCCATGCAGGAGAGAAGATTTTTGGAGGCCTGCATAGGTTCTTAGCTTCATAGGTTGATAGGTTATCAGCCTAATGGCCCTAGAGTGCTTAGAAGCACAGCTGTGTAAAAACACAAGTACCCTTAATGAGCATTGTTAGTAGAACGATTTTGTGAACAGCACCAATTGGCCCTGTCCGTGAGGGACATAGGTGCCACCCCTAGAGTCACTTTAAAATCACCCATCCACTTGTCAAGGTTGTGCTTGAACAGGGTCATTGAGGAGCACTGCTTCACATGCAGTGGGAGCCTATTACAGAGTAGTGTCAATCGCTGGGGATATATGTGTCTCTCCAGCACTTTCTGTTTTTGTCCCAGGTTAGGTTGAGTATCCTGGAGCAAGTTATTCTTGTCCCATTTGAGATGCAGATGTCCAGCATTTCCAGTAGGGAAGGTTCTGAGACTGCTCTGTAGACCAGTCATACATCAGCTCTCAGCAGTCTGCCTGATACTGTGTACAGTGACAGGTCTATCAGACTTTCCATGTATGTCATGTTTTAGAGGCCCTGGATTCTTCCAGTCATAAACCTCAGTGTTTTCTCCAATTTGCTGCAAGTGTGTGGTGAGGTACAGACAGCAGGACCATAGTCCTTAATTAGTGGTCTGAAAAGGGTAGAGTACAGCAGAGCTATGGCCTCCCTGGTCCTGCATGTGCTGCCCATGTGTTTGAGGTGCACAATGCAGAATGTTTGTCTCATCACTATGGACACACAGTGATTAAAGTGTAAATTGCTATCAGCATGCATTTCTAAGTCTCACAACACTGTGTTTGAGCTTAGATGGATGCTGTGTATATCATAATTAGCAGGGGTACTTCATTCCCAAAGGTGATAGTGAGGTATGGTTTGCTTTAAGGTTCAGTCCTTGAGTTTGGCACTGATCATTTGTCTGTGTCAGCCCCTTCTGTAATATGTTACCATGACTGGGGGACTCTATATGAGTGCATCCATTTAATAGTAATCTGCAAACTTGGTAAAGCACAGGCCATCAACCATTGACTGGGCTTCAGAGAAACAGTATCCAGCACAGATCCTTGCAGTGTTTCACTGGTAAGTAGGCTAGTGGTGGAGGTACAATCCCCAACTTTGACAGTGTGTGTTCTGTCAACAGCCAGTTGGCTTTCCATCTAGTAATGTATGGCTTAATTCCAAGATGGGAGATTTTCAGTGTGAGACATGAATGAGGGATAGTGCCAAAGGCATTGGATAACTCAACATAGGCAGTATGTCCTGGTGTCCCTCATCCAGGTTTTTGGGGTCAATATCAAAGTACTCCAATAGTTTTAATAAGCAGGATCTACCCTTGACAAGAACAAAATAGGTCAGGTTAAGTGTGTTGAAGGTCACCTATGTCCCTGTGGATACGATTCATGCTGATTCCTTCCTTAGCCTTGCAGATAAAGCTTTTTAGGCTTATCGGTCAGTAGTTGTAGTTCTGCATGTTACCAGATTAACATAAATTGCATATCACACAATATTGGATATTACTTTCTGTAGTGTAGGACATATGTCTGTGGAAAAAGTACTGAGACATCAAGGTTGCAGTGCTTGGGGAGGCAACACATGGCTGGAATGTAAATATCTGACATATTGTTAGGTAGGGCCCTCTGTTATGTTTCCACATGTAATTTCATATCTTAGACAGGAAGTATACAGTAGACAGCAGTAATACATAATATTTACTTTTCCATAGAGCGGAGAGCAGCAGGTTTGCACGATGGTTGGCAAACTGTACCCACATGCGAGATGCACATTTCCAATACTATTCATGTTTGTGTGTAGCTAAGCAGTACGCAAATGTGAGCCGCATTGCTAAAGTTTGAGAGTTAGTACTGACTCCATGAAATGCAAAAGCTGCTTAACTGTGTGGCAGCATGTGTTAATGCATTGATACGTCTTTTTGAGCCCAGACGATACTGGTTTCGAATCCAGGTGTGTCTAATAGTTTTAAATACTTTTCAATAAACATTGATAATGCAATGTCATAGATTCTTTATAGTACATATGCACGGCTGCGTGTTGGCATAGCTCAGCAGGGTTAAGCGACATTGCGTGGCAGTAACTGCAGCAGTTTGCCACTACTCACCATTGCTGCATGTTGCTGTGCAGTGCACACTTCCTTGCCACAGTTTTGTCAGAATCAACTCCTCCTGCTGGTAGGATTGCATCCTTACTATTAAATGTCTAGGTTGCCTTCTCATAGCCAGATTTGGAGCATACACACAATGTGCCCTTTCAGTTAACAACTCATGCTGCGGAATACCAGTCCATTTGCTTATTTGTGCTTTCATAAAATTAATACAGTCTGTTAATTCCAACTTCTCTGGTACAGCTGAAAGTTTCAGGTTTTCCTTATGTGCTCTGTCCTCTAATTTTATTATTTTTTGAAACATCTCTTCTTGAGCAGTGTCTTCATTTTGACCTCTGATATTTGCAGTTTATCACCTCATCTGAATATCTGTTTAAAGGCGTCTTCCATTTTTCCAGCCTTTTGTTGTTTGAGTTGATACACTCCATCAGTGTTTCATTTATTTCAACCAAGTCTGTGTGCAGTTGTTGTATACTTTCTTCTAGGTTACTGGAAGTCATATCTAGAGCTTGTACTGCTTTTTGCTGAACTGCTGCAATACTTTTCCCAGTCAGTGTGTTTCCTCACCTTTTGTAGCTGATTTTTTTCAGGTCTTTTGCATTTCTTTTTTCCTGGCATCCAGGTAGTGCACTTACTATTGCCCAGAAACACAGAAGTCCACTTGTCCTTTCTGCTGAATTTGTGTTTTCACACTGGGAGAGCTAAACTTAAGCTGTTACTCAATGCGTAGCCATCTTAGAAGTTGGCACATGCATAACTCATGGCTAAAAACAAAAAAGAACAATTAACAAATATCTTTCAAAAATAATGTATACAATGCATGATAGAAAGTGCAAGTTATCAGAGGTTTTCAGGCACCAGGTCCCAGGCCCCAGAATCACAGCTGTATAAAGGGCTTTCAACACAAGCTTAGTTGACAGACCCAGCCTTAGTCTTTGCCCTGGACCCTACCAAGTCTAATACAGGCCTTGCTCAGAGGTGTGCACAGAAGGTCACTGTATCTTATGCAGAGTTGAAGATAGTGTATTCATTATTTATTTAGTGTTCCTGAAGTCAAATTAGAGAAGATCAATGTAGTTTTTCTAGGAATAGTGTACTTTCTAGAAACAGCAAGTTGGAATACATTACTGTGATCATTATTTTTCCACTTTTCTCCCAAACATGAGTCACATATAGAGATAGTTAACTTTGGTGGGCATGAGTAAGGAGGCATGCTGTGCATTTATGTCTGAAAATGAAAAGTTGAATTATATTACTATAGTCATGTATGCTTTCACTTTTACCTCAGTCTAACTTCAGTGAGGTACATAGAAGGTGTCAGGTGAAGAGGAGTTTAGTGTACACGTATGATAGCAACAACATGAAATAATACCTGTGTCCATATGTTCTGTCACTTCCATTTCATTCAGACAGTTAATGTCTTTTTATGGAGGGATAGAGAGACAGGCCCTATTTCCAGAGGTATAGAGAGGCAGGCCCTATTTCCAGACATGATTAATGTACCTTCACAAGATTTGTCATCTCTGTTATTGTGGGCTACTATTTAGTCAGATTTGAACATTAAGTTTTGGGAATAGCTAGTTTCTTAATTGAAAAAAAGAAAAGAATAAAACTGAATTGTTTTCATTGCTCATCATTTTTGTGCAGGCCTTCATTGGATCAAAAGTTCAGACAAATGCTCTAAAGTGCACATCAAAGCATCTAGAAGTCAGTGGCTTCCTGGGTATGGCAGTCACCAGACATGTGGCTTAATCCAGTTACTTCATCAACATGTATTATAGTGCAGTCATTGCCAGTTAGGGTGTGTTGAAAGGTCGGAGGAAAAAGCTGGTGTAAAACAAAATGTGGAAAAATCAAGAAGTAGTGTACATGGATGGTGTGGGAGTCCAGGATGGGAGAAAGCAGGAAGGACACTGGTGATGCAGAGGAGACCAGTGTGCAACATGAAGAGCATCATGGATTTCTTTGTCCAGTCTCCATTTCATCTAATTGCAGTTGAATATCTGAAGTGTATATAGTCAGTAAAATGGCTAGAATGAGTTGGCATTAAGGCAGGCTGTCAGTTCAAGTGACTGCAGCTGCTATCTGATCACAGGTAAATTTTCTTTGGTCTACCATAATATGGCCCTGGCCCTGGCCCTGGCCCATTCCGATTACCTGCATCCATTAATTTGCTTCCTTCAACCTCCCCCTTGGTTTGGAGTCACTAACTGCCACTGGACTCAAATAATCTTAAAAAAAAAAAGAAAATAAAAAAACAGTCATTTAAATGCAGCATAAGAGTAAGCAATGAAGTAGCAGTCTGTGTCAACACTGGCTAGATGCATCAATGCATCTGAATAAGCAGCTTCTCCTGGAAAGATGCCAAAGTCCCAAGGCTCAGGTCTCTTGCCAAGCCACAAAGGAATCAAATGAAGTAAAACACAGATGAAACAGAAAGTCAGGCAGGCCAGAAGTAGCTGGGTGCTGTAAATGAGAGAATATGTTTAAGTGCTGAAGTGCAGGAATGAGGGAAGCAAGTGTAAAGGCAGCTATCTCGAGCCTAAATGTCTTGAAGTGAAAGCAAGACATCATGATCCTGATAACATCAATAAAGCTACAGATTCAGATACAAAAGGCCAAGTATGAAGGCTGTGTAATCCAAAAGCAAAATGCTGCAAAAATCCAGTACAAAATACTTCTTCTTTCGGCTTTTCCTGGTTAGGGGTCGCCACAGCGGATCATCTGTCCGCTCATGATTGGCAGTGGAGTTTTACGGTGTCGAGTTGCCAGCCCGGCGCCCAACCTTCCACAGAAGGCAATCCAGTAGAAAATACTAAAAGTGTAAAAAGTTCCAGTTAAGCTAAGGTTAGTCCAGAGAGATAGCAAAGCAAGAAGGCAGTGGAAAATGCTAAAGCGAGATCTGTTGGTTAAATGAGGAATCACTGAAAGCACATCTTTCAAACTGAGCAACAGACAGGCAAAAGGAAAAGCATCTTATAGAAGTAGGCAGACTACTGCCTTCATTGTGCATATACCATGTGAAGGTTAAGGTATACAAAGTAAAAGTGGTGGGAGGTGGCGATAAGAGAAGATGGTTTGAAAAAGCTTTACAAAATAGCGCTGAAGAAGTTTCTTGTTTTGGTACTGTGGATGGAAAAATCTGAGAAAGTAAGGATAAGTCTAAAGTAATAAATGAGGTACGTTTTCCATTTTATATGTGGGATGTGAATTGAATGTTCCTCAAAGAATTCCAACAAAGACCAGCAGGAGGAGAGGTACTGTAGTAGGTATGTAGTAGGCATATGACTATTTTCATCTAGAAGATATGACCTTATCTGCTGTTTGAATGTTTCTTTATTACAGATTTTGGACCCTTATTACTGGCAGATGGAAATTAACTGGTTGAATCATGTTTCATATTAAAATCTGGTGTCGTTCATGACATATAAACAGGTATATTGGGATGGTTGTGATTTTATGGCTCAGAAAAAAAATATTTTTTTCCCTATTTATATTTTGGCTTTCTGATGTTATTCAGTTAACAATAGCTTTGAAAATTATGGAAAAAGAACCTCTTAGTGGATGGAAAAAATAGCATAGGAATGAGGTATTTTTTTTATACTTGCTTAAATGAAATAATGGCTGTTTTCTTTTTCTAATGATTTGCATTTTTTATCATTTATACATCTGTTTGACTTTTTGTATTTTTTTTTTATTAGTTTAATTATTTTTGGCATCTTCCTACCCCGACTCTTAGTATTTCATAGTAATACTACAGAAAGGTGCTGCAAATTACCCTTGTTTATTGTTTTGCTACATTCCATGTCCATTTTTTTCTGTGTAAGTCTTGAATTTTGCTCTTGCTTCTGGAACACTTCCCATCTTCGTCTTAATTTCAAAGAACAGTTGTTGAAATTCATGTTTCCATCCCAACTATGAATACTTTTGCTCCTTTTGGGTTTGAAATGAGATGGGAAAGTAGATATGGCCAAATTTATAACTTATCACTCACTTTCACATGCCAGCATCTATCCTCTGCTTAATTATGTGGTTAGGCTGGAAGTCATTGCATTCTCCACCAGTGTATTCCCTGTCATCTGATATGCCATGAATTAGATGATTTAGACTGCAATAATAAAGCCTGCTACTGAGTTTGGTTTAAGTTCCTGCAGTTTAGTATGGGAGGAAGTATAATTTCACACAGTGAATCTTTCCCTCTGCTCTAATTTGAGTTTTGAAACGAACATGCAGATTATGTACTTATACAATTTTTTAACCAGGAGAGTAGGCTAATCCCTAGGAGTTGTTTTTAGTTAGGCAGGTATGACATAGAAATGCAAGGTTATAATATCCTTGTACACAAACATTGTGCTAAGATTAGGGATTAGTTAGGGGCAGATTACATGTTTATGTGGTACATGATTCATAAAGAAAGACTGTAGTCTTCCTCATGCCATGTAGGCAGGTGAGGAATCCCAGGGACCGGTGCTCAGTTCTTGTGTGAATTCGGTTTGATATGCTAGAACACTTTGAAATTTTACATTGGCATAGAACACAAATGTAACATTTCAATGTAATGGAGCTCCCGTTTATACTCAATGGGCCATTGCAGCATATGCTGTACCTATATGTTAGCGTGGGTATTGCAAGCATTTTTTAATTAATTTAATTGGGTAAGTACTGTACACGCACATATCCCTTTTCCAAGGTAAATTGGGGGTATCATCTGTTTAAGCAACTGGCTCAGAGTCATACGGTAGGCAAATGGAAGTGGAATGAGTCAAACTATGTACTCTGGACTACAGGAACAGGTGGAAAGCCTAAATGCCTGCAGTACCAGTTATGGCATACAAGTGAAATTGGTATGCAGCATGCTAGGGATCTAGTAGGTAGGGACTGGGGGTATCTATGGTATTGTGTTTTTTTAATTGTCTTCAATTTTACACTGGTGAGGATTTGAATCTTACTTTTTTAAAAAAAACAATGAGACTGTGCTATAGTAGTGAAACCTTATAGCATGCCACCGCTGTATTCGTGACCATAACACTGCATGCATGACAAAGATTTCTCTGTCATGCACACAGTACTGTGGTTGAAGTACAAGTAGCTTTGCGGAGTTGGGAACCTTTGGGTATCATTGGAACCTGCACTTCGCTCTTGGGCAAAGTCAGACCACATCATGCATTGGTAATGAGTTAATTAACATAGAATGTTAATAGGTTACAGAAGTATGTATGCTTTAGCATTCTTTGTACAGACAAGAGACTCTGGCATAACATCCAGAGTCTCCTTTGTGACCCCCCCCCCCAGATGTCATATAGACCGAATAGAAGGAGATTTAATGTTCTATCCAGGTGTCTCAACTAGCTCTTTGCAGCTGTAGCCTATGTCCCCTCTACTAGCCATTCAATGCCAGCTTGAAACCCCCAGAATTCCCTGCTAAAGTAGTACCCCTTCCATTCATCTGTGACTCTGTCTATGTGCTTCCTCATGTATCATTTGAAATTTGATGTAACAGCCATTCTTGATCCCACCTATCAGCCATTTCTTTTGAGTTCAGGTCATTCAGCTTTCCCCTTTAGAATGCTTGGTACACATACAAAATTTCTACTTTCTTTCCCCACTTCTCCTGTACTCAGAATAAACATCTCCCATATCTGATCCTTAACATCATCCTGACCATCTTCACAGATCTCCTAAGCCTCACTTCCTTCACCATGAAAGGACTGCAGAACTTCATGCTGCATTCCATATGGGGCTTTGACAACTGTTACATATAGAGGTGCAGAATTACCCAACCCCCTGCAGTCAAACATGTTATCAGCCTTTGCTACTGCCTTTTTCACTTGCCCATGATGGTACATCCTGGGTATGATTATATTTTAAAAGCCCTTTTCTAAGTTTTCACTTTTCAGGCTAATTTCTCTTTGCTTGTATTACACCCTGTATTACTGCATCACAGGACCACTTGTCATCATTGAATTGAAGTTTCCAGTGATCTGCTGTCTCACCAGTCTGGCCAGAGCCCACATGATACTGACTCTCCCTGTAGCCATTGGTTGCTGCCACCCGTGGCTTGGTGTCCTCCATGCAGAAACACATGCTATTCTGTATTCCTGCTAAGGTATCTGAAATAAGCACAGTGAAAATGATTGTGCTGAGTGTGAGTTCTTGTGGCACTTGGCTTACTTCTGTCTGTCAACACCACACTTGCTACGCCCCTTTGTTCCTTGCCTTTTAGTCTTCTGCCTAATTTTGCATTATGTGTTGTACTTCTAACCTTGTCAGTTTGCTTGTTAACCTCTTATATGTAACTGTCAAAACCTTTCTAATATCAAGGTACATGTCATTTAAAGATTTTCCAATATCTTTCACAACAATCCCCTAGACTAGAACTTTTTGAGCCTGGATCATTACTAGAAAGTGTAGGAAGACCAGCCCACTTATGAGTAAACAAATGGAAATAAATCGAAAAATTAAATAAAACTGGATCAGGTTTGTCTGACATGTCTTATTGGTGAACTTATGCTGATTATTTCCCACAGTTCTTGAAGACCTAAGAACATTTTCAGTCTGCCTGTCAATATCCTTTCATTATTTTACCTGGAGCAAATGTCAGGCTAACCATCCTGTCATCTGCCAATAAATTTAGTGATCTTTATGTTTTGGCACAACTGTGGCTTCCCTCCATGCTTTTGGCAGTTGACCATTTTTTTCCCTGTTGTTTTTCTGCGTCCATCCATAATTTTCCTGCCTAACCCCTTTTCTCTTCTTCTGCTGTGACTGTAGCATAATTCTCTTCAGTGAGGAGTGCCTTGAAGAAGTGTAAATTAAGTAGGTGTACCTTTTGCAGTCAGAATGACTGTTCTGTTGTACAGTCTCGTTTTACTCTTTTATACATACTGCATCACGTAATGTAGCCGAGTACCATGCGCTACAACAAGGCGGCCTATAGATTGTTCTTACTGCTACTATCTTCACAGAAGAAAGACTGTGTCCTCATCTAAAAAAAAAAAAAACAATCCATTACAGCAGAAAATTGTTCTTAGGCTGCCGATAAAGGGACTAATGCAAAAGTTACATTTAAGTATCTTGTGGATGGTGTTTTTTATTTCTCCTGGGTTTTGAGTATCCAATGAACCTGAAAGTTGCTATTTTCATAGGTCCAGGTTCAATACTGATGTGAAATGCTTGATACAGAAGCAAACCTATTACATATAATTGTGTGGCAACCTATGTTTTTTATATCTAAGGTTCATTGCTAATATAACATGTTTAATAGAGAACATGCTATAAATTGCTAAGTACCATTTTTAAAGAGTGAAACCTTTTAATCACTGCAAATGTATTGTGTTAAGTAAAAAATTAGGATATAAGCATGTGTATAAACCATAAAATACATTGTATTTAATAAAAAGTAATAATACATAATATATGTCAAAATGTCTACAGTAAGAAAGAAATGTTGCCTAAATATTATTACTGTAAAACATCTGAAAAATGTTGTACATGACTTCTGCTAATTATCACCCAAAAATTATCCATGTTGAATTAGAACTTGTTACATTTCCTAACTTAAAATGCTGAGGCATGGAAGCTATGTTGAAGTTAAAGGGTGCATGTTTTATTTTTGTTTTTCCTTAGCTCCAGCTCCTCTTACCCTAGATCCAAAAACTGCAAACCCTCTCTTGATACTTTCTGAAGACAGAACAACAGTGAAATGTGGGCGTACTAAGCAAAGTATTCCTGACAATCCTGAACGGTTCAATTGCTATCAGTGTGTACTGACGTCAGACGGTTTCAACTCGGGGAGACACTACTGGGAGGTAGAGGGGAAAGATGGTACTGATTGGTACATTGGAGCAGTAAGTGAGTCTGCAGCAAGGAAAGGGGACATCACCTTGCTACCAAAGGACGGGTACTGGATTGTGGTAAAGATGGATGGAGACATCCGTAAGATAGGTGTATATCTAGATTATGAAGGAGGTCAACTATCTTTTTACAATGCTGAAACAATGTCTCATCTCCATACATATAATCACCCTTTCAGTGAAAAAATATTTCCCTTTTTTTGGGTTTATGACATACATTCTATGATTAAAGTATGTCACTTGCACTTGTAAGGTATTCATTTACAAATACTGTGTTTGTTTTCAAAAGTATTCTATGTTCGTTTCATATGATTGAAGTTTGTATTTGATATATGTTTTTTATTTCTTTTGGGTCTTTTGTCATTTCAAAGTCTGCATTGTTGTATTAGTCGAATTTGACAAGAAAATAATTCTGCATTACTCCAACCTCACCTACCTCACTTCAAATGATGTCAGACATTGCATAATTAGTTGTGGAAGGCAGGCTGTTTCTTTATCTGTGTACATCTTTTCCAGGATACTGTATCAGTTTGAGTCTAACAAAGTTTCACAATACTTTCAGCAGAGTAAGAATGTTGTTAGTCTTTAAAAATGCTAACCTGCTCATACAGCTTATGTACAGATATAAGGGGCATATTTCAGACTACAAAATATTATTGAAAACCATTCAGTGAGTTCAGCAAATGGCAGCATTATGTGTAGTTAATTCTACTGCTGGATGTGTACAGCACATTTTAAGTTTTGGAATTTCAGTCAGGCATTGGCTCACTAGTGGGTGGTGTCAGAATTCGTGGCCACACTACAGTACCATCTCAAATTGTAAATCTGAATTAATGATTTTGGTATTTACAGAGTTTGGCACACATTTTCACCTCATTGTTCTTATTTTCATCACTTGTTCAAGGGAATGTTTTAATGACTTTATCTGACTTTACCTAGTACTTCTTACAAAATATATAAACCCTTAGATTTCAGCAGTGTGGCCTCACATAAACAGCTGCATAGTTCTGGGACTTCTGTGGACTGCCTCATTGTTGGGTGGCAATTTTCAGTTGTGCTGTTAGCTTCCCACTGGTCGCTTATTAACAGGTGTCAAAGCTCTGTATCATGGTCATAGCACTTTATGTAATTACATTTAATGCAATTCTAGATATTATTTACAAAAGGACACACAGGAACTGTCAAACTCTGATGTGGAAATTCATTCTTGTCAACCAGCAGAACTAAAGTCATAGGCATTTAGTCAGCTTAGCATCTGAAATTTTCTCATATTACAATCCCCTCCTTTGTTCTCTGTAATGCTCTGCCACACGCTTGGTCTCCAGTTCTGTTTTGCCCCATGCTCAGCAAGCATTGAAGTGCAAGCAGGCCACACTTGGTTCAAATTCCTGTACTTTGTCATGAAGTCCTTTCTTATGTGTTTGCTCCTTTATATTACCTTTGGATCACTATTTTCTTTTAGGTCCCATCTTTCTATAGATTTTTTTTGTAATTTCAGAGCAATTTTTCAGTTTATTTTCTGTCCCTCCCTAGGCTTTCATGTTTTTATCACTTCACATGTTACATTCTGTGACTTGTTGCTCTGTCATTAATAACTGTTTCTATTGGAGTTTGATATTTTACTGTAATGTGCGAGTTTGGGCTTTTTTTTTGCTCATCAGAGCTGTGGTTTGGTCACTTTTCTTATTTATTACTTGTTAATGTTGTTAGTTGTTTGCCTTTTGCTTATTTGCAGTTGAGAGAGAAAGATTCCCGAGTGCTAGTTTTCTACCTTTTTGCAGTCATTTATATTTGTTAGTTGGTAAAGGCTGGATGGTAGAACTTGCAAACAATACAAGTATGGCACAAGATCATACCCCAACATAAACACGTTCTGCGTGTGTTCAGTTTAAGAGAAAAGCACTTTGATGCACAGTATGGTTTTTATGACTCCTTTACCTGAAATACAATTAGGGATAAGAAGCACAAGCTGTCAGAACTGAAAGAGAGTTCTTGGTCCAGTCCTAGTGGGTGTCTTCACCCAGAGCTGTGCCTTTAAGTCATGGTGGAGGCATTCATCAAAATCTAACAAAAATTGCTTTTGTGTCTTCTCTCACTGGTGTGAGGTGGACAAAGGCATCTCATTTCTTCTAGGACATCCCAGTTATCCTCACCAATCATCATTCAGACTGCTGTCCCAATGAGTTTGGAATTCAACCTCCATGCTGCAATGTCAGAGTTGGCAGAAGAGTCAATCTCTGCTTGTGGTCTTGATTTCAGACTGCAGCCTTCAAGGTCGAGTGATCAATGTCATACTTGCATCTGGTATTGCCAACTTTGACACCAATGCTGGCAGGAGTTTCTTCAGCCCCGGAGTTCAGAATTAGCCCATCAGCACCAGTTTTGGCACTGATACCTTTGGTATAATCTTTAGTGTCACCGAGGTTGGCATATAAGCTTTTTGGGCCAACAGTCTTGGCACTGCAGCTGTGGTCATTGGGCATCTTTTTTTTTTTCTTAAACAAGAAACATCTTTATTGAATTATCACTTACAGCACAGACAATCATACATTTATATAAATGAAAAGAAGCCATATTGGCATATTTTTGGTTGCAAACATACATCACATATAATCCCCTGTACAGTAATTGCCTATCTAACATTACATAACTCATTCAATTCCTGCCTTCCCTTAAACCACATTCCTCCTCCAAAACATTATTCTGTATGTATTGTTCCCACAATTCCCATTTTTTTCTATGTAATTTGCTCCTATCTTTTTCTAAAGATCCCACTTACAATTATTTTATTCCTGTTACCATATTCACTACATCTAGTATGGTTGTATTAGACTTTGATTTCCATTTTCTAGTAATTGCTTTTTTGACAGCCACCAGAATTAAACTCAGCAAGGCCTTACTATATCTAAGCATTTCTGAGTCCGCATTACAGCTCAAAAATAATAATTTCCTTAGTTACACCAATTTGCTCACCCAGTATTTCTGACAGAGTAGTCTGCAGGGAATTTTTAAAGTCTGCCAACTCAATACACTCCCAAAAATATGTTTCTAATTATCTCTTTCTTCCTGATCACACCTCCAACATTTGCAATCTACCTGAGGAAAGATTCTTTGGAGTTCGCCTGTGGTATAAAAATACCTGTGCAAATACTTCCAAGCAAGATCCTAAATCTTCTAGACTTTGGTGCATATTTGCTAGCCATACATTTATCCTCCCTTTGTTTCTTTGTGAACTGCTTGTACAATTTCTCCTCCCAAATCCTTTCTAACCTCCTCTGATTGACTCCCATAGTTGACATGAAATATTTTATGTGACCTACTAATTATCCCTTTTTTAACAGCTGCTTCTGTTTAAATTCAACTGAAAACTCTACCAGTGCTGGTCTTTGATTTAGCATCACCCTATTCCTTTCTGTTTGTCTATACAATGATATCAAGCCTTGATAGGGAAGGCAATGTCTAACCTACAGTCCAAATGTGTTCTTGGTCTGTTCCTATTCCATTACCTACCCCTCTGTATTTATTTGCTCCTAAGTACATTGGTTCCTTTGCCAGTTTTCTCCAGTAATTTCCAGCCCCTCATATATATTCTCTGTGCCCCTAATTGTAGTCATCCCTATTATCAGAGTCTTTTACCATTCCCGTGTTGGCTTAGTTCTTAGAGTACTTTCTGCTACTTTCTGAATATAATATTCTGTATGATTATTGCTATTCTCTTTAAGGACCTGCATCCAAAATCCCACACTTTCCTTATTTCTTGAGCTTCCATCCTGTTTCATCATCATCACTTTCCACATTGATTTATAGCTTTCCGCTTGTACTGTGTATAGGAGCCTTAACTGTGTAGCTCTGAACTACCCCTTCAAATCAGGTAACCCCAAACCATCTTGTTCTATGGAAGGATCAATTTTCCCTCTTGACTCTTGCCCTCTTCCCTCCCAGATCAAATCGTTCAACTCTTTATTAATTTCTATCCACAGTTTCTCCTCTGGCTGATAAACATTTGCCTGACCTGTGTATAAAAATAAAAGGACTAACAACATTTTCACTGCTTGTATCTTGCTATCCATAAAGCATGGCTTCCAGTTTCTTGTTTTTGCATTATCTTTAGTTTAGTCTCATTCCACATATCCTTAGCTTCCATAACAGAATCCTTTTTAATCCATACTACTAAGTACTTCATTTTATCATGTTCCCATAAATATGGGTATTCCTGAAGCAATTTGTGTGGGAATATAGTTTACAGCTATTGCCTTTGCTTTATCTTCACTAATTTTATATCCAGAAAAGACTTGAAATTGTCTCCGAATGTCCCATAACATTGAAATATCATTTTCTGGTTTTATCAGGTCCAAAAACAACATTGTCTGCAAATATAGCCAACTTTTCTTGATCATCATACCAATTATATCCTTGAATTTCTGAGTCCCTTATTACCTTTGCCAGTGGTTCTAAATATAAAGAAAATAAAAAAGGGCAGAGGACACCCCTGCCTGTTTCCTCTTTTTAAACAGAACATATCAGAGGAGACCCCCACACACATACTTTAATTTTCACCTTTGATCCCTCATATATCCTCCTAATTAACAGTATTATTATGTCAGGGAATGCAAATGCTTCCATGGTCCTACTCATAAGATACTGGCTTACTGTGTCAAATGCTTTCTCCGCATCAAAATCCAACAACAACATTATTTTCTTACATTCTGCATCTCTAATCTTCACAGGTAGTCCCTCCAGTCAACAAAATGGTCACCTCATGGAAAAGACAGCATGGAAAAACCCTGATATGGTGGCACATGTCCCAAAGAGATCATCCATGATCCTTCAGCCTCTCAAAGACTGGCCCTACTGGGCATAGACTTTCAAACCAAATTCCATTGTTGCTGTAGCAACCCTTAAAAAGGCTCCTGCTACACACAATTTGCTGTTCCTTCCTTGGATAAAGAATCTAGTGCCATGGTTAAGTTTGGGGAGAGATTTTACTCATCCTTGTTATTCACTCTGTCAGTAATTTGTTTGTCTGATATGTTATCATTCAAGTGAGAGCTGGCTGATGAAATGAGGTAGTCACTGGAAGACTTACCTAAAGCAGACTTGAAATACAAGTTGTAGTCTCACATGGCAACCACAGCATCTGTTTTGAATTTCTCCAGGCATCTGTCTCTTAATTCTGTGGCTGATGCAGTCAAAGCAGCAAATACAGATTTCACCAAAGAGACCAAAGTAACCTTTCAAAATCCCACCTGAAGAACATGGTAAAGGAGGGCAAGACTGTTACAGCTGTAGGCATTAAATTTCTGATATGCCAATTTATGTTTTCTAGAATGAAGTAGCCTAGACTAATTTGTTTTTCATATGGCCAACAACAGCAAAATAACCAAGGATTTGAGAGACACCACTATGGTAACCATAACCTCTGGAATACTCACCAGCATAAAGTTGGTAACATTTGGCAGCAGTCTTCCTTTTGGGGCAGCAGTCTATTGTCTGAGACCTTGCCCAACTGTTCCACTCTGAAAGTAGTCAAGGTCATCTGTCCCTTTACGTGAGTCATGGGTAATCATCATGCAAGGCAGGACTATAACATCCAGTGGCTGTATGATTCCATTTTGCACCACACCTCAGCTCTAATCTCTTCTCATCCAGACAGTCCACCCTACCAAAAGATTGAAGCAAGAAAAGTGGTGCTAGACTTCACAGAAAAACTAGCTGTCCAGGAGGTTCTACCAGGCCAAAAAGGATCTGATTTTTACTCCAGGTTATATTTAGTTCCCAAAAAAAGAAAAAAACACATGTCTTTACTCAGTCTGAGTAACCTAAAATAATTTCTGCTCAAAGAATCATTTCATGTGGTCAAGGTGCAGTCACTCTTCCCTATCTGTCAATAGGAGACTGGCTACATTATTCTGACCTCTTTGACACCTGCCTTCACATAACATTCACAAAGGAGTCCAAGAGGTTTCTGTGCTTCAAGGTGGTAGCCAGCCATTATCAATTCTGAACTCATCCATTTGGTTTCACCTCATCCCCCAGTATTCACCATATGCTTGTCTGTAGTTACAGTGAACCAGAAGCTGAAAGAAGTGAATATTTTTCCTTACCTAAATGACTAGTTCTTAGCTACTTCACAATAGGACAGTCTAATATGTGCTGGGGAGTCTCTTCTGCATCTCTTGTAATCTTTGGGAATCTCATTGGACACCACAGAGTAACAGATGTAGTTCTCTCACCTGCTCTCATTAATTAAGGTGCACGCTAGACTGTATCCTGCAGGGCATGTTTTCCCTCAGACAGGATCATCCCTTTATAGAACATGGCAACTCAGATCATTCAGGATCACTCGGTCTCAATCCCATAGTGCCTTCATGCCCTGGGAGTCATAATTGCAAGTACTTACATGGTTCTGGATACAAGATTTCACATGAGAGTTCTGCAACGGTCCTTAAAAATTCAGTGATCTCAGGTGTCATATGCTATAATACAGCACATAAACCTATCCTAGACATGCAGTGGATGATGAACTTGCACATCAGACTGATTCTCGGCAGTCTCATCTTAACTGCTACCCTTGTAGTGATTGTCACCACAGATATCTCTGATGTAGAGTTGAAGGGAGGAGTGTCAGCAGTGGACTATCCAAGGCATATAGTCACAATCAGAGGTCAGTCTGCACATCAGCATTTTAAATATGAGAGCAATTCCTCCATCATTACAAGCCTTTCAGGGCATTCTGCATTTAAGTGATTTTTGTCATTCACTCTCTATGAGCATGGAATGGAGTTGTTACGTCAGCAAGCTGGGAGGCATTCACTTCTACCCCCTTTACCAAGAAGCAGTGAGGGTACCCCAATTGGCTTTGTATGCAAACCTCCTCCTGATAGCTAACTATGTTCTTGCTCCCAGTTTGCTTGTAGACAATTTTAGTCACTGTTTGCTGATGCCACATGATTGATCCTTCAACCATTCAGTGCCACTAAAGATCTTACATCTTTGCCCAAACCTGTTTGCATCCTCTACCAATGCCAAATACAGCAATTTGTTTTTGATCATCCCTCTTCTGAAGGAACATCCCAGGGATGTGCTCATCTAGAAATGGCCCCAGGTCACCTATACCTTTTTTCTCTTATTTCAGATTATTCAGAAAGCCAATTTAAATGCTAGTCCTTTTCCTACCCACATATCAGCCTTGCTAAGTTTGGTTTACTTCATGTTGGTCTCATTTATTGGAGAAGCCTCTATGTCTTATGTTGTTCAGGACTCTCCCGACTCATCTCTCTGACAATCCTCACCTGAAACATCATGCTGCCCCATCTAACTGAGTGATAACTCCAGATCCAGTAAAGAACAGAGATTCTTCTTATTCTCATAATGTGCTCCTTATGTCCAGAGACTCAGTTGTAAGTAAAAATACAAAAGTAAATGGACAAATTTCTCTATAAGGGCCACTACAAAAGGTTTTGGTCCATTAACTGTTCCAGTGCTGCAGTTTTAGACTACTTTTCACAAACTTTTGACACTTGTTTGAGATGTGCCTGTATTATGATGCACCTAACAGCTTTCATCAAGATTCTAAATTTACTGTCATTGGCTCTCTTGGAAGTTTGTAAACCTTTTATTAGAGGCAGTTTGCTTATCAGACCCGCTATAAAGCATCCTGTACCTCCATGGGGATTATACTTTGTTTTAGAGACGTTGACTCTTCCTTGGTTTGAACCAGTTTTAACTGGAGACTTGAAATTGCTTTTCTAGAAAACTTTTTTTCTTCTGATGACCATTACATCTTCTAGAAGGCATTTGCAATTACAAGCTTTGCATGCTAAACGTCCATACTTAGTGTTTATGTATAGAGTGTTATTAAAAAACAATTCTTCATTTATGCCCAGCATAGCCAATGAGACAAATATCAGTCAGTCTAATAATGTGCCTGTCTTATTTACAACTTACAGAAAGGCAAGTATCCATTACTCTTTGTGGCTGTCCACAGGTACCCCAAAGTTTGCCTGGACAAAACCAAATCTATGAGCAAGGATTAGGATTCACATCTAAAAAGAAATAGGGCTCCAAAGTCTATAAAATCATTTTGTCTGGATAATTAATGTCTGTTAAATTCTGTTTTGAAAAATACAATAACCCTTTACCTTCTGTGCCTATAACTCGCTCATTCAATTCAGTGGCTATCTCTAAAACCTTTTTTAGAAATGAATCCTTGTTGGTTGTGCAAAGGCACCTATGTGGGCTTCAGCAACTAATTGATAACATACTACAAGTTGGAAGTCCTCTCTAGATTGAGGTCATCCTTCAGGGCCAGAATTATTAGTGGTGTGTTTCCAAACATCTGTGAGGATAAGTTTGTGACTCTGCCCTCATGGCAGATAACGATGGAACTCTTCATCTCAGATACAAAAGTTATGTATGTATCATCATTTTAGATATGAATGAGCAGGTCTGTACTTGTCAAAGAACTCACACTCTCTATCCCCCTGCCTCCATGCAGCCATGATGTAGAGGGAAGTTGGTTATGATTTATTTGTTCCTGATCTACCTCACTCCGGAGCAGCTCTTTTGAGTGTGCACCTTTAACCCCTAGTGGGCGTGGCTTAAGCCTTTAAAAACTAAGTTAGCACCTTAGAAGTCTAGAAAACTCTCATTGAAAGAGGTCAAATATCAATAGAGTTGTGTTTGCCATCACATATGGCACAAGACAAAATGTCCTGGCACCTTGTAAGTAACATGGTTTTGGAATTATTAATGCAAATATGAACAATCCATATTTGACGCCGAGAGGAGCAGTAGGGGTTAACTGCAGAAGACGCCTGGAGGAGGACTTGGCTGCATAACAGAGAACTTGAGTGGAAAGTTCATAGTAGAGTATTGTGGATGAAAAGGAAGGGACTGGTAGCCTGGGAACATTTCAAATGCCAATCTAATTAACTCATCTAAGTCTAACATTATGGTAAGTGCATAACTTTTATTTCACAGAGGCTATCTTATTTATAAAAAGTGCATTATTATTCCTTGATCTGCCTGCACAGATGATAGAAAATGAGTCTTAGCAGTGGGCATTATTACGTTTAGATGGCAAGACATCTCGAGGTGTGCTCTTCTTGTTACGACCCTGCCAACTTTATCCTGCTGTTTAATGCCAGCACAGGTGTCCTAGTTTACATGAATTAGGTCCTTTACTAGCATCACAGGTATGCCATTAACTCAAACCCCATAACCCACAGTGACCCTTTATAATTTTAGAGGTGAATATCATTTTATCTTCTCTGTCTGCAATCTGTTCTTCACAACAGTGTAATTATGCACACATTTCATTCCTATGTGACCCACAGAGAGTTGGAAGGTATGCTTACAGAGACTTACTAACAGACGCATTTCAGCATAATAATGCCAGAATGCCATTTGTGAGGCTGCAAAATTCCATATCATTTGTTCTTTGACATTTCACTTACCTCTGTTTTTCCCCAGAATTCTTAATTGCCAGTTGTGTGTACAGTTCGAACATCTCATTGAAGATGCCTGTTTGCTTTATTAATTCATTCACTGTGAAGAATATGTATATGTGCTTTTCTATCCTGGATGAAGTCGTGGGAGTGTAATGACCATACATTTGAAGAAGTATACTGAAAAGGGGTTTCAAACTTTAGACGTAGTATTTGTGTCCAAACATGCTGTGAACTAAGTTATTTAATTTCAGTATTAGATGAGTGATCCACAGTTACAGTGTATTCATTGTAGGTCACTTGCTAAAGCTCTGTAATATAATGTGAGACCATTTTCCACAGTATTAAGTGACATTGTGGTGGCTTTTCCCTGTTACATTCAGAGCAGAGTTTTAAAGTAAAATTAAACTAATTCCTTTGGTTTATTAACCAATCTTAAAACTTGTACAGTTCGAACACACTTGAGAACCTATTAAGCTGTGAAATAATTCTGCTCAGAGTGTGGCAATTTCATTGCTAATACAAGGACAGGACCTGTATAATTGTTTTATTTCCTATACAAAATCAATGTAATGCTTGCATTAAGAGTAGATTGCTTTAGCCTATTTGATTTTATCAGTTATTCCATGTGTTCTTTCTGTTTGCAGACATTATTTTAGCTCTGTCATCTGTAAGCATCCTTTGTAATAAATGTACATGGTTTCCCAGTGTATGCCTGAGATCACTGTTTTAGCTTTTACCTCTTCTGTTTACACATTGTTGGAAGTGTTCATGCTCAGACAAATTCCTGTTTATTTCATCCCTTTTTTGCATCCCACTGACAGCTGTTTCATTTAAGAAATAGTTTTTCAGGTCTATTATTTTTACCATGTTACACTTTTCTTCTAGTTTATGGTGCATGCAATGTCATGTTCTCTGTTTTTTTTTCAGCTGGGGCGGGGGGAGTTGCCAACATATTTCATGTATTATATTTGTTGCTGTGCTTTGGATAGTTATTTGTCCATTTATGAGGTGTGGGCTCCAAATGGTTGTGTAGTACTGTACAGTATTTAGAGGGCCTGCCTAGTACCACAGTCAGTATGTCATGTTTTCCATTCATTTTTTTTCCTGAACCTCTTTGTATTATTTATAAAATGTGCCTGCTGCGTGCTACAGTGTTAACAGATGTTTATGCATGTTTTTGAACACCATGTTACTAAATGTCCGTACCTCACCACCTCCTCCCATTCTGACTGCAAGGCTGCCATTTACACACTTTTTAAACCCTCATTCCTTCTTGCCTTCATTAAATAACTGTTCTCTGAGTCTATCTTGGTACTGTGTTTTGATATTCTGTGGTATTAGTAATGTATTAATTTTCCCGATGATACACATGGCATGTATTCTCAGTTATGTTGTAATGACTGGTATTTCCTACTTACAGGCAATGGTACATACTTTGTTGTTTTATGAAAGACAGGTAAACAGACTGTGAAACTGTTGTGTAAATTGGTGAGACTATCTCTGAGGTCAGTTAAACTAAAACTAGACTGCATTTAATGCTTACGTTTATTTGACACTAAGGGGATAAAGTGACATGCTTAGTAAAGACAAGTGCTTCTTTCATTAAACATGCATAGAATAGAGTAAGAGACTTTAGCAGAAGCTGAATATTTGATTTAACCAAGATGTGCTTCCTAAAAACTCAGGATATCTTCACAGTGTTTGGCTATGCTATTATCTATTATATTGTCTCATACCACCTAAGAAATGTATTGTTGATTGTGTAACATTAACTTAAACTTCCATGCTGTATTTTATATTTCATGTGTGCAGCTGCTAATGTTAAACTGATGTTAAGATGTACTATTTTAGTAACTGTTTTAGGCAGAAATAACTAGTGACCATTTATGCAAGAACAGCATTTGCAAGACATAGACCATATTTATTTCATAGTCCACATATAGCTGACTTAATGAAAACTGGCCTAATTAAAGCACCCAGATGGACAACTTGACAATAACTTTTTAAATCAGATGGTGTGCTGCTCATGTACCAACATGTCTAACTCTGAGGATGACAAACGTAAGGGTAGGATATATCACTAGCTGCCCATAAGCCCCCCCCCCCCAAGTAAAAAGGGCTTTGATCTAGTCAGGTTTGATGGACCAACTGGATGTCCTCTGTGCTTCGGCTGTGCTGAAAGAAAACTTTATTCGTGCTAATGTTCTTAAAAGTTGCCTTTTTTCTAGTTGTAATTCATTTCTGCAAAATCCCTATGTCTTGTTATGTCTAGTAGTATAGGATGATATTTCTGATGATATGCTACTAACTCAGACAGGCTAGAAGTTGCAGAGTACTTAATGTATATTTTAGAACAAGAAATAAAACTTCTGGCATATTGATACATCGAAATTATAAAAGTGGCCACAAAATATATGGTTTACAATACTGCAAGCAAAATCCCAATAGAGATCCCCACCAGAACTGATGGACTCCACCTCTCATTCATTACTAACTGCCTAGATTGTTATCCACACCCCCCTTAGTCACCTGTTTAATCATGCGTCAGTTATGGAAAATAGCCCTAGAGAAAGCCATTTTAAAAACACCCAAGCCATCCCAACCCAACAACTTTTGAACCATCTCCAGTCTCCCTCCTTTGCAGAATAATTGAAAAACTAAATTTAGATCACTGACTACCTTCAGATCCACAGAATCCTCTCCTCCAAGCAAAATGAATTCTGGTCAGGGCACCAAGACTGCTCTCTATACCTTCATGGCTGATATTCTCACTGATATGGATAAAGGAGAGGTCACTGGTACCCTATTTACAGACCTAGCAAATGCCTTTGACACAACCAATCACTCCATAATAATAATCTCACTACTGTCAACAGTGCTACAGTGACAAAATGATGAAGTCCTTCTTCCCTAACTAAAGTACAGACTAACCTGTATTAGCAACAGCCTCAAAAAAAAATCAGTTTTACAATCCACATATGCAAGCAATAATGCCTGACAAAGGTGTGTGTTAATATGCAATTAACGCCTACCCAGGGATGTTATGAGGCCCAATGCCACAGGTGGAGGGCCTCTACACCCCTCAAAGGTTGTTAATTGCACATTAATACATAACCTGGAAGGCATTATTGCACTTAACGAATGGGCTGTCTATAAAATTGTTGTGTTTTAGTTAATTGTATATATTTTTTACAGGACAAGAAGAAAACCCACTGGAGCCACCATGACTGGTTAAAACTTTATTTAACACACAGATACGCGCTTTTGAGCATTAGCTCTTCATCATATCTAAAAAACAGTTAAAATCAACCATATTTATACAAGTAACAACCAATTAGAATCAATAGTAGAATGTACACCCCTTTAATAAGTGTTTTAAAGGCATACAAGCATTTAACCCAGGTGTATGTTTAGCTTGCAATTCAGCTACCCATCTTAACTAAGCTAATTCAGTGTTGTGTACAATGTCACCCCCCCCATACTTACTTGTTGAATGTATAACACCATAAACTGAAATCTATGCTCTTTATTTGTTTCAACATGTTGATATAGAGCATTACTTCTCAAACATAGTCTGATGCCACTCATATGTTGCAATATGTGTTGTTTTAACATTCTATTAGTCTTCCCAACATAGAATGCTTGGTATGATATGCACTCAGCTAAATACACCACATTTTAGATGTTCTTCATGTTTCATTGTTGCAGTCATTACCTGTGGGGTTATCCCTGCTGTGGTAGCCCTCAGTTGGCCCAAATACCAGAGTCAATTTTTTTTTGTGTCGGCTGTCATCGCCTGTAGTCTGATGTCAGGGTGCCAGTGCTATAAAGCAAGGCAGCCAACGTCATTATATCAGTCTTTCTTGCCGTGGAGCCTGTAGCAGAAGCAATTCGCATGAGTGCCGGTTGGTCACTACCAGAAGTTGAATTTCAGCTGAAAACGTATAAAGCTAAGTACCCCATTGGGGATCCTTTTTTTCTTGCACTAACCGATGTCTGAAAAAGTTAATAAATTGTCTCGCATGTGGAAAGCAGATCCCATACCAAGACTTCCATTCTTACTGCGTCACTTGTTTAGGCCCTGACCACGACATCCCCCGTGGCCGGTTCTGTGCCCTCTTTAATGTGAGAACCATTTGCCGTAGAGCTCTTTTTGTAGACAGTTATTTTCATGTTCTGTCTTCGCATTCCAATATGGCGTCCGTCAGCCAACAATCTGTGGACATTCCAAAAAATCGTAGAGATAAACATAGAGACAGACCACACAAGGCTAAGCCTTCTGACAATGCTACCACTAAGCAGGTTGTCAGTTCTCCAGAATTCAGTGAGGGGCTTTTGCAGCCCCTGATGCCCGATTCCATATCTACACAGGCCTCTACCAAGACCCATTCGGAGTCCGGTATGCCGCAGAAATCTTCTTTGTCTTCCGAGCCTCTGGCTGTCCCTGCCTCAGTTGGGTCCGGAGCTGCAATGCAGGCACTGGCTTTTGAGGAGGCCTTTTGCACTACCGAATCTAGACAAAAACTGACATCTTCTCTTCCGACTACCGTTTCTCTCAGATTGGATTCTCTCAGGGCTAGAAGCCAGGCCACTCCTAGGAAATCTGCTTCTAGCCACATTTTGCTACTGCTCCATCACTCCAAGCACAAGTGCTGAAAATGGAGGAGAATCTCATTTCCCTTATCTGTGGTACTCAGGCCACAACTTCTAAAGGAAAAGGCACCACTTCTCCAGAAACTATGAAAGAACAGGATTCTGAGGAATCTGACTATTCAGTTTTTGAAGAAGAACAGCATCCCTTAACTACTTATGAGGATTCAGATGCAGAGGAAGCCATCCCTTCAGAGGACCTTTCCTTTGGGGAAACCCTTCACTCCCTCACTCCCTCAGGGAACATTTCCAATGGGAATCTCAGGACTTCCCACAGTCTAAGAAAAGGCTTAGAGAGTTTCTGGACCTGCCCCAGCACAGACCCCTGGCCATCCCCCCTATTTTAGAAGTAGTGGATGATGTTTTCCATGAATCCAGCTTAGCCCCTGACGCCCTTCCTCCTGCACCCAGTAAACCTGACAGGTACTATAGAGTACCGGATTCTCACAAATATCTGTACAGAAATCCTGCTGCAGACCCAGAGGTCATTACACAGGGAGCTAAAGGAGCTAAGACTAGTTCTGCCAATAATCCTCTTCCTTATCAATATCACTATTATAGTGTAAATTTATTCTCACAAATGGGTTATTATTTGGCTTCTGTTCATTAACAAGGATCCCATTGTCAGAACTGCCCCATATTGCATTTGAACCATGTCTTGCCTCTATTCCTTCTCCAACTCTTTGTCCTAGCTATTGTTCAACCCTTTATTATATTACATTACATTATAATACTGATATTGATGCTATTTCTCAGGTGATAAAAAAGAACTGGAAGATTTTACATACTGATGATAAACTGAAAGCACTAGTAGGTCCCCTCCTCAGATTTGCTTATACTAACAGCCAAAATCTGAAGCAGATTTTATGTAAGAACATACTTCCCGACAGGTCTATAATACATAGGAAGAAGTTGGGAACTTTTAAATGCAAGGCATGTCAATATGTCAAAGAAAATAACATCTTTGTACACCCTGTGTCAGGTAGGAAGAATACACCTAGATTAAATGCAGATTGCAGAACTAAAAATGTGGTGTATTTAGCTGAGTGCATATCATGCCAAGCATTCTATGTTGGAAAGACTAACAGAATGTTAAAACAACGCATATTGCAACATATGAGTGACATCAGATTATGTTTGAGAAGTAATGCTTTATATCAAAATGTTGAAACAAATAAAGAGCATAGATTTCAGTTTATGGTGTTATACATTTGACAAGTGAGTATGAGGGGCTGACATTGTACACAGCACTGAATTAGCTGAGTTAAAATGGATAGCTGAATTGCAAGCTAACCATACACCTGGGTTAAATTCTTGTATGCCTTTAAAATCATTATTGAGGGATCGTAGGTTCTGCTATTGATTCTAATTGGTTGTTACTTGTATAAATATATTTGATTTTAACTGCTTTTTAGATCTGATGAAGAGCTAATGCTCAAAAGCATTTATCTGTGTTAAATAAAGTTGTAACCAGTTGTGGTGGCTCCATTGAGTTTTCTACTTATTTTGTATGGTATATTTTACCACTGTGGACTTTTACTTCTTCCTTGGCTGCTTTGGATTTTTATTGCTGTATATATTTTTTTATTACTATATTTTTTAGTATACTTTTGATGTAAAATAGTTTCTCCGCCTACTGTTTTAATCTTGCTGTAATATATGTTAATGGTGTTGGAGGAAGCATTTTACAGCCAGATTATAACATTTAAAAAATATCCAGGTAATTTTTTGGTCCCTTACTCCTAAATCATTTGGTTGGCAGTCATTGGAGATTGAAATTACTAAATAATGACATACATTTGAGCTTCAGACTTTTATTTCCTTCATACAATTCATGGTAACATAAATCCTTAAGCAACTTTGTAATTTTCTAAGAGCAATAATTAAAATCTGTTTCTATTTTACAACCTTTGTGCCCCCTTTATTTTAGGCTTTATCCAGATTTCTTCAGCTGAAAGGTGCAGATTTATGCAAACCTCTTTACTGCTGCTGCTGCGACTAGTCTTCTCACTCACTCACTCTCATACACACATCTCTGCTTCAGAAAAATGCATGCTAATGAAAATCCTGTTATTCTAGCAACTTTCTAAGTTTATAAGAGCAGTATTTAAAATCTGTCCCTATTTTTAGCCTTTTGTTTCCTCATTATTTGTGGTTCTGTCCAGATTTTTTGCGCCGAGAGGTATGGTTGACAGGTAAGCAAACCTCTTATGTGGTGCTGCCAGGGATGGCTTGATCACTCTCAGTCATCACTTTGTCTTTCTCTCTCTCTCTCTCTCACACGCACACACACACACACACACACACACACACACACACACACACACACACACACACACACACTCTCTCTTCTGCTCTCATGCACTCATTCACTCAGACACACACACACACAAAACACACACATGCGCATTTTTTATTTTACACTCACTAAACGGAGCAGAAGCGCTGCTTAGTGAGCGTAAAATAATGGTGGCAGTTAATTTTTTTTCTGCCCGAGCTCCATGGCAGCTTGATATGCTGCTGTGAAGCAGCAGACTCATTTTTCAGCGGGCATTACTTGTACATTAATACCCTCCTGGAGAATGCTCATTCTCCAAACAGGTACTGATGTACAGTAATCCCATTCTCTAAAAAAAATAATATCTGCAGATTCATTGCCATATACACCAAAAGAAATGACTAACCCTGCAACTCTAGACCACATTGGCTGAGGGGAAACCTCTTCATACTAACCAGCCTGAACTCCTTCCCGTTCCTGGTAAGCAGACTCCATGATGGAATTACCCCATACAACTTAAGGTCCAGTCCCACACATACTGTTACCCTTCGGGTCCCTCCTTCAAAACATCACTCAACAGAACATGCCTTCTCTAGGAAAGAAAAGGCAACAATTCATTTTTACATCTGGTACCAGAGTTGATAGACAAGGCTGTAGCAAATGCACTAAGCACCCAGAGTTTGTGTCTTTTGACACAGTGAAGAAGTATTTCCCCCCCTTTTTCAAAGAAATTCATCTACTTCCAAAATAACATAATACATAGTAAAGAGTACACAGCTACACATCTTCATATACAAGGTGGTCAAAAAAGGAAGTAAAAGTAGCACTTACTTCCAGGCTTGGAGGTGGATTTAAGAAACAAGATAATAAAACTTTATTTTTACACTATTTTTACGCCACCTGCCAGTGTTCACATCAGTGATTGATATTAGGTCCATTTTAAAACACGTGGATTTTGCAGACTAGTGTAATTAGAATGAGAAAAAAAAGTAGTAAGTAAAAGGAAATTCCTTCTAGGCCTTGTGCATCTATCAGAATGTGGTAGAGTGTGCCTTAATTCTCCAACATCAAGTCCTGTTCCTTTGGAGAGAGTAAAAAGCATCCACTAAAAAGTCAGTCACACGGTGAAACATCTATCCTCAGCTTTTTATGGAACAGTACAGACATATTTCAGAGCCGTAGGAAATGTGAATGTTTGCTTGGATCTGCATAGAGTAATAAATAATAAAGGGTTTCCATCTTAATCTTATCCCATTGGGTGCATTTCTTTTCAGCCAGATTGTATAGGGTAAATTGGGAACAAGTAAAATGCTTTAATCTTGAAATTTAGTTTTCTTACATCCTGCACTTTGTAACATGAGGCTCTGAGTAGTTATAGAATCAAACACCATTGTAACTGTTTTGGGAATATTCATGGATAGTACAGAGGGCTGAATTCTTAGTGGTAAGTATGGGCCATTCTGCTGTCCAAGCCCCTCTCACAATAATACTGATTACTGCGGACAGTCATTAAATCACAAAGCCAACCAAGCATTGGCCTCAGCAGTAGGAACACTTTTGGAATACATTTATTTTTCAGCACCATGGCATATTGCCATATTAGATTTAGATGTTTTAATGAGAAGTCTCTAACGCATTAAATATTGGTCCATCCTGTTCCTCCATAGCCAGCCAAACTTCATGTAAAGCTCTTTCTGAGATTCCATTCTGTTACTCCCATGTAGCACTTTTTCATGTATAGTTTTCTGAGAGATCAGTGCCTTCTTGATGACAGCATCATCACCCAAAAAGTCTCTCTGATCCTGAATACCTTCACCTGGACTTTTCTCCTTCTTCTTGATTATGACATTCTACTGATTTGACTCCAAACTAAATGTCAGCCACAAACACAGTTAAACACCACTGGACCTTAATGAGAGATTTATTTTTACAGTTTAATAATTGAATGTGCCTTCTTTACTACCAGAGCATTTATTCAGACCTATGGATAGTGAAACCTACAGGTACTACAAGTCCTAATTTTACATTTTTGTCATTCTTCACTTCCATCAGGTTTTTAATATAGGATGTAGCATCCTAAAGAAGCCCAATAAATCTCACCATTTATGTATGCCCTTATCCAAGTAGGTAATTCATAATCTGTCTTTCCAGATAGATATCATGGATACTATCCTGAAAGTATTAAGGTTTACATGTGTTGCATATATGACCTTACTAAGGATTAAAAGTGGGATGTTGTTTCTAACGTGTATTATGACGTGCAGTTCCATATTAATCTAAACTATGTTGCTTGTGTTAATTTCTCTGTTGAAGTCTTGACTTAAAACTTTCTATCTTATCTTATAAACTAGATGTGTTGAATAGCTCTGTCAAATGCATGGAGTGATATTTCCCTTGATGCATCTGATGTCTCAGATATTAAAAGGATTTCACCATATAATCTGGCACTCAAATCTCCCACTTCCTGGCATATCACATAGGATAGGGTCTGTCATCCATACATCTTAATTCATATCCACAACCATCAGCTTCTGTGTTTCTAATTACAGTTTATAGAGTTCCCTCATGTCAGTCCTCAAGACTCCCAGCAACACTTGCCTTCTCTACATATTTGGAGAACACCCCTCAATTCACAGTCATACACACATGAGATTATTGTGTAATCATTTAAGTGAAAGGTCAGCATAAGCAGCCATGCGTCACATAGCCTAATACGTATGTGAATGAGACCGTATGTATACTAATTCAAATCAAACATGGCCAAACCCTAATGATGGTTTATTTGAATAGTGCACTGATTCTCAGATGTAATCCATCAACACATTACATGTACATATGCTACATTTTTATTTGGCATGCAACAGTTTTCAGCCAATGCTCATTTGTTTCCATTTCTTCATCACTATCCCTTTTAGGGATCTTTAAGGCAACTGAGCTCCAAAGTGTCCCATGCATGAGCTTCCCAACTTTGGCAAAGAGTCCTTTTAGGATTACTGGCTGCAACGCATGTCCTTTCTATTTCTAGAGCAGCTACTGTCATGGAACCTGCTGTCAGGATTTTTAATTGATTTTACTAGTTTTGTGTAGAACTCTGTCAGACTCATTATTAAGGTCTGTAGGCTGTGCTTATGTCTATATCTTGGTATAGTATGTAAAACTGTCTGATGGGGTGACAGAAGAGGAAGTCAGGAACAAGGTAACCATTATTTATTTAGTGGAGGTTCGCAAATTTAACCTTGCAGGCATCAGAATTACCACAAAAAATGATTTAGTTGAGCAGAAAAGGTGTCCCCAAATGGGAAACATAAAAATCTTTCTCTAGAGATCCCGATAGAACTATTTCACTGTGACAGTATTAACACAGATATTCTGGGGATAGTGAAAAAACAGCCAAAACTTCACCAGGCAGCTAAACGGACCCCACCAGCAAAAGTGTAGAAGTCTAACAGCAAAAAGCCAGAAATCCAACCGGCTTAAAATACTTTATTACACAAAAGCACAATAGCAAAGCCTTCAAGTCATACAGACTGTTCATCAGTGCATAAAATAGTTTATTACATCACTTTAAAAGCAAGTATTTAATACAAATGCCAGCCTATCACAATCCAATCCCACATCACATAACATAATATAATAGCTTCATAAAAGAACTTAAAAGTGCAAATGCGTTAATTAAAACATATATATATATATATGTATATATATAAGTAAAATAATACACTAAATAAGACATAATTTATAAAATGTATGATGTAAAGTACTAAATATAAGCGGAGTTAAAACTCAAACAAGGCTCTGCTTATATTTTAAAATAAGTTTAATACTATTCGTAATATTAAGTCCTGGAGATGCATCTGCTCTAAAATAATTAATCCATTTGTACTCTGCCAGTTCAGTTCTATTAATTATATCACCCCCAAGCTTACATATATCTACTTTCTGAAGTACCATGAACTTATAATTATGCTCATAAACTTCCTGCATAATGTTTACTTAATGCATTCCTCTCAACATTCTTAGAAATATCTGATAGACGGGCAGAAATAGAGTGTCTAGAAGATCAGATAGTGAATTCTACCAAGTTTCCCTCTGTTTCTAATGTATTTAATAATATACTTGAAAAACTGAAGTTCTTTGAAAATAAAATAGTTTCTGTTATGAAACATAAGTTGCATTGGGATCTGAATGATTTTAAAATGGGGAACAGTTTCCATTGCCCCAGGGAACAACAACATCATGCATCAGCTGTTGTCAGTGTGCGCACACAAGAGGTGGATAGTGCTGTACCTACAAATGGACACTCTATTGCTATTACAGCATTTAAATCAAATCATAACAGTCTGTGAACGAGAGTTGGTGAGGCTGTTAATGACTTAGATCAGTTTGCTGCAACAGCGGATGGGTCCAGCACCAATGCTGATGATATCGATGAATGAACAAAATTTCCTCTCATAATATGCAATGGGCTAAACATCTTATGTCTCAGAGAACTGAAGATGGTTCCCAGCAGCAGGTTGAATGTGATTTTTTAGAACCAACAAAGATTCAGCTACAACTTCCTCGGCGATAGTGTAGTGTACTGGCTCACCAGATGTGCAGTAGCAAACACTGTCCAAAACCCTCCCCCGTTGTTGTACATTAGTTGGAAGTATTGAATATCCATCCGGTGTGAATGAATATTTATTCTGTTTCCGAACTGTGTGATGCCACAATTTTTTTATATGCTAAACATGAAATGACAACAGGTTTTGACAACAGAGATTAGAAGTATGCCTGTAATCATATTTATATCTGTATATTCTGTACAGTGCTACAATACTGTGTAAAGCATTTCCCAAGCGGGACTCTTTCACATTACATTAGTAACAACTCTCAGTTAAAGTTATCAGATTGATATCTTAACGAGACGGCAGTAGCAATCCTGGTAAAGTTAGTAGTGACTTGACAACTGTAGCACGAGGTAAAGAATGGTGGTGAGATTGCTAATGGAAGTGAACTCAATACTTTTCAAACTGTGCTTTCCAAGAAGAGCTGTAAGGATTAAGATTAAATGTTATCTTAGAGTCTCACAGGTGACACAAGTTAGCGAGTAGAATATGCTTGGGGGTATTATTAATTGACCAGGGAAATGGTATTTCTCCATTTCCATGGCTATATTTTCACTAAGCTTCTCCGAATTGTGAGAACTACATCAGGTGTGACTGAACTGTGTGTGTGTGACAACTTTATGAAACATTACATTTAAGAAGTGACATAGATAAACAGCTAGTGAAAGCAAAGAACGTGATATTTTTACAGTACTATTGTGTTACATTCAGCCAAATTAATTGTATGCATGATGTCACTGCCTCATATGAATGGCATGTCAATCATGCCTCATTTCATATGCAACTTTTCACGCCAATCACTGGAGCCACGTCTACTCCTGCACAGAACTGAAGGTGAGCCAGTACACTACACTATTGCCACTTCCTCTACAGGTAACGGCAGCAGTCGCGAGGACTGAGCACAACAAGGAGAATGAATTATGGGAGAGAAGCGACCAATGCTATAGAATCAACTACGAAGACTCAAATGGCATTGTTAACCTTCATGCAGGTAGGACTAACTGCAAGGAGCAAAATTATACCAAAAAAAAAAAAAAAAAAAATTGTAGGGTTTACTGTGGTCAACTTATCCAGTTATTATTTTAGTTAAGCCGAGCTCACACTATTAGACAAAGGATTAGCATTTATTCCTTCGACAAAGGGTAATCTTAATGATTCCCTCAGAAAGCTGTTTTTTTTTTCATAATTTAGATTTAAAACTACTTATGAAATATTCACCACTAATTGTAATTTAAAACATACCAGCACCCCAGGATCCATAAAAATATGACCATGCCACCTACGAGACCTATAATTTCGTGAAGTCAATGGGTAGCCACAGCTATAATGAAATATTTATAAGACCAACTACATGGGTTATTAGTTTATAGTAAGAGCTATATTAAAGATACAAATGACTTCCTGAATGCCTTATAGAGCTGGTCACAAGAGGGTCTGAATAATGATTTTCTGTTGGTCACTATGGATATTAAATTATTATTTACTGTTATTCACAATGATTTGGGGATACAGTTTGTTTGAGAATTTTATACACCCATAGTAACTTTAATACAGGAAAAATTGAAATGTGTTGTTCAATGTTAGATGTGGTCTTAAATAATGATATATTTCTGTTTAGTGATGAATTATTTCATCACCTGCTGGGTGAAGCAGTGGGCACCCCAGTTGCAAATAGTTATGCCAACCTTGTGCTTTCTAGATGGAAAGAAATGCATATATTTGGTAGTAATTTTAAAAATGGATATTTAAATGAGCATTTAGTATTCTACAAACGTTTTATAGACTACATATTTCTCCTTTGCACTGGAAGCAATGATTTTCTTAAAAAGTTTGTCAACTTACAAAAGACTACTGATTTTCTTGTATATGACTTAAACTACTATTATGAAAAATACATTTTTTAATATCAGTATTATGGTTAGAGATGGGAATTTTGACACTATGATACATACAAAAAAATGTCCAAACCGCTAGGTATGTACATTCTAAAAGTATGCATCCTAGATATGTCCATAAATGTCATTAGAAGTCCGTTCTTAAGGGCCAGTAGATTAAATACTTCTAATGAAAATTTCTTGTATGAAATGGAGAGCACGGCTGCTGATTTTTACACCAGAGGATATGACCCTAAGCTGATGGATGTTGTTATTTCAGAATGTGAGGACCTACGTAAACCCTACTTTTCTAATGTTAGTACTACTATTAGAAATAATAGGGGCAATAGGAATTATTCTATATGGTATATTACTAAATTCAATAGACATACTGATTTGATTAGAAAAATAATCCAAAAAGACCGGGTTATTTTAAATTCTGTCCCTGAGGTCAAAAGTTGGTGACAAACCTCAGTTTATATATAAAAAGAGAGAAATTTGAAATAATGACTATCCTATAAAGATCTGGCATTTTGTCAGATCAGAGAAATCTTTATTGTTAAGAAAGCTATGGTTTCATGTTATAATTGTGTCTGTTGCCACTATATTAATGTGAATAAGGAATTTGTAAATCCTGTCATTAAAAAAATTTTCAAATTTAAGGTGTCTGCAATCTGCTATACTGAAAATGTTATTTATTTTGCCAACTGCATGAAATGTGAATGTTTTTACACAGGAAAAACTTATCAAAAGTTCAATGAAAGGATAAGGTCCCATCTATCAGATATCTGTATGCACGTTGAGAAGAATGCATTAAGTAAACACATTATGCAGTGATGTAATAAACTATTTTATGCATCAATAAAGAGGATGTATGACTTGAAAGCTTTGCTATTGTGCTTTTGTGTAATAAAGTATTTTTAAGACCGTCAGATTTCTGTCTGATGTTCTGGGGATAGAACACACATCATTTAATGTTAAACAGTGTTTTCTAGGGAAGGTGGAACAGTGGATTAGTATGTAACTGCATCTGTGAATGAGGGCGAAATAGATGAGTGTCTTATTATATTATACATAATTTTAATTCTACTGAATGCCTACTGCTTGAGTTACATATCCACCCTTTATAATGAATGCAGTCTGGAGTGGTAACCATGACAGTATATGATAGTTTAGTGTAGACCACAGCAATCTGTTGCTTGATTGCACTATAATTTCATTAAATGATGATAAACCTACTACCACTTGTACCTTTTTGCATAGGCGAACAGTAATGACCTAAAAATATGTGTTTGATATGTTTAACCAGTTAACAAAAAATAGATAAAATATCTGTGTCACCATAGTGCGTTTATAACATTAATCAATCATTTATTGATATTTATATGCATATTTATTCACTATTTTGCTGTGTTTGTGTATTACAGTTATCTGTTGTTTTGTATATGCTATATTAAGTTTTCCATGTTATGTACCATGATAAGAAACATTGAACAACTACATAATAAATAAATGATTGGTCACAGGTCACAGTGTGTGTGTGTGTGTGTGTGTGTTTTAATGATATGAATATTCTGTATTTAAATCCAGAAATAAAAAGGCTTATATGAAAGAACCTGAGGCACAAGAGAATATAGAACCAGAAGTACAAAAGCTGTTCTTTGTTAGTGACTTAGGAAATAGCATCAGGTTATTTGCATACATACTTAACTGGAGAACCCCCCCGAAACCTCCTTTCTCAATCTTGAATCATTTTGTTATTCCATATTTAGCTGTGTTTCTTCTTAGTCTGCAAACAGATTCCTCAGGAGGTAAATAAGGTGGTGACATGGTATCCCCATTTCTCCAAGTCTAATACAATTTGTTACAGTCCACGGCTGCAGAAGCAATTATTTTCCTGAACTTTCTTGCACTCTGTCTTACCCAGCAAATGTTAGCTGTTTAACCTGTGGAATCTGTCCCTTCTAAACCAGCCTGTACTGTTTGCTCCCCATATTCTTGAAAGGGCATTGGTTAATTGCAGTCCTCTTAGACTTTTATTTGACAGTGGGCACTTTCCCTTTGTATAAATGTAATATGTGTAGATCTGTGTTTAGTGGTAAATGTGGTTATTAGCAAGAATCAATTTAAGATAGAATACTTAACATTATTGTCACTTTTGCAATTGTATTCCCATTAAATGTTTTGTAGAACAAACTACATATTTTGCTAAAATCAGAATAAAACTATTTCTGAAATGCCAATACCAGAAATATGACAGGCTCAATAGCTGCACATTCCTGGGAAATTCACAGTGGTGTTGATTGGTGCTGTGCATATATTTACATTTTGGTTTACTTATTTGGTGGTATACTGCGGTGGTGGTGCTGCGGTAGTGTTGTCGCCTCACAGTAAGACGTTGTCCTGTTCGATTCTCAGCTAGAGCATCTTCTGTGTGGAGACATGCGTGAATGGGTGTACCTTCGTTGAAGGTTGTGCGTCAGAGCTGGCAACTCGGCACGTAAAAAATCTACTGCCAATCATTAGCGGACCGGAGTTCTGCTGTGGCGACCCCTAACCAGGAAAAAGCCGAAAGACACAACAACATTTGGAAACCTGGTGGTGATAAATAATGCCCTTGAACAAAGTCAAGTCATTATCTATAAATTCAACCTAAATCCAACAGGTTTATGTTTATGTGAGGTGGCCTTACAGTGTCTGATTAACAGAGCTATGTTTTCAAGCAAAATGTTTTTTTCCCCTTTGGATTCTGATTGGTGTATTAGTAATTATTGTATTAATCTAAACTGTTTGAAAGTTCTTATACTTTTTACAGTTTTTTTTTTAAAAGGGGCAAGCCAAAGTCCCATGTGATGGCATGAGTGCTGTTTTATCAGTAAAATATTCAGATGGCAGAAGTAAGGCTGTCATGTCTTATTTTGTTAATGTCATTTTTGAGAGTTGAAATACATTTAATTTATGGCATCTGATCAGCTCAGTAAGTCATCACCATACTAGATGGCATGAAACTTTCCATCCATGTAGTGCAGTAACATACTCTGGAAGAGATAACTGAAATCTAGGCACTCAAATTACAGAGTGCTGAAATATGGAGCATGAATGGCCAAAAAACTCCAGACTTATATATATGGATCTCGTACTATTGAGCAAAAGCTCAAATAACCAACACCAAAATTACAGAGCACACTTTCGCGAAAGTGCCTTTCCACCAAAAAAGCACTTTCGCAAAACTCTGCAAAAAAATAAAAAAACAAAAAAATGAAAACAAAAAACAGTAAACATGTTTATGCAGGGGGGCAAGCCCCCCTGCACCCCACCCCCTACTTTTATATTTTCACTCCAAGATCGCACTACAGTGAGGAAAAGGGAATATTTCCTTATCCCCACTGTACCGTGACCTCAGCAACAGCCATTCTGTTACTAGTTTCATTTTCTTGAGCTCACTTTAGCAAGAGTGCATTTTCAGTAAAAATACGCTTTCGCTAAAGTGTGGTCGCTAGTTTGGGTTTCGATTATAGGTTCATAGGTAGGTACTAGGCTATTGGCCCTAGGGCCTATATAAGCCTAGCCAAAAGGTACCCTGGCTTTCGTCACCCAAGAAAATATTTTTCCTGTGCCCCTGTCAAGCAGAGCCACAGAAGTGATCCCCGGGGTGAATTTCCTATCTCCCATCCAATCATCAGGATTTTTCTTGAAGAGTGCTAATGAGGAGTTTTGTTTGATATAGATAGGTAGTTTGTTACAGAGTATGGAAAGTCTTTGGGACAATAATCTATCCCTCCAGCATGTTCTGTTTAATGTGGTGACAAGATTTAGGTCCCTAGAGCATGTAGCTCGGAGGGATTGAGATTTCTTTAAGTGGTGCATGTCCAACAGCTGTGGTTTTGACATAGCTTTGTATGTTAGGCAGAGATTGCCTCTGAGTAGGCGATATGCGACGGAGTAAAGCTGGAGTTTTTTGAGATGGTCTGTGTAGGGCATCTGTTTGAGACCAGTAATCCTCTTTTGTGAGGTATTTCTGTGGCCTTTCCAGTTGTTGTAGTTGTCTTGTGAGGTACATACCAAAAGGAGCATTGTACTCTATAATGGGTCTAATGAGTGACGTGTAGAGGGGAACAATGACCTTTTTTTTCCTGGATGAGAAACCTTTTGTGACGAGGTGTGTCACGTAGAAGGATTTCCTGACTATTGTAGCGATGTGATTATCAAAGGAGAGACTACTGTCCACCTGTGTCCCAAGATCTCTTATTTCACTTTCGGTGTTAAGTAGACTACCACCTATGTGGTAGTTTATGGGTACAGAGTTTTTACCAAAAGGAATGACAATGCACTTTTTGGCATTGAGCTTGAGGCCATGGCTTTGACACCAGGCATCTGTCTCAGTGAGGCCCTTTTGTAGGATGTCCACATCGTTAGGAGTTTTGATTATGGCTCCTAGTTTGCAGTCACCTGCGAACTTCATTAGCCAAAGACCTTCTGTGTTAGTCTGTACTTCAGAGAAGTAGATACCAAACAGGAGAAGACCCAGGACTGAACCCTGTGGTACTCCACTTCTCATTAGTCTGAAGTTGGATTTGGAGTGTGCTACTTTCACAGTGTGGGTTCCGCCAGTGAGCCAGCTAGCAACCCATCTTGTGACAGGGATTTATACCTAGTTTAGTGAGTTTATCTATAATTCCAGAGTGGGGAATGGTGTTGAAAGCCTTGGTGAGATCTAGATAGGCTGTGTGAACCACCTTACACTCATCTACGGCTTTGGTGACCGCTTCAAAGAAGTCTATCAGGTTTAGGAGACATGATCTGTTTTTTTACAAACCCAAACTGGGTGGGGTCCAGAGTTTGGAGATTAACAATGTCATTGTTTATACATTCCATGATGATACGTTCCATAGCCTTGCAGACCAGGCTCATCAGGCTAATGTGGCGGTAGTTCCTGGGGTCCGTGGTGGCTCCCCCTTTGTGGAGTGGGATAACCGTCACTGTGCGCCATTCAGTGGGCACAAAGTCTGAGGTAAGGCTATGATTGAGCATGGTACTTAGGTGGGGTGTCAGTTCATTCTGTAGTTCGTGTAGAACTCAGCCCGGAATATTGTCAGGTCCCATGGATGCTGTGTTCTTGGCTTTGGAGAGTGTGTTTTTTTTACCTGTGCAGCCGTGATTACAGGAACTTTGCATTCTTCCGGTATAGAGATGGGCCCTTTAGGGGATGACAGGGGGGTAAAGTTAGCACTGAACCTATCTGCCAGGATTTTGGCAGTATCAGTTGGTTCTGTATATTTAGTGCTATTGTGCTGTAACTCACAGCAGATCTGAGTGTTGCCATTGAGATTCTTGACATAGCTATAGAATGCTTTGTGGTTGTCTTTAGAATCAGTGGCGATTTTGTTTTCATAACTAGCTGTGGAGGATTTTAGGATCTCAGCTTCTTACCATGGCTGACCAGAGAGTTTCTCCAATCATGGGATTTTACTCTTCTTTGCAACCACTACTGAGCTTTCGCTCAATAGTACGAGACCTATATGTATATATATATATATATATATATATATATATATATATATATATATTTGCATATACCAAGCCCAAGATTGCTATTTCTGGGAATATTCCCTTTTCTCCAAGGTATGCTGATCTTAGTGTTGATATATATAAATCTGGGGCTGTGTGGGCTTGCCCCCCCCCCCCATATTGTGGTTAAAGGGGCAGAAGTCCTCATGATAAAAAGAAGTTTAAAGGAAAAGATCGGTGTTCAATATTTGCTCTTCTGCAGTTTTGGTCTTTTTGTGATTTTGATACTTGAAGTTTCAAATGTCGTGATTTCAATACAAAGCCATAGACATACTCAAAAGGCTGCTGTAGAACCCTCAATGACTGATATGTGTGAAGAGCAAGGCAAATTACTTAAAGAAATTGAACATTTGCTAAGACAGGCTCCTTTTGTTGCAAAGTTAGAGGCTACAAGTTTATCTCAGTGACTTGAGAGTGGACAAAATGCCTGCCTATGATATACTACCCACTCATCCTACATGGACAAAAGCTTCCTTTAGCTGCACTAAGCAATGGATTTTCATTTTGTTTCTGATGCTAGAAGACACCGTCCTATTTTTCAGAGATAACTCAGCTCTAAGAATTAATCAAAGTGAAAGTACATGCTGATTCTTAGAACAAAAAACTCCAGAAATAAAAAAGTGGAAGTAAAGGTGGTAAAATATAAAACACCTGAATTCAAAAGGGAGTAGCAGGGCTTTACTAGTGGCGCAGATTTTGCTTGACAATGCCACAGTTTCTGGAAGATGATGTTGCAAAGAGGAATAAAGTAGTGAGGACTCCAGTAACATCTTTAAAAGTTAGTAGCTCATGCAGTGTTTCCTTTAAAAGCCTTTCCACATATTTTGACTCATTATCCTCTTGCCAAGACTCAGGGAAGAGTGGTTATTTTGATCCCAGGAATAGATGGAGTGTGAGAAGAGGCAGCAGTCATTGAGGTAGGAGGCATCATTGAAAGGCCTGTGATTTGAAGAACTTTTTTTCTCAGTTTAATCCAGTACATAATTTATCTGACTTGTACTGTGAATCATGTATGTTGTTATCCAAAGGGTTTATTTTTATCCTCTCAAGTCCTCCTATGTTGGAAAATGTTTGTTTTGGACCTGTTTAATTTTGTGAAAAAATAAAATAAATCCTGAAATTACTGTTTGGCACCCAAAGCCCACATTGCAAGACAAATTTAAACAATGTTTCAGAGCAACACACAGCTGACAATGCCAAGGATGATGATACATTGAATAAATCAGTATATGACATTTCTTTTTCACTTATTGATAACTCCATAAATTATGATTCAGATTATTATATTAATGAAATATATATAAATACTTTCTTTCTGAAAATGATTAACTTCTTAATTGAGTCTACCATCAATTTAGTTTGCTCAACATTCATAGTTAAAATGAATGTTGATAAAACAAAAGCCATAGTAGTGCATCATGTACTGTGTTTGAATAACACAACAATTCCCATACCTTTGGGAGCATGAAAAAAATGAAGTACTTAGCTTTGGGGGCATGAATTAAGTACCTGGAAAGATGGGTTAGACAATATTCATTTGTAGTAGCAAAGAAAATGTGAAAGGAAACTATGTAGAATATAACCCTAGTAGGAGATAACACAAAAGGTAAGGGAGTAGAAGTGATTGTGGATCTAGACAATAAGATACATGTAGTGAAAATATTGGTCCCCTTGGTTCAATACGTTGGCCAGACATATTTCTATAAACCAGATACACTATAGCAATCAATCAATAAATAAATAAGGAAATGAAGAACTTTATTTAGGAAATAAAGATGTCTATGGTTAAAAAGGATAAAATGATCCTCGTAACAGAGCCACGGGCATGGGGTTGCCTGATCTAAAAGGAATATTTTAAAGTTATGTAGCTATGTCTATTATAGATACTGCAAGTAGAGGAATATAAACTGAAATGGAAAAATATGATGATGAGGGAAGGAGAGACTACCAGAGACACTGAGAGATTGTTTTATTGGAAGCAAGTGTTGGAGGAGAATATAAACAACCAGATAGAACATTATGTATACAAAGGGACATCAAGTATACTAAAAATAAGCTAGTGAGGGGATGGAATAAGAGGATTTTGATAACAGGGCTTCCAGGTAAAGAGACTAAAAGTAGATAAGGAAAAACAGAAGTAACAGTTGGAGGTTCGTTGAGAGACTGAGTAACAGAAGCAAATTACCCAGGGATGGAAATAAAATAATTGAAGGAAACAAAAAAAAAACTGTTTGGATTATATGATAGGGATGATCTTCTGTATAAAGAAAGTGAAACAGAGACAAAAAGAGGTGCGATTAGTGAGTGACTGCCCCTGGCAGAATATTTGGGGGAATTGTGAACAGATACACACAGAATTACTCATGATTATAATAATCAATTAGAGGGTGACAAATTGCAAAGAATCAATAATACAGTTGTACTGGTCTTTGAAATATGTGACTCATTCAAGGCATTTTAGGATATTTGCACAACTCTCTTTATGCTATGAGGAGATCACAACAAATATTCCCTCAGATTCAGAGTAACTGTTGGTGGCGTGTGTGAATAGTGAGAGGGGAACAGGAAGCATGTTTTTTGGAAGCATCCAGACATGACAGAATTTACAGACATGTTGCAAAATGTCCTAGGGTAGAGGATGGGAAGCAGAATGTGGAAGCTACTAAAGGTATGATGCTGCTAAGTTGGCATATGGCAGCTAGAATGACAGGACATAAGAACTTATTAACTTTAATTATGTTAGCATACAAAAATATAGATAACCAAAAAGTGGAAAACAATTGATGTTCATGTTTTTCTGGGACCAATGGATTCTCTCAGGCCTAGAAGCCAGGCCACTCCTAGAAAATCCACTTCTAGCCACCATCTTGCTCCTGTTCCATCACCCAAGCACAAATGCTTAACATGGCAGAGGATCTCATCTCCCTTATCCGGGGTAGTCAGGCCACAACTTCTAAAAGGAAAAGGCAATCTTCTCCAGAAATTATGACAGAACAGGATTCTGAGGAGTTTGACTATTCAGATTTTGAAGAGGAACAGCAACCTCTGACTGCTTATGAGGATTCAGAAGCAGAGGAATCCATCCCTTCTGCCTCCCCTCCAGAAGACCTTTCCTTTGGGGAAACCCTTCACACCTTCAGGGAACATTTCCAGTGGGAATCTCAGGACTTCCCCCAGTCTAAGAAAAGACTTAGAGAGTTTATGGACCTGCCCCAGCACAGACCCCTGGCCACCCCCCCCCCTTATTTTAGAAGTGGTGGATGATGTTTTCCATGAAACCAGCTTATCCCCCGATGCCCTCCCACCTGCTCCCAGTAAACCTGACAGGTATTACAGAGTACTGGATTCTTACAAATACCTGTATAGAAATCCTGCTGCAGACCCAGAGGTCATTACACAGGGACCTAAATGAGCTAAGACTAGTTCTGCCAAGAATCCTATTCCTTCTGACAAGGATTCCAGAGCTCTGGACAGATGGAGTAAAAAAAAGTATACACATCTGCTACCTTAGCTATCAGAACACTCAACTGTCAGTTCCGTATGTTAAAATATCAACAACACACTGTGGATCTATTAAAGCAAAAGATTTGTACGTTTCCTGACTGTGCCAATTCAAAAGAGTTATCAGATTTACTGCACCTGCCTGTCAAGTGGCCAAGCACTCATTACACTGTGGATATGATGCCCTAGAAGCCTCTAGCAGGTCAGCAGTGTCAGGATCTTCATTAGGAGACATGCATAGCTGAAGGAATAACCTCTCCCTGATCATGTTAAGTCTCAACTAATTGATGCACCCCTCGATAAGGACCGCTTGTTTGAAGTAAAAGCAGAAGAGGTGCTTAAAAAGATGGAAGACAAAGCAAAATCTGTGGAAACAGTAAAATGTTTCTTTCAGGTTAAACCTCCCAGGTTCAGCAGGAACTTTCCCTCTAAGCACTGGTCCTTCCCTGCACCTAGCAGACAGGGCCAAGGTAAGCCCCGCAGGGACAGACCATCCATGCCCCTATCCCAGGACCAGCAGAGAAGCAAACAGTGGACCACTTCTGCCCCAAAAGCAGGGAGTTTTAAGCCACCCTTCTATGACAAAAGCTTCCAATGACTCCCCCTCTGCCCTCCCTTCACTCACCAAAAGCTAGGAGGAAGGCTCTCCCTCTTCAAAGAAAATTGGCTTTCTGTAACAAAGGACCAATGGGTCTTAAAGATCATTTTTCACGGACACAAGTTCTCTTTCAGTGAGCTCCCAATTCCAAGAGGGTACCCAGACTTACCTCCAAATCAGTGGGCAGAGGCATTAAAACAGGTCCAAACTCTCATATCCCAGGGGGCAGTAGAACATGTCCCCCTCAGATAAAACAGGCAAAGGCTTTTATTCCAGACTATTCCTTGTTTCCAAAAAAGAGGGCACTTGGCGCCACATCCTGGATCTATCTATTCTGAACACTTCCCTGGTGGTCCCCAGATTCAAAATGCTAACTTTGCAGCAGCTGCTGCCTATGCTGACAAAAAAATGCCTGGCTAGTGACCCTAGTCCTAAAAGATGCCTACCTCCACATCCCCATAAGGGAATCCTGCAGGAAATTCCTGTGCTTCAGAGCAGGATCACAACACTTTCAGTTCTCTGTGCTGCCCTTTGGCTTATCTCCTGCACCCAGAGTATTGACTAAATGCTTAGCCCTGGCCATAGCATTTTGCAGACAGTGAAATATACAGATTTATCCTTACCTGGACAACTGCTTCATTCAGGCAGAGTGCAAAGAAAAGCTACTCCAGGACCTTCTCTTTGTCAAATCTCTCCTAAATTCCCTAGGGTTCACAATCAATGAGAAGAAATCAAAGCAAACACTCTCCAGGAAGATCATTTTCTTGGAAGCACTGCTAGACACAGCATCCCAAATGCCCTTCCTATCCGCAGAAAAGCAGAGCTTCCTGCCTCTCTACTTTACCCAGCTGGCTTCCAGAAGTCACCTCAGTGTGAGGAAGTTCCTGCAAGCCCTAGGGTACATGGCATCTTGCATCCTTCTAATTCATCTGGCAATGCTTTACATGAGAAAACTTCAGTGTATCTAAAGAACCTTTGGTGTCAGCACTCTCAGTCTCTAGGGACCTCTCTCCCTCTGATCCCATGTATAAGGACCGAGTTCCTCTGGTGGGCAGGGGCCTGTGCCAAGAACAAGGGTCTTCCCTTTATCCTCCCCCCTACTGGCCAGACCATCACCACCAATGCCTCAGACATTGCTTGGGGCACTCACCTAGCAGGCAGGTGCACCCAAGATCTTTGGGATGCCCAGCACTTTCCCTTACACATCAATCAGAAAGAAATGATGGCAGTACAAAAGGCTCTGGCATCCTTCAAATGCTATCTCAGGCCAGGGGTTCTCCTTATAAAAACAGATAACACCACAGTAATGTTGTATATCAACAAACAGGGGGGACCCAATCTTACCCTCCGTGCAGGCTAGCCCTGAACTTCTGGCTGACAGCCACCTCCATGGGTCTACACCTAATTGCCCAATACCTACCAGGGGTCAACAATACCCTGGCAGACGACTTAAGCAGAAACTTACTGGACCCCCACGAATGGCAACTCCACAGGTAAATATTTCTGCAAAGCAGTCAGGAGTGGGGGACTCCAGAGGTGGATCTCTTTGCTTCACACCTCAACCACCAGCCAAAAAATTCTGTACCAGGGAGTATCACCTCCTGGTGTGGAAGGTGGATGCCTTAACCTTTCCCTGGAACTCCCTCTTATGTGTATGCATTCCCTCCTCTGCCTCTTATTCCCAAGATACTGATCAAAATACTAATCAAAATAAGGGAGGAGAGACTAAAGGCCATCCTCATTGCTCCAGATTGTCCCAGACACCATTGGTATCCCTTACTGCATAGCCTGACTTTACTGCCCCCAAGCAGCTTCCCCTGATCTCAGATCTCTTGACCCAGGTGGTGGTGGGGGGGGGGAGGATACTGCACCCAGACTTGCAGACTCTCAATCTTTAAGCATGGCTAATACTTTAAAAGCAAACAAGAGGTTCATGTTAAGTAAATGCTCCTCTTTTCCTTTGCCCCACATATTCTACAGAATAACCATCCTGAAAACCTTTATTTATCAAATTCATATATTCAGTTCTTTTCAGGTGTATCTCCTGTAGCATAGCTATTTGCACTCTACATTTTTTAAATATAGTTCACTACTCTCTCTTTTTATGTTCATCTGTAAGACCATTTAGATTGAAAGACATTACAGAAAGCATAATTTTCTTATATAGTTAGTATTACCACCTTTTATATATACCTGCTCTTTTGCTAAATGAATAGTTCCAACTTTTATTTTACAGGTATATACTGTTCGGCAGGTTGGTCTTTTATACAGTTGTTTCTTGTCGTATCCATTTGTGCCTATGTCACATCTTACATAACTTTTTGTTTTTTTTTAAAGCCCTCAAACAGAAGAAATACTGCCCCAAAAAATCCTCCTAAAACCTATGAACTTAACAACAGACAAAACTGTGCACATCTTCAAACAATGAAGTTTTTGCTTCCTAATAAGAACATAAGTTCTAAGTTGATAGCTACACAGACAGGCTAAAGTTAACCAAAAATAAAGGTTACTCATGCTAACATGCATGTTACAGCTTGTGCTATTAGTAAGTGCTATTTGATTTTGTATATCTGTATAACTCTCCCAGTTGAGAAAACACTTGAATGCTTTCAGTAAACACTTTGTCCAAGCCATTTCTCTTTATCAAATTGTCTTCTACTGACATACAAACCAGATACAAAACTGCTAAGGGTACCTTGTTTATCAGAAAAAAAGCCTTGCAGTACTCAATATTATTTTTCATTTGCATGCTTTGTAATAAACTTGTTACTGGATACTGCCTAGGGATTTTACCCAGTCATTTCCCTATGCAAGCACAGGAAAAAACTCACTGATTTTGTCATGCTCTCTTAACCAGACCCTTCTGCTCCCCCTCAGACCTTGTTTTCTTTTTGTTTTGTTTTTTTCCATTGCAGTGCCTACATTTCTCAAAACTGAACAAAGAAAAAGAGAGAAGAAGAGTTAACAAGAAAAATCAAAAGTGCCTGTTTATATTAGTATCCCCATTACATTAAAAAAAATAAATTGAGAGAAATGTACTTGAAGTCTAATTGTTTTTTTTATTATCTTTAAAGCTGTCACACCTGGGAAAATCCCTGATTGTTTTCAGGAAACATTATGTCCTAACCAATTTCTCTGTTATTTTTTCTTCTTTTTCCTCAGCCAGTCCCCTTCCACCAGATTGTCTCCAGTTTCTCCGTATCAGATTGTCTTCATGGAGGCATGAAGACCAGGTGCAGAAATGCTACTTAGTATACATATATGCAAGTGTTAGAAAAGAAAGCCTTGTAATATTCAATATTCATTTTTCATTTACTTGCTCTCCCTTTTAAAACAGAGGGCCATACCATCAGTCCTTTCTTCATTCAAGAATGAAAAAAAAAACACATTAATTTGAACTCTGTCATGCTCCTTTAATCAGGCCCCCTTTTTAAATCATTACATTGCTTATGTTTCTCAAAACTGCACAAGAAGAAAAAGAGGGGAGAAAAATAGAAACAGCACCTGTTTACAATCCCCATTACACCCAAAAATAGCATGCAAAGAAAACCATGCAACACAAATACAGTACTATTAAGAAAAGAAAGTGTTTTCTTTACTAACAGTTAGCTTTCCCCCCTTTCTTCCCCCTCCCCAAAGCATTTTTCCAAACATTAATGACGTGAAGTAGGGCATATACTTGGGTCCCCCACACAGCAAACAGATTTTAAAGTTCAATATTTCCAGAGTTTCTTGTGCTGTCATATTTCACAAATATAATTATTGCATTGCAATCCCACATTAAGTTTCTGATTTTATTACTGTTCTCCATCACCCAAAATCTGTTTCTGCTTCATTTCCAATGCACTCTTGATTCTTCTAGTCAACTGTCATGCTGCCTTGCTTCTCTCCAACACTTTCCATTGAAAAACTGGAAAAGGTTTACAGGTGCAATCCCTCTGTGATCTTTATTACCAGAGGAACAAGAAGCCAAGTCTCCTTCTGTTTCACAACTTAGTTTTTGTTGGACAAACTTTTGTATTTCCTCCTTAGCATGCAATTCATCAAAAAAGTATTTTGTCCCTCCAGGGAAGAATACCTAGAAGTCAGCGGGATACAGCATTTTGAATCTTACACCTGCATCTTGACATTCTCTGAATGGAGAAATTAATTTGCTCCCCTCCTGCCTGGTGTACAATGAGTAATCATTCTCCACAAACACTGTGCTGTCTCCTACTTTTAGTATTTTGTCCTTCTGCCACAGTTTTGACGAAATCAACTCTTTCTGCTGGCAGGATTGCATCCTTACTATTAAAGGTCTAGGTTGCTTTCTTAAAGCTAGATTTGCATACACACACGATGTGCCCGTTCAACTAATAAATCCTGCTGTGGAATACCAGTCCAACTGCTTATTTGTGCTTTCATAAATTTAATGCAGTCTGTTCCTTCCAGCTTCTCTGGTATAGCTGAAAATCTCAAGTGTTCCCTACATGCTGTGTCCTCTAATTCTATTTTTTGAAACATCTCTTCCTGAACACTCATATTCAGCCAACCTTTTCTTCATTTCAACCTCTGATTTTTGCAGCTTTATTATCTCATCTGAATATCTGTTTAAAGCTTCTTCCATCTGCTCCAGCCTTTTGTTGTTTGTGTTCCATCTGTTCCAGCCTTTTGTTGTTTGTGTTGATATAATCTATCAGCTTTTTTTATTTATTTTAATCAGGTCTATATGCAATTGCCTTATGTCATCCTGCAGGTTATTGGAAGTTATATCTGAAGATTGCATTACGTTTTGTTAAACCGCTGCAGAACTCTCCCTAGTCAGTGTTTCAACCTCATTTTTTCTAGCTGATTTTTTCCAGGTGTTCTGTATTTCCTTATTGCTGGCATCCAGACAGTGCACCTACCAGCCAGTCACTGAAATTCACCCATAAACACAAGTCTACTGGCCTTCTTTGCTGAGTTTCTGTTTTCACACTGGGAGAGCTTGAAACAAGCAGTTAGCGTGCAGCCATCTTGGAGCTCAAATGTGTACACATTTTTTGTGACAGTTTGCTTGAAAGCACTTGTAATAATTGACTGATGTGTTATTCCTTGTTTGGTACAAACTGTCATTTGCCTTTTGTTTTGGGAGTGGGGGAGCCAAGTTCCATTTCTGTGTTGCCACAACCAAAAAAAAATAAAAAATTAAAGAACTTTGCTTTGCTCGTTTGTCCTTGTTTTGGCTCAAACCTTGGTTTCTGTGTGACTGTGATATGTTAAAATCACATACCCTTTTTTTATATTTTAATAACTGACGTTTTGAGTTTCTCCAGTGGGTAATATTGAAAAACTAATGTGTGTTATATGTAAGCAGAACTTTTATTTATGTGATATTTATGTGCAGTATCCTTCTTTTGTGTTTTATGTCACATAGGACTATGGCACCCAAGAGTCCCAATGCCTGCAACCCCCCCCCCCTTGCAGTGATGCAGGGAATGATGTGATTGTCTAAGAATTTCAGCAACATAGTGCCTTTCTGCTTGATAAAGGATGTGGGGATATGTCTGGTGGAATGCAGAGTTGGAATTAGATAGTGAACGATATCAATGCCATTGGGGGGTTGCAGCAGGACATATGATCAGGTGAGTCATAGGGCCAATAATATGATTTCATTGGCCCGGAGAAGGGCAGCTGCAGTGGCCTGGAGACAGCTGACTGCCGGTTGAGATCTCCTACAGAAACACCACTGACACCAAATGAAGAGTTCCTGTCCACTGTCAGGGGTACAGACAACTCAGTAGAAAGTGCAGAACAGCATGTGTTTGATGTTGGTGCTGCTGTTTCAGGGAGGACAAATATATCCCTGGAGGAGCTCCCAGGTAAGCTTACATATGTCAATTTCTAAAAATATCTTGCATAGTAAAATACTGAAAGCAATAGTTAAGTTGGTTTAATATTTTTTTTTTTTGGAGAGGGAGTCTGTTTGTAGATTAAAACAGTGAACAGAGTACTTACAAGAACATCACCAAATTGAAAATTTAGGAGATTATAAAGAATGTGAATGATAGTCTATATGAACAACTGATTGGACGTATGATCACAGAAAAAATGTACAACTATTTTCATGTCACACATCATATTCCAGTCATCAACGGTTTACCCAAGGTGGACAAAGATATCCACAATCCACCACTTTGATAGTGGTGGGTAATGGTTGGATAATGGAACCCTTATCCATCTGGGTAGAAAATAAATTAGACAGCCCTCATGGATATTCCTACAGTCTTGAGGAACACTGCTGACTTTCTGAGATCTTTATTTGATTTTATGAGCTCACATTATATTGAAGGTGATCTTATGTTTGTGACCCTGGATGTTAACAGCTTATTTACTGTTATACCCTCTCTTTACCGAGTTGATGAGGTGCATAGTCTTTTAAGGAAAATGAATGTACATGATCTCTCTTTTATACAACAAATCTGTCTTCTGATCCAATTAATTTTGGAGAACAACATTTTTACATTCAATGGTGATTATTGTTGACAATGCTGGGGTGTTGTTATGGGCACACCCTGCGCAAACAGTTATGCCAGTATTGTTTTGGCATACTGGGAAGATTTGGTTAAATTCAATGATGCCAGTGTTTGGAGACCATTTATTCCCTTCTACAAGAGATTTGTAGATGATGCATTATTTTTTATGGACAGGAAGTATAGTTAGCAGTTATATTGCGTTGTGGAATTTTTGGAACATATCACCTCCTTCTTAAAATTTACAGTACACACTTCTACAAGTCATATTGACTTTGTGGATGTGCACTTACAACTTGGTTTAGATGGCAAAATTGAAACTTCCATCCACCGCAAGGAATGTTGGAAGAAGACTATTTTAGCATGCAATAGCATGTACCCTAACCATATCCTTCCTAATATAATAAAAGGACAGTTACTCAGAATGTCCAGACTTTGCACTAATGAAGAAGTTTTCCATCAAGAATCAGATTCTTTGATAGTGAGATTACCGAAAAGTGGATATAAAGCTGCAGAGATTACCAGTATTGTTGAGTTGAATCAACAACATAGAAATGATTCACGGAAACCGTGGTTCTCCAATGCTCAGACCTCAAAACCTACATTGAATAAAGGCAATAGTTTAAGGGTTATGCTCAAATATAGTAGTGAAACCAGTGTTAGATTCTGTGGAATTATTAAAATGAATTGGAAAATACTTATGGTGGATGAGAATATCAAGAAGATAGTTGGGAGTAAACCTTCCTATGCAAGGGGATAAGTGAATTTAAAGAACAACTCACAAGGTCTGCTCACACTGATACATTCCCATGCAGAGGATGTAAAACATGCAACTATATAAACAAAGACAATAGATTCATATATCTGACTACCAATAAAATATATCAGCCTAAACCGTATGCTGACTGCTCTACTAGAAATGTTATATATCTTACCACCTGTGACAAATGTTCATGTTTTTATGTGGGAAAGACAAATTGGTGTTTTAAAGAATGAATACTTCAGCATATTAGAGATATCAGACTAGTAGTTAAATACAATGCTTTTGAGCAGCATGTGAAATCTCAGACTGGTCACAGTTTTAAATTTCTAGTTCTACAAATTCAGAATGAAAGCTTAAGAGGTGGTGACTTTATTAACTTGACTGAAACAAATGAGATGCACTGATTGCCGATCTTCAAGCAGTCAAGTATCCAGGGCTAAATGGTTTGGTCCCTTTAAAACCAGCAATTAGGGGGTGTAGGCTCTTTTGCTAGTAACCATTGGCTATTTAAAGGATCATGAAATTATGGTATTTGAGATCTGAGAAGGGGAAACCTGAAAGTGCTAATCTGTATTTTATTTGCTTTGTTTTATTGCATTTTTAATGGCTTCTGAATAAATATATGTTCAACAGCGTGTTGGTCTGCATGACCATTTTTAGTGTTTCTTGGATTTATTTGCATCACACAAGACCTTTATTTCTTTCAAGTTTGTTTATACTTGGAATTCTCTGATATGTCAATTTTTAAAAATTGCTTGTGTAGTAAAATACTGAAACCAATAGTTACGTTGGTTTAATATTTTTTTTTGGAGGGGGTGTCTATTTGTAGATTGATACAGTTAACTTCTGTTTCATTACACATGGGCTTGGGGTGGACGTGTCATCCAAGTTTCAGTTAAATGTATGGTTAAAGGACATATAAAGGCAACAAATAAATCCCCGTGTTATTGTTATTGTGATGATGGTGTCCTTACATTTTACTTAACTTCTTCCACGACCATTCACCTAGCAAGTGTGGAGTCATCTGCACATGGTAAGCCAAACATTTTTATTCAGTACTGATGAGCATTTGGCATAAATATGCATTTATCCATATCGGTGAGGTGAGTGTCAGGACTGTGTCTGTGATAGTAGCACCAGTGTTAGTTTGTTAGCATATATTAAATTGTGGTAGTGTAGCTATCCATTTCTTTCCTGTGTTTGTTGCTTGTTAACACTGGTGATCCTGACAGTTAAGTGTAGGACTCTTACCACATGATGTCAGAATATCAGCAGACTCTGATGATGATGGTGGCCAAAGACAGGCACAGTTGGGGAGTACAGAGGTTGAATCTGACACTGAGGGGGATATTCAGCCATCCCCTGTAATTCCATCAGACACAGCCAGGAGGCCTTTGCAAAGATATTCTACTGAACCCTTCGATATTGGACAGGTTGAAGGTGAGAGACTTGATCAAGGTAGCATGGTTACTGTGGCTTCAGTGCCTGTTTATTCAGCCACAGCTAAAGTGTGGGCAAGGTGCCATGCAGGAGGGTTGTTAGGGGTGCTTGGAGAAGGCCTGCTGTCCACCCTGCACCTGATCCTGATGTATCTTTCCTTGCCACTTGACATACATTTAGGGCCATCAATGAGGTGCAGGTGCATTCTAGTAGGGCCTTTGAGGAAATGTTTAGGGTTGTAGATGTGGCACAGGCTGACATGCATGACTGCCTCTGTTGTGTTGCCAACATAGAGTGGATGAATGGCACATTGGAATGGGCAGTGTCTGTGATGGAACATCTGTTGGGAGGGGAACAGCATTCATCTGAATGTAGGTCACCCACATCATATGATGTTAGCCAATGTGGCCATGCCTGATCATGCTCTCGTAGTGGCACTACTTCAACTGCTCTGTCCATGGTTGAGGTGTCCATACCCAGACGTGGCAGGTCATGGTCTTGAGTGTACTCATGAGGAAAGCTCATCCAGCAGACATCAGTCACATTCAGGTAGCAACAGTGCCTCTAACCATGGGCATGGATGTGCCTGTCAACTCCTGGTATAGACAGTTCTCGTGGTTTGGGACAATGACGAACTGTCACCTCTTCCATGTATGGCTCACATCTGTCCAGCATACCAGGCTGTAGAGCTAGCACAGAGCTTAGCTGTGCTCCTGTAAATGCTCACACATCTATTTTGCCTGGACTACCTGTACAGATGCATACGCATAACAGTTACGTGGGTCAGGCTTGAGGCTTACAGCTCATTCTGTCTCAGTGTCCATTTGATGCTTTATCCAAATGTCTCCATTTCACTTTCTTACTCACAAGCACTCATTACCATTTGTGGCAGCCTAGGCCTCCTGCCCCCCCTTCCCCCCACACAAATGCAACACCCAGTGCAAGTGATGATACTGTTCCATATCCTTATTTCTATCTTTCGGATCCAGGAATACAGAAGTCTTTTGTCTGATGCGCCGAGTGCATAGTTGACTTGGTGCTTAGTATATGTGTTTGTGATGCTGTTTTGCAAATTGTACTGCTTTCTTACAGGTTTTTGTAAAGTGTACATCCCTCCCAACCTCTTAGATCTTCAAAGATGGACCCAGCCATAAATAAAAGTGAGACAAAGATCCAACAACAGAGACTTTTTAAATATTTTGGTCTTACAAACTTAAGACAGTTGATAAAATAATATGTTTTGCATTATGATTTTTCTGAGGGATATGAAGTCTGAAACTGAAATATGTGTCATTATTTTCTAACTTCACTCTTTAATGATTGGCCAGTACAAAATTTGAGGCCAAACTGGGGATATTCAGTGAAAATATGTACCTTCAAGAGGCATGAATGTGTGAATCTTTAATCCATGAGGTCCATTAGATGATAGAGGACACATAGGGCAGGATTCACGATGGCTTGTACGGAGTCTAAGAGTAGTGTAAGACTCCATGCAGCCATCGTGATCCAGGAACAGCCTGTATGTGCATGTAAGAGAGCACCTAAAACAGCTCTTACACGGACAGGGCGTGGATATGCTAATTACCTCACTTGCAGCCAAAAGGCATGCAAATGAGGTAATTTCACGATCCAGGAAGCAGAAACCTGCCCGTGTAAGAGCCGTGTTATCTGCAGAAATGTACTCAGTTGATAACTGATTACCATTCTGCAAATAACACAATGGAGCCTTGTAAGCTCCAAATAAAGGTTGCAAATGTCCCAGGCAGCATGCCAATGGGCAAATATGTGGCCACTGGCAATGTACCCCGATGCAAACATAAAATAAAATGCGCAAACGGGCTGCGCTATAAAAAAACAGAAAAATAAAAAAATTAAATCCACAAACGTGGGTTTATGCAAAGCATGAATTTACAATGGAAGGGAATAGCAGGCTAAAACAACAGGGCCACCGAGTAGGGGTTGCTAAGGGGGGGGGGGGAAGCTGAGTGTAAGACATGTAACTAAGCATTAGTAGGCAATCTATGTAAATGAGTGGTAGGATAGTGAATCTTACTGTTACATAGGAAATGAGCACATTCTGTGCAGTGTAGGAGTAGGATAAGGTGGAGTAACAGAGTAGGAGATAGGTGACATCACAGGGGGGAATGTATGAAAGAAAAGCAGATCATTGGAGCACAGTGGCATGTGAAAGATGTCAGTCACACATCATGGAAAGAGGAGTGTCAACAAGTAGGCATAGGAAAGCCAAGAAATAGAAGGTGTACACTATGGATAACACCAAAGTTTCTTGCACGGTGTGCATGCGCGTGTGTGTGCGTGCTGGTAGGCACGAGTAAGCTAGAGTGCGCGCGTGTAAGCGTGAGTGCGCACGTTTAAGGCAGAATACGCATGTAGGAGCCTGTTTAAACACCTGTAAGCTTGTTTGCGCTGGTGTGTGCGCGTTTTAACCCAAATAAGCAGATTCTAGTCTGTCTAAGCATGTGCGCGCACGTGTTAGCCGCTGTGAGCGTGTTTTTGCTGGTATGCGTGTCGCTCCCCCCTGAGGAAACAGAAGGGAAAAAGGAAGCTTGAGAAATAGTAGGAAGCTAGCAGGGATTACTGGCAGAGCTAGCAGGTGAAAACAATCAGAAGAAGGCAATTACACAGGCAGAACAGTAGCCCAGCCCAGCACTTAAAACACTGCAAACAACAGTACAGAATGTTTCTCTCAAGAGACACTGCAACAGAGGAGTAAGCTATTAGAAGTGAAAACTGAAAAAGCTTCACTCAGACCAAAAATGCTAGGGGCTGCCATAGCTGTTATAAGGAGACATATGCAACTTGCTGAGGGTGGTGACTATGCAAATGCTGCTGGACAACCCACAGTGAGGAGACGGAGAAGAGTGTACAGGTCCAGGGTCACCTATCAGGGGTTACATGAGCTGGAGATAGTGGAGCACTATAGAGTGGACAGAGACCTCCTACAGCAAATTGTTGAGCTGTGCACGCCACGCCTCACACACAGAACCAATAGAGGGGAACCCATCCCAGTGGAAACCAAGGTATGTGTTGGCTTAAGAATACTAGCAACAGGTACCTTCCAGAGACCAACTGGTGATATGATGGGGATATCACAGGCATCGGCATCCAGGGTACTGCACCAGTTCCTGGATGCCATGTCAGCACATGTCAGTGATCATGTATATTTCCCCAATTCCTGTGAGGTATTGGCCAGCAATATGCATCTCTTCCAGCAAATAGCGGAATACCCTGAGGTAGTGGGTGCAATAGACTGCACGCATATACGCATCAAAGCACCAGGTGAGCGGGGTAGGGCCTACATTAACCGCAAGGGCTTCCACTCCATCAACTACCAGGTCGTGTGTGATGCCCAGGGCATAATAATGAATGTGTGTGCTGGCTGCCCTGGAAGCTACCATGATTCCCATATCTGGCATTTGACGCAGCTGTACCAGACATTTGCCAATGGGGACATCCAACATGGTCACTTGGGGGGGGATGCTGGCTACGCACTGGAGCCGTGGCTGATGACACCCATCAGAAATGCACACACACCTGAACAAGAACGCCATAATGAGGCACACGCACAAACACGAAATGTAATCGAGCGTGTGTTTGGGCTGCTCAAGTCACGGTTCCGGTGCCTGGACACATCTGGTGGAGCCTTGCAGTACTCACCAACTACATGTACCCAAATTGTCATGGTATGTGCTATGCTACATAATATGATTCTGTGAAAACCGCTGCACCAGGACCAGCATAGGGATGGGCCAAACAGCCCCCCACCATTGCCAAGCCAATCACAGGCAGAGCATGACTCGGAGGAGGAACAACCTGAGCCTGCCCCAGTAGGCAGAAGGAGGCGTGACCGGTATGCCTTGGCCTTGGCAAAGCGACAACGCATAGCACATACACTGGCTCAGTAGGAACCCTCTAAATGATACCTCTCTCTGACTCACACATATAGTAAAAGGGATGCCTAAGTTGACAGAACCTGCTTTCAAACATGTACAGTGAGTGTAGTATGTGCATCCAACATAGACAGCCCTGCAGCACCACCTGAGGCATGATTGCCATGTGTTAAGCAATGTAACACCATGTAGTATATGCAAACTTGATGACCCTGACTAACATCTTACCCTCACCAAGCATGATGCCACAATATGAAGATGAGATGATCAATTACAATAATTGGCTTAAGTATTGCTGTTAGTCAAAGGGGATCCAATGTGTGCCAGCCTGGGATGACATGCTGAGCAAGACACGATGCTCCACCTGCTAGGGATGGCGTGCACCTATCACTCCTGGCCTTTTGGATACTGGCAAAGGCTGTTGTCACCCCCACCGTGCCTTGAATAGGTAAGGCTCAAAACACAAACCCACCTCCATAGGTATCACAAGGGATAAGAACCTAGACGTAATGCTACCCAATGCCAGAAGTCTAAACTGCAAGATGTATGCAGTCTAAACTCCCCTCAGCATGGAGACTGTTGATATCTGTTCTGTAACAGAAAACTGGGTCAAGGCTCACAAGAGCACCCTAACACTACCAGGTTACACCTCATACCATGCTTTACAGCCCCAAAACATGGAACAAACTACAAAAGGAGGGTGACTAGCAATAATTGTCAAGGATAACCACACCCCCATGTTGGTACCACAACAAGAAGCAGCATGGACTATCCACGGTCAAGTAACAGTGGCTAAAACTGCCTCCCAGTTTGTAGCCTGCTACAGACTACCCTCCTAATGCCAGGAGCTGCACTTGGCCTACATTGGAACACATGAAAATATCAAGCTCTCCAAACAACATTATATTGGGTGACTGAAAATACACAAACATAGACTGGGAGCATTATTCTAGCTCCAACATCCTAGGCCAAAGGTTTCTAGAATTCATAAACCAAAATGCTCAGGAACAACTTACCACTCCCACAAGAGGGGTAAGCATACTGGATGTGATAATCAGCAACATGGGTACTCTATGGCCAGATGAGAAGTATATCCCTCACTGGTAAGATCAGACCGTAGAGTAATCACATTGGATATTCACATCCTGACCCCAGTCCCTGGGCAGAAAACCACAGTGAAAAACATGTGTAAAGCAAATGTTGCACTCCTCCAAACTGATGTGGAATCCATTAAAGGCCCTGTGCCTGTGGAAAATATGGGCCACACCTCAGAATCCTTTATAAATGCATTCTATGAACACTTTCAGGAATGCATGGATTATGCAATCCCAAATAAAACCAAGACCCAATTCCATACACGCAGGCATCTGGCATGGTGGACCCCAGCCATTACCAAACCATGCAAGAGAATAAGGAAGCTACTACATGATAGAGAAAACCCAAAAAGGGAAGTAATCTCTGATCAGTATTATGGCAATAAAATATGGCCACTCATAAAATCCACTAAGGCCAGCTACAACATGTTGAATCTGTGAATCCTGAGGCAATGTTACACCTGCCCCATGTACACAGACAACCCCCTCCTCCCCCCAAGAAATACAAATATATGTGAGAGATGCAACCATTTATCCAAACTGGAGGCTGAGCTCTCTCAACTCAGTACTGTCAAAACTAGTCAGGAAGAGAAGGTAACCACACACACCACAAACCCAGTCTCACATAGACCTATCACAACTGCAAACCAAAGACATAAACACACAAAAACATTCCTGGAGGCTCTAATTAAAAATCCACCAAATCAACAGAGGCCTCCAAAGCAGACACCCAAGCAACTACTACCTCCAAACATAGCACATGCAACACATAGTACACAAAGTAGGTGTGCCAAACAGTCACAGCCCTTAAGGACAAACAACATGCCTGATATACTTGTAATAGGTGATTCCATAGTCAGACACACTGATGTCCCGCTCATCAGACTGAACAAGGAAAAGGGTACAGTAAGCTGCCTGTAGGCTGCTACAATCCGCCACATAACACAAGCACGCAGGTCACTCCAAAGCAAGTACAAATATGACTCAGTCATTGTCCATGCTGGTGTGAATGACCTGAGATGTACCTCCCTGGACTACATGAAAAGAGACATAGAGGAGCTCTCCGATTATGTAGCCCAGGCCGGTATGACTCTGACCCTGAGCAGCATCCTACCCTCACCAAGAATGATGCCACAGTACAAACACAGAATGATCAGCTTTAACAATTGGCTCAATTACTGGTGTCATTCCAAGGGGATCCAATGTCTGTCTGCTTGGGATGACATGCTTGACAAGCCACGCTGCTTTGCCAGGGATGGCTTGCACCTGTCACCCCTGGGCGTCTGGATATTGGCTAAGGCTATTGCCACCTCCATAGTGCCTTTTGTAGGCAAGGCTGAAAAGACAAACCCACCTCCCTAGAAAACATAACTGGAAAAAACATAAGGGTAATGCTGCTCAATGCCAGAAGTTTAAACCTCAAGATGCACGCTCTCGAGGCCCTCCCCAGTATGGGCAGTGACGGAAACCTGCATCAAGGCTCCTGAGAGCACCCCAGCACTACCAGGTTATACCTCATATCATGCTTTTTGGCCCCAAAACCTGGACCAAACCACAAAAGGAGGGGGAGTATCCATAGTCAGAAAAGATACACACACGTCCAGGTTACTGACAATGCACAAAGCATCGGAGACCATCCATGTGCAACTAACCGTAGGCAAAATTTCTGTACAGTTTATAGCATGCTACAGACCACACTCTCAAACCCAGGAACCCCACTCAGCCTTCCTCAAGACACTGGAGAGTATGAATGTCTCTCCAAATACCAAACAAGGTACTCACAAATTACCACATAGGTGGTAATCCATTACGTATGGAAGAAGTAATCAGGGACCTAGGGACACAAGTGGACAGTAACCTCTCATGTGACACTCACATTGCCAATGTGGCTAGGAAGACCTTCTATATTGGCCACCTTATCATGAAAGGATTGACATCTACATCAAGAGAGGTCATTGTGCCCCTATACTCTTCTCTTATCAGGCCCATAATTGAGCACAATGCCCCATTTGGGATGTACCTTACCCGACACCTGCAGCAGTTAGAAAGACCTCAAAAGTACCTCACCAAGAGGATAAAGGGTCTCAAACATATGTCATATGCTGCCTGGCTGAAGACACCCCAGCTGTATGCAGTCACATACTGCCTACTCAGAGGCGATGTATGCCCGATGTACAAGGCCATGTCCAATCCAGAATTAATGTACATGCTCCACCTCAGAAAATCCAAATCCATCAGAGACGCGAGAGCGAGAGATGTCAACCTCAACACATAAATAAATAAGATGTGCAGGAGGGACAGATTCATAACCCAGAGGCTCCCTACACTCTGGAACAGAATCCCAGTCCATGTTAGGCAGAGCCTCTCACTGACTCTCTTCAACAGGAATCTTGCCAAGTGGATGGGAGATCGTAGATTTACACTGGGGGTCATCACTGTGTCACGTCTAGACAGAGGCACAGTAAAGTAAACCCTAAATGGGCATTTTATTCACATAGCAAGGGGTGGCGAAAGCCACACACTCTGGCTAGGCTTATAAATGCCCTAGGGCAGATAGTCTAGTATGAACCTATGAACCTATGAAGATACAAATTGTACAGGACACTAAGGATAATCACAAGGCTTTCTTAACTGATGGTAGGAACCTTGGTGGGAATTCACAGATATGCTCTGAATTAGTCAAATATTACAAACAATACACCAAACCCACACACAATGCCAACATCCAACCTGACAGGTTCAGTGCAACCCCCCCACCACCACCACCACCAAAATGCCAAATATATATCCCAGCAGAGTGTTGGCCCCCTGACATTGCAGATGCTGAGGTAACAGCCAGCATCTTCAAAGCAAAACACACAGCATCAATGGTACGAGATGGTGTCTTGGGCTGTGTCCAACATGAACTCCAAGAAGAATGGAACGCCAAATAACACTACTGCTCAATTTCAGCCTTACCACAGGATATGTACCCAAAGAGCAGTGTACAGCAACAGTGGTCCCTCTCCATAAAGGTGGTGCCTGAATGGATACTGCAAACTCTCACCCCAGAATCCTGACAAGCTTGGTCTGCAAAGCTATGGAAAGGATCATCATGGACATCAGAAATAAAGATATTGGGGACCTACAGACACTGGACCCTACCCAGCGTGGCTTTCTTAAGGGCAGATCCTGCCCCTTAAACATGTTTGACTCATTTGAAACAGTCATCAAGGCCATTGATGAGGGGAATGTGATCCACACAGCCTATCTGGACCTTGCAAAAGCCTTCCATACAGTACCCCACGTGTTCGTTATAGATAAGCTCACCAGCTTAAATATAACCCCCTATGTCAGTAGATGGGTTGCAAACCAGCCCAAGGACAGAACTGACCTGGTCAGAAATGCTGCAGCCATGTCAGACTACAAACCAGCTACAACTGGCATCCCACAAGGCTCGGTCCTGGGACCTCCCTTGTTTGGTATACATTTCCCATAGGTACAGGCCAACATGGAAGGACTGTGTCTGAACAAGTTTGCAGAGGGCTATAAACTGGGCACCATATCTGACCCTCCAGCTGACACAAGCATCCTACAAAAGGGCCACATAGAAACAGACAACTGATGCCAGAGCCATGTCATCAAGCTAATTGCAGAAAAGTGTATAGTCATCCCCTGTGGATAAACAGTAAGTGCCCACCAATTACCACATAGGTATTAACCCATTAAGTACTTTAGAAGTAATAAGAGACCTGGGGACACAAGTTGACAGATATCTTGCATTTGACAACCATGTGGCTGTAGTGTTTACAGAAACATACCATATACCCACCTAATCATGAAGGTAGTCAGATCTAGATCAGGGGAGGTCATCGTGCCTCTTCAGTTATCCTTCATCAGCCTCACAATTGAGTACAATGGCCCCTGTGGGATGTACCTCAGCAGACACCTCCATCAACTGGAAAGACCCCAAAAGTACCTCACCAGGAGGATCAAAGAGCTCGAACAGATGCCATGTGTTGCCTGATTAAACAAACTGCAGCTCCACACAGTGCCATACTGCCTGCCCAGGGGCAATCTGTGCCTGATGTATAAAGCCATGTCCAAGCTGGAATCAATGAACATGCTGCACCTTGTAAAATCTGAATGCCAGTGAGCTATGCACACGAGAGACCTGAACCCCAGCACTGACATACATAGGACATGCTGAAGTGATTGATCCATAACCCAGAAGCTCACTCCACTCTTGAGTAAACTCCCAGTACAGGTTAGCCAGAGAGTCCCTCATTGACTCTCCTCAACAGGAATCTTGATGAGTGGATGGGAGATGGTAGGTTTACCCTGGGTATCACTGTTATGTCACTGGTAGACAGAGGCACAGTATACTAACCTTGAAATATGTCATGGCAAAATCCAGTTACAATGTGTGTTGAAGGACAAACACACTCTCTGACTAGCATTAGAAATGGCATAGGGCACATAGCTAGTGTTTGTCAATGTCCACCCAAGTTGCGGAATACACTACCAATGTTGGATAAGCCTGGTTTAAGTAGTCCATATCTGAACAAAATGCAACATGGTCATATGTGCACAACTGGCCCTTAACCAGTCTGGTGTGCTCACTATGAATATTTAAAGCAGTGATAGGACTGAAACCCAGGATACTGTCCACCACAGTGAAAGTACTGAACCAGTACACTATACGATATTACAGTGTTTGGTCAGTATGAAAGGATGTTGACAACTGTATGCAAACCATCCCATGGAAACCCTGCAGGCACAGTATAATCCCTGTTGGGTTCAGACACAAAGCAGTTGGGCAGTAAGTACACAACATGACTCCCAACACACAACTATAAATGTGAAATATTGTTGAAGTTCACACACAACCACAAATGTGGTGGACTGCAGATTTCAACATACGGAAAGCTCACACTGGTCATGCTTGCACACTTCGATAAATGAGACATATGTCAGGCAACAAGCCATGGAAAGCTTGAACTGGGCATGCTCACACACTTAGGCCATGTCTCAGTTTAGCAGCTGGCCATACATATCTGGTATTTGTATGTGTTAATCCAGGAACCTCCCACAACACAGCAATCTGCCCAGTGCACACAGTTAAATGACTACAGAGACATAAGTTAAATAGTGGATCCCTCTCATATTCAAACATCTTCTACAGATACACAAGTTGTTCATAGAAACAGGGAAAGCTATGGCAATAAAAACCTGCAAACAGTTTATCAGCAACAAATATTGTGCATCTGAAAATTAAACATATGGGTGTAGAGGTCAATACTAGGCTGTTTGCCCTAGGGAATACAAGCTTAGCCAGTGTGCTTGGCGTCTGCCTCCCCAGTACAGTAGGCTACTGTGCCTCTGTAAAGTAGGTCACAGAAGGCACCGTTTAAGGCTAGTGTGCTGTGCCTCCATCAAGCAGGGACACAGTTGAGATCCCAGGGGTTGAATTTGCAATGTCACATCTATGTGGCTGGTGTTTGCTGGAAGAGGGTTGGCAAGGACTTATAACAGTAATTGAGCATCAATTACAGACTGAGGGGAGCCTTATATGCAGTGTCTGGACAATTTCACTGTCAACACTTTGACGTGATGATTTTGAGGGATTGAAGTGTCGTGCCAATACTGTTCAGAGACGTCCTCCCTCTGAGGGATATTGCTCTGTAATGTATTAGCTCCCTCCTTCTGTTGTACAGCTTATATATGGTTGGTGTACACCAGACAGGCCTCCTGTTGTGGAGGAGTCTTGGGTTTATTTGGGATAGCATGATCAATGCAAACCTTCCAGATGCTCATAGAATGCAATTGACAGGGATTATGCAGAGTGGCCTGTATAATCCCCCAGCATGGGTCCTTTGAAGTCTTCCACCCCAGTCTTCACAAGTGCAAAGTCTGCTTTTGATAAATACTTTGTTTGCAGTGACTTCCTTGCCTGGGGGTGGGGATGGGATATGGATGTCCAGGGAAAGTTGGGTATGGTCAGATATTAACAATGGTGGTCTACCTCTGGTGTGGAACATAGAGTCCCCATGTTGCAGATGGTCAGGTCCGATATGTATTCCCCCTTGTGGCTGTGGTGAGTGGTCCTGCCATAGCACATGGATTCACAAATTGTAGTGGCTGTTGGGTGATGTTGTTGAAGCCTGAGTAGTTCCCCCACACAATATACCTATACTGACGTTAACCACTGTAATGGTGTATGTGAACACCTTCATATCCTACACTGTTCCCAGGGAAGCAAAGTGTGTTTCCTGGATATGGGAGGGGTGGTCTGAACTGGTTGTGTTGTGTGTTACAGGTCCTGTGGTCATGAAGCATGGTATAAAACATAACCTGGCAGTGCTGATGTGCATATCTGACCCTGAAGTAGGCGGATGTTAATGCATATATATGCTATCCCCCTAACTGACAGATAGTAATAGATATACATACCTCTTTATAAATAATGATGTCAGCACCCAATAAATACTGCAGAAGAAGAAGTACCCAGTAATTCAAATAGCGTGCACTGCTAATGCGTCTCTCTCAAGTGTCATAACCTACTTAGGTAGGGGTTTGAATCCTGCAAATGCTCAGTGTGTGTTTGGGTGAGGGGGGTTAGTGTGTATGTAATTCTGTGTGAAAGAAATGTCCCTTTTGGCAATTACAAGAACACACTACACGAAGCACATTCCTCTTTCTAAACACTGATGATGTCAGCACCCTATAAGTATAGCAGGAGAAGGGAAACCTCCCAGTAATGCAAATAGCGCGCTCTGCTAATGCGTCTCTCTCATGTGTCATAACATAGTTAGGTAGGGTTTTGAATCCAACAAATGCCATGTGTGTGGGGTGTTGCTCTTAATATTGTATGACATACATTATATCAGTAATGTCAATGCACACGAGGTATGTGTGTGCCACATAGACATATGTACCTGTGACCTTAAATAGTTCCCATGTCTGAAGCCTGCCTCATGTGAATACATGGAAATTGCATTACACAACATTTTGACTGTGGTTTTCTGTGCAGGGGCTGCGTTTGGTATGTGAATATACAGTGAGAGTAGTCTATGGTGTCATCTTACCAGCGAGGGATACACTTCTGGTCTGGAGCATATAGTCCACATGTCAGTGATGATCAGGTGCAGCATGTTTTCCCCTTTTGTGAGAGTGGTAACAAGTTGTTCCATAGGAATTGAGTGTATGGATTCTAGGAACCTTTCACCTAGGGTGTTGGAGCTACAGTAATGCTCTCAGTCTGTGTGTGGGTAAATGAAGCTGCCCAATATATTGTTGTTTGGAGACACCTGCAGATATTCATGTATTCTTAAGTAGGTCAAGTGGGTTACCTGGGTTTAGGAGGGTGGTCCGTAGCAGGCTATGAACTGGAAGTCAGTTTAACCCACTGTTAGTTGCATGTGGATAGTCTGTGATGCGTCACACTGTGGCAACAACCTGGGGGTGTGGGTATAGGTTCATAGGTTCATACTAGGCTATCTGCTCTAGGGCATTTATAAGCCAAGCCAGAGTGTGTTTGGCTTTCGCCACCCATTTTAGATTAATGTTGCTATGCCCTTTTCTGAGGTTAGTATACTGTGCCTCTGTCTAATATTGACACAGAAGTGATACCTGGGGTACACCTACGATGCCCCATCCACTCATCATGATTCCTCTTGAAGAGAGTCAATGAGGGACTCTGCCTAACCTGGACTGTAATATTGACACAGAAGTGATACCCGGGGTACACCTACGATCCCCCATCCACTCATCATGATTCCTCTTGAAGAGAGTCAATGAGGGACTCTGCCTAGCCTGGACTGGGATTTTATTCCAGAGTGAAGGGAGCCTCTGGGTTATGAATCTGTCCCTCCAGCATGTCCTATTGATGTCAGTGCTGAGGTTCAAGTCTCTCGAGCACAAAGCTCGATGGGAGTTGGATTTTCTGAGGTGCAGCATGTCCATTACTTCTGGGTTGGACATGACATTATACGTCTGGCACAGACCACCTCTGAGCAGGCGGTGTGCCACTGAGTATGGAGTTATGTTAACCGGGCAGCATACGGCATCTGTTTGAGCCCTTTGATCCTCTTGGTGAGGTACTTTTGTGGTCTTTCCAGTTGCTGCAGGTGTCTGGTAAGGTAAATCCCAAAAGGGGCATTGTACTCAATTATGTTCCTGATGAGGGATGAGTAAAGAGGCACAATGACCTCCCCTGATCTAGATGTGAATCCTGTCATGATTAGGTGGGCTATATAAAATGTTTTTCCAACCACTTTGGCCACGTGGTCATCAAATGAGAGATTGCTATCAACTTCGGTCCCCATGTCCCTAATTACTTCTTCCGTACGTAATGGATTACCACCTATGTGGTCATTTGTGGCCACTTTGTTTTTGCCAAAGGGGATGACTATACACTTTGTGGCATTTAGCTTGAAGCCATGGCTCTGGCACCAGTTGTCTGTTTCCATGAGGCCCTTTTGGAGGATGGTTGTGTCGGCTGGAGAGTCAATTATAGCGCCAAGTTTGCAGTCATCCGCGAACTAGGTCAGCCACAGTCCTTCCATGTTGGCCTGTACCTCCGAGACATATATACCGAACAGGAGAGGTCCCAGGACTGAGCCTTGTGGGACGCCACTTGTAACAGTTTTGGAGTCTGACATGGCTCCAGCAATTCTAACCATGTGGGTTCTGTCCTTGAGCCAGTTTGCAACCTATCTAGTGACATAGGGGTGTATATTTAAGCTGGTGAGCTTATCTATAATGCCCGAGTGGCCTTTTGTGAGGTCCAGGTAGGCTGTGTGGACCACCTTCCCCTTGTCAATGGCCTTCATGTTTCAAAGAAATCAACCAGGTTTAAGAGGCAGGATCTGCCCTTAAAATCAAACTGGGTAGGATCCAATGTCTGTAAGTCCCCAATATCTTTATGTATGAGGTCCATGATGATCCTTTCCATAGCTTTGCAGACCAAGCTAGTCAGGCTTATGGGGCGATAGTTTCCAGGATCCGTTGAGGCACCACCTTTGTGGAGAGGGACCACTGTTGCTGTACACCACTCTTTGGGTACATAACCTGTGGTAAGGCTGAGATTGAACAGTAGTTTTATGTTTGGGTTTAGCTCATCTTGGAGTTCATGTAGGATGCAGCGCGGGACACCGTCTGGTCCCATTGATGCTGTGTTATTTGCTTTGGAGAGGGCAGCTCTTACCTGAGCATCTGAGATGTCAGGGGGGCAGCACTCTGCTGGGATAGATATTTGCCCTTCTGGTGGGGAGGGGGGGGAGAAGTTTGCACTGAACCTGTCAGCTAGGATGTTGGCAATGTCTGTGGGTTCAGTGTAGTTTTTTTTCATTTTGGACTAATTCTGAGCATATCTGGGAATTCCCACCCAGGTTCCTAACATGATTAAAGAAAGCCTTGTGATTATCCTTATTGTCCTGTGCATTTAATCTCTCGAAGCTGGCCTTAGATGATTTTATGAGTGCCGTAGTATTTTGCTAACACTGAACAGAGATGCCTCCCCTTTTTGGGATTTTCCTCTATCATGTAGTAGCTTCCTCCTTCTATTGTATAGTTTGTTTATGGCTGTGGTCCACCAGACAGGCAGGATTGGGTCTTGTAGGATTGGGTCTTGTTTTTATTTGGGATTGCATGATCCATGCATTCCTGAAGGTGTTCATAGAATGTGTTTATAAAGGATTCTGTGGTCTGGGCCATATTTTCCACAGGCCCGGGGGCTTTGAAGGATTCCACCTCGGTTTTGAGGGGTGTGGAATTTGCTGTAGAGAAGTTTTACACTGTGGTTTTGTGGGCAGGGGGTGGGGTCGGGATGTGAATATCCAGTGAGATTAGTTTATTGTCTGATCTTACCAGTGAGGGGTACACTTCTGGTCTGGAGCATAGAGTCCCCATGTTGGTTATGAACAGGTCCTGTATGCTTCCCCCTCTTGTGGGAGTGGTAACAAGTTGTTCCATAACATTTGAGTGTATAAATGCTAGGAACCTTTGAGCTAGGGTGTTTGAGCTAGATTAATGTTCCCAGTCTATGTTTGGGTAGTTGCAGACCACCAATATAATGGTGTTTGGAGAGACCTTCATATTTCCAGTGTTCTCAGGAAGGCCAAGTGGGGTTCCTGGGTTTGGGAGGGTGGTGTGTGCCAGGCTATGAACTGGAAGGCAGTTTTACCCACTGTTAGTTTCACATGGATAGTCTATGATGCTTCATGCTGTGCCACCAACCTGGAGGTGTGTGTATCTTTGACAAATATTGATACTCCCCCTCCTGTTCTGGTTCGGTGCAAGTTTTGGGGCCGACAAGCATGGTATGAGGTATAACCTGGCAGTGCTGGGGTGCTCTCGGGAGCCTTGAACCAGAATTCTGTTACTGCACAGATATTGATGTTCTCCATGCTAAGGACAGTTTCCAGTGTATGCATCGTGAGGTTTACACTGCTGGCGTTGTGTAGCATTACTATTAGTTTCCTATCCCTTGTGATACCTATGGAGGTGGTTTTGTCTTTTGAGCCTTGCCTAAAAAAGGCACTATGGGGGTAGCAAGAGCCTTTGCCAATATCCGAAAGCCCAGGGGTGACAGGTGCAAGCCGTAGGTATATGCACATGTGCATGTGATGGCCTCTGCACCAATTGTTAGCCAGCATTTACTAATTGCATGCAGCCTGCTGTGTGGTAATTGCAGTTCTCACTGTGATTTCAGGACAGTGCTATAAAATGTTAGGTTAGGCAGGCGTAGCCCTTTCAGATTTTCAAGGTGGGGACCATGCTGGTATGCTGTGGACACTGTTCTGTGAGTGTAAAGGTTGGTATGTCTCTCATATTTCAGGCTGTCTTGTAGGCACTGAAATGCATGTTGTACTGAAACCTGACTATTGCTTCCTCCAGTTTATTCTTCACAGTGTGTATGTTAAACTGACACCTAATAATACCAATACTGTTTAAATGGGAGTATGTGCTTTCCTGTGGGACTTGTGGAGTAACTGGTATACAGCAGTGGCTCTTGCAATTTGTTGCTATGGCTTCACTATTTGGCCTTTACATTCACTCCTTGAATGCCTGCTAGGTGTCTTTACTGGAATGTGTTGCTATGGCTTTCCTATTTTCCATTTACATTCACTCCTTGTAATGCTTGCTATATTTCTTTCAGCAGCAATTCCTTATATGTTTGTTGTGGTTTGGTGGTACTGCATGCAGTCTGGTCTGGCCAAGGTGTGGGGCTTGACACCTACAAGGGTATTTTATTTTGCTGCTGAGCAGTAATGGGGCCTTGTACTTTGTACTAACAGTTATGGTTAGCAGGCACATGCAGCGCTTGTAAACTGCTATACTGTCCTTATTTTATTAGTTGGCTACATCCTTTGATATTTGTGGGTTGTACACCTACATGTGGGTGCGCTTGTGGAAGCTATTCTACAGCTATTCACAGAGTGTGTGACAGCAGACAGAATGATATGCCTGTGAGTTTGTGACAATTGCACGCCTCAGATACTCTCAGGTGTATCTTTTATCAGCCTCAGGGAATGGTACATATCAGTGGGATACACCCGTGATATATTTAAGATATTCTGCAGTTGTGACTGTGGGGTATTTTGAGCATATGTATTACTACACCATTTCAGACATGCAAGTAGTGCATACTTTCAGTAATTGACAGTTACCATTATGTGGGATTCCACACCTTTCTGCCTACTGTTAGTACACTTCACAGGGAGTCAGTGGGGCACAGTTAACATTTGTTTTCAAATCAGGGACATCCCTTTAAATCAGTCACAGTTGTGAGGTCTGGCCTCTTACCTATTCAAATATGGCAGTGTTTATCCTGCTCTGACAGTGTGTGTGGTTTGCAAGGTGCTACTGTCAGATTATTACCTACTATCTACCGACTAGCATGGCTGTTTCTCTTCTCACAGTAATGTTATACAAATCCACAAGAATTGCCAGTAAAGATACAAGAAAAGCTTTGTGTAATAGCCTTCCTATATTCCCTTTACATTCAGACCTACTATTTCATGATATATTGCTTTCAGCACAAAGTTCTTGTATATCAGTCATGGCTTAGTGGTAAGTCATGCAGACTAGTGTTTCCAAGGTCCTGGGTTCAAGACTGACAGAGGAATTTTATTTTGCTGCTGAGCAGACTACAGGCATTGTCATTCAGAGTGACTAAGGCACTTATAAGCAGTTGTAAGCGGGTTAGCGCTGGTTTGCACGGAGCTCACGCATGCGCACTGTCGCTTAGCTTCGCGCACACACGCTTAGCTAAGCGCACACAAGCGCACACCCGCTTACAACTGCTTAAAAGTGCTTACTCTCACGCACACCCATGCTAATTTCTTTGAAAGAAAAGAAAATGGGGAGATAGGAAAGTGGTGAAAAAGGGGGAACAAAGAGGGTAGGACAGTAGGAAAACAAGCTCAGGATTTGCAGGAAGGATGTAGGAAAGGCCCATAGCTGCCCATTTCTTTATCAGCAACAGCTGTGCATATGTCTGTAATTTGGTGTGAAATTTGAAACCTTCCACTCCTGAGAGAGGGGTGAGGACAACAAAATATGTTGTACAGCCAATTGTAATTACCAGTTCACATGTCCAGCAGACATGTCTGCAAAATGGGCAGCTATGTATGGGGCGTACTTTTTTTGCGGGAACAGAGTGCCCTTTTTTTATTTTTTTTCAGGTGAGAGTGGAATGTGAGGTACAGGAAGTAGGTATATTTGGGGAGGTAGGTAGGGGAGGTTAATAAACAAGACGCATACAGGGGTGGAGTATGACACGTGGGGGGGGAACACAATTGACAGGGATGGATGTTTGGATATCGCAAGGCCATGAGCCCACAGATGGCAACAGTGGAACTGAGATCCCCACCCATGGGCTGTTGCCACTGTGCCTTCACAGCCCAGGACGGGGCTGTGTAGGACGGGCAGCAGGCACACCCGTGAGTTGCGCCACCTGAGCCTCAAGCTGGTGTAGGGGTTCAAGCACAGAATGCCTGATCTCGCTACCCACCACAGACCGGACACTTTGTAGGGTGAGTGGACGGTCTCCTGAAGGCCACACTTGCAGAGGGGGGACGAGCCCCATCCCCTGCAGTGCTTCCACTTGAAGGTGGCACAGGGCCACCGGAGGAGGTTCCGGCCTGGGCACTAGTGCCAGGTGCACTCGCCAGCTAAGGTGGGAGAGGTGGGTCCGCTGTAACCCGCCTTCCCTGTTGTCCTATGTTTAGCAATATTTTATGACATTTTGGGTTAGTAACAAACAATACCATTCAAAATTAGTTGTAACAGCATGCATCAGTATTCCCATTAACCAAACACCCATGAATTCCAAACATTGAACAGCAAGCATAACACATGCATATTTTGAACAACAGTACACAATCTAACAGCATGCAGGGTTGACTGATGGCAACAGGCCATCAGGTTTGGATATGTGAACAGGGCACATGCAGCAATGTACGTGCAAATATGTTTGAACCAACAGGACAAATGTCCATAGGAATTAATTGTGAATACACATACCCAGTTTGTTGTGGAATGGCATTATTTGTGAATATAGGGTAGGGTGAAGAAATATTTCATTAACAACTTCAACTACCTATACATATGCTGTACATCTCTAGTAGCTGCAGATATATATACCCTACAGGTCTTAGTACAGTTTCCTATATGTAACCTTAGGAATGTTGGTGATGGGACTGTTACTGCTACATTAATATACATTGCATTTTATTCATACACATTCATATCTGGCTGTGTTCAGGTACAGCATCCTGCTACATTTGATTTATATGGCTCTAGACAACTGTGGATGTTCATTATTTCATACAACCATACTATCTCCATATTGCAAGGGTACAGCAACATATCCAAATTGTGGGACGGACACATTCCAGCTTCAGTACTTTATTTCAAACATTTCACTGTTTGGTTGTGGCTGTCTCATTCATTTCATTATGTACTGACTACAGTATACTTTATTCAGAAGTTATAACAGCTTTCTTGGTCGAGTCATACCTCTTTAACACACTCTCACTTGTTTTATTTTTACAATTTAAGATGGTACTTTATTCTAGGCATTATTAACATGTCATACTTGGTTACAACAATCCTTTCCAACAGACTCACTTGTTTCATATGGCAGATTTTCAAAGGGGATGTATTTGACACATGTCTATTGTCTTTAGCTTGTTTACCACTAATTTTCAGGCTGCAGCAGGTTATCTGATATTACAATACAGGTGGGAAATCTCTATTTCAGACTTGTTTAATTTTTATTTCTGGATTACAGGCTGCATCACTTATCTAATCATACAGTACTAGCAGAATCTTTCTTCTAGTGTTATTTGAACTTTATTAATATGTAACTACACTGAACTCTTTTACGAGCTGTCTCACTTATATTGTATAACAATTAATGAAAAATAATTACTAACCTGCCTGGTGGCGCAACCGCTCCAGCCTATCACCATAGGCTCGCCGATTCGCAGAACGCACACCTGCAGCTTTAATATAAATGAAGTAATATTGGAACATACATCTCCATAATATCAGCTAGTATAATTCCTTACATACATAATTACATGGATACTTACTCAGTAGTGGGGCGTTGGGCATTTGCCGGGCCTCCTGGATCCAACAGTTCAGTTGGTCCTGCTTTCATCTCTTCAGGTCCGCATGGTGGTGACGGACATGTTCACCAGTCCTTGGTATTCCTGTGGCACTGGTGAGATCATGTGCCAACCGGTTCCATGCCTCTGCCTTGTACGCTCCCCACAGAACCTGGCCCTGCATGAGTTGAGCCTCATGATCGTGGACTAGGAGCCAAACCATGTATTTGGACTCCTCAACACCCCACCTCTGTGCTCGGAAGTGACTACCCTCTCCTACACCTGCCATCCTGACTGCAAATAGGTTCCAAAATCAGTTATGCTGTGTATTCCCACCTGTGGGGCTTATATATGCCGTTTTTCCCGCAGTTATCTGTGATTGGCCATTTTGGAATTGTATCAGCTTAAAAAAAACTGCTTTGTCATGCTTCTATTTCCATTCATTCCTATATATATATGCTAATACTGCATTTGTCAGTACAGCTGTCATGGCTTAGTGGTTCAGTACTTTGACTATGATGCACAGTATCCTGGGTTTGAGCCTGGGCATTGCTTTTTTTTATTTTACTACTGTCTAGACAGGCTAAGAGGTGTGTCTGTTTAAAGGCGGCTTTGATACAGGTTGCTCAACATTGCCCGCCGGTAAGCCGGTTGGTGCGCTGCGCAGCTCCGTGCAAACGGGTTATGCTGGTTAACATGTTATTTGGCTATGAGCACGCATATTACACTATAAGAAATGTTGTGCAACCTCGGGCACTCAGTTTCAGCGTGTTAAAGTGCTGCTCAACTCCGGGCACTTATATTACACCTGTTAAACCACTGGTCACCTACGGGCAATCATACTCAGCTTGTTAGAGCACTGCTCAGCTATGGGCACTTATATTTTGTCAGATTTCTTCAAAAAAACATGGCCCATTCCATTACATTTTACTTAAATTATAGTTTTATAGATATATATATATATATATATATATATATATATATACATATATACATATATGTCAGGGGATTGTTTCGTGCTTATTTCACTAAAAATAAAAAATGATGTTGTTGGGGCTTGAACCGTGACTACCTCCTCTTTGGCCAACGTCTCTACCGCTACACTATTGTTACTTGGCTTAATTTGCATATTTAGATCTTACATGCTTTTTCAATGACTGCTAACTGTGGCTGAGCGAAGGGCACACCCGCACAAACGAGCGCAATTACGGGCAAACATTTTTGAAATTATAAAAAAAAAAAGTAAACTGTTAATTTTTACATTTTAGTTGGGTTTATAGTCTGTGGGGGCATGTGTGGTGCTGTGTTTCTTGACATTTCCGCGGACTCGCTCGTGGGAGTTTCCTTTTGGGACTGTGATTCTTCTGGGGGCGTGTCCCTTTGCAGGACTCGCCATGTGGACACGCCCCCTACTTTGCTACACGGACTGTGTTAGCCTAGGGTGTGATTCAGCATGCCCTCATGAATATGCATGGCATGCTGCCATCACCCCGTTTAACTGCAGCCTCCGTGTAAGACTTGCTAACTCTTACATGGAGGCTTCGTGAATCCTGCCCATAGTCACATAAGTCATTGCTGTCACATTTTGATATTTTTGCTGTAAAAATCATCCACCTTATACTTACTTACATTAGCAAGTAACAGTATGCAAGAATATGCCATTCATTTGTATTCTTAGACATTTATTTTTCTACTCCAGGTTGAACACTTGCCACTTTGGAAACCTGGCAGTTGCAAGACTTTTAGTTTGGGGCTGACTCTGTCTGGTGCTAGCAGTACACAACGATTACATGAATAAGTAAAGGTTGTGAGCATTACCTAGCATCAATGTTACTGTATGTATGTGTGTAGGATGAAGGTTTTAGCCTCTTAGGTGATGATTTTCTGTGCTATTCCTTGTCTCTTGGCCAGTGCAAGGGCATATTGTGCCCACCTATGTCTGCCTACACTCACAGCGGCTGCTGACTCCTCATTTACATGTCACTGTGGTGACCTTGCTAGTGGTGGCGGGATGTGTACCCCTTCCCCTTGGTGCCCCCTAGTGAAGCTGTTTTCTCAGGATAGTGTTGTGAAGCATGGCACAGATGGTGAAAATTTCAGCACATGTACAGAAATTTAACTGTAGGGCACCACCTGATGTATCTAGGCAATGGAACTGTGACTTCAGCAGCCCAGACACATGCTCTATGATATCTCTTGTTTGAGCGTGTGCCTCATTATAGTATTCTTTAGCTGGTGTGTGTGAATTTCTGATAGGCATCATCTGTCACAGTTCCAGTGCATAACCTGCATCCCCCAGTAAATGACCCTGTGGCATATCCACCCTAGAAAACATATCCGACATTTGATACTTGTGCCACACACGAGTCATGGTAACTCCCTGGGTTGCTAGCACACACATTCAGGATGATTCCCTTAGCATTACACATGACCTGGCAGTCAATGGAGTGGAAGCCCTTTCTATTTATGTACACCCTTCCCTGTTCCCTGGGTGGTAATTTGATATCCACATGTGTATAGTCTATGGCACCCAGGACTTCAGGGTAGTATACTACAGGGTAGAACTCCTGTATAGTCTGGCTTTGTCATCAAGTGTATGGGGGAAAATATATGAAGTCACTGGCATGTTGTAGCATAGCATTCAGGAACTGATGGAGGATCCTGGATGCTGATGCCTATGACACCCCCAGCATGTCCCCTGTTGGTCTCTGGAAGGTTCCTGTAGCTAAAATGCTAAGTGCTACACATACCTTAGTGTCAACTGGCATTGGTTTCCCTTGGTTTACGCTTGCTGTTAGATGAGGGCAACAGAGGTTGCAGAGTTCCTGTAATGTGTCTCCATACCCTGTTAGAGCTCTACAATTTCCACCTCATGCAGATCGTGAAAAGTTAAACGGGGGTCTAAACACCCTTTTCATTCTTATCTGTGGTCTGTTAGCAGCAGCATAGACTTGGGCCTGTTGCACATATACATATATAAGAGCAAGTGCAGCCCCTAACATTGTTTCTGTGTACAGAAGTTTCCATGGCTGTATTACAATAGCTTTTGGAATTTGCAGGGAAAACCAGCACTGAGTCAACATGGTTGCTTTATAGCTTATTGAATAGTTCCTCCATCCTGGATTGTTTGATTAGCATGCAAGTCATCTGCTTTTGCTGTAATTAGCATGCCACAATGTTTAACATGTTTGCGTGGCTCTACATGCTGCATAGAGCTGCTTACTGAACACAAAATGGTGTGCTGCAATGTGCATGTTGTGACACAACGTGCACACAGTCTTAGAGCATTGTGTAGGCATTATTGAATCTGTACCAGTGTCTATTCCTAACCTTATTCAAGCATAAGCTTGACCAATAGATGGGAAATCGGAAATTTACCCTAAGTCTGGATACCTTGTCTGTGATAGAGGCAGACAGTAACTATACCCAAATTGTCATATATCCATACACACATAGCCTTTAATAACTTCCTAACTAATGCACCCTTCCTAACAAATTCTTTAGACACTAAGGGACTCAATTGTGCTGGGTTGTATGGCTAGGCTTATAAAGGCCCTGGTGGTCTTTAGCCTAGTATATACCTATGAACCTAAGAAACAAACAAAAAAGGCAAATGGTCCTCCATGCAACCAAACTGTACAAATAAAACAGAAAAAATAAATGGTTTGCAGAGTATCTAAAACAGAACTAACACATCAGTAATTGGGTAAGCATAAAAATCTAGATCTAAGTGAGAATAGGTCTATGATACTTTGTTTAAACTTCTCCATGATGCTTTCCGGGCTGGAAGTTGTTTTTACAGCTTGGTAGATAGGTTGTTAGCATTTCAATAACTGGTTATATAACAGGAAAATCTTGTCAAGGAAATCTGTTGATTACTCAAATTGTTATACAAACTTAACTAAAGAACGCATTACTGCAAACAGTAATGCATTTCATTTACTTGTATTCCAAGCCAAATTTTAAGATACACCACTGCAGGACAAATTGTATGGTATTGAAATATTATCACCAGAATTATTGAAAAAGGGGTTTTCTCTTATGAGAGAACTGAGTACCTCTAAGATTCCAAGAAGAAAGTGTCAGCATGGTCCAAAACACTTGCATGAATAAAACTGTGGGGCACAAGCCACCTTGATGGTCTAATGTAGAATAAACTCAAACCCACTACAGTAACATTGAGTATATACTGGACTCACTCCAGGCCTCAGCTAATTCTTATCTCCTGCATCCAAAAGTGGCTGGAAACAGATGTAGTGTATCCATAACAGAATGCATCTGCATGCATGTGCAATTGGATGGAGAATATGAGTTACACTGTGATAGTTATAACTACTTTAGAAATGAAGAAATGCATTTTATATTCTGCTGCCATAGTACTTATGTATTCAGCTGTGTGGTTATATACATCATGAACTAAATGTTACTTATCTTGCACAGACCACTGCAGTGTACAAAAAGCCCAAAAATGGAAACAAATTGCAAGAACAATACTTACAGAAATAAGTAAATACATACATACATAAATAAATAAGCAAGCAAACAAACAAACAAAGCTAGAATGCATTACGAGTAATGGGACCACTGCTTACAAAATTGTGTTTGTTTTAGTTTGCATTTCCATAGATAGAAGTTAATTTACAGTTTAAAAGGGACACTCATATATGTTCACATCTCAGCTAAAACAAAAAGACACAAATTAATCTTTTAAAACTGATTGCTGTGAGTAGTCCAGAAGTCATAGTGCCTTATTCCATGTCTGGAATTTACTACAGCCATTCAGATATAATATAATGTCAATGACCTTTCATTCCATGTATAGAATTTAGTACAGCCATTCAGACATACTGTGATGTCAGTGATTGAAGTACAGTTGTGTAAAATCATAACATAACAGTAGATGTCCTTCACATCACTGTTGCAGTATTCTTCACTGAAGGGATCTCCTGCCAAGGATAGCCCAATGTCTGGCCGGACCGTATACCAAAGCCTTTAGATCTTATATGCGCTGTGTGTCGCATGTATGCTCTCCACATTGGGAATAGAGCATAAAAGTGAAGCATGGATGTAATTATCCAGAATTGAATTGCTCTAGAAGGAACAAAACACCCCCAAGGACAAAGGAGAACATGCATATCTCGAAGAAAAAAGTTCAGAAGGAAAAGGAAGCAACAGCCTGTTGGCCAGGAGGACAACAAATCACAGGGACAAAAGGTAAAAAAAAGGGGGAAGAGGGAGTGACATCTACTGTTACGGTAAGATTCTACACAACTGCACTATGTCCTTCAAAATCACTATTGCAATATTCTTTACATAAGGGAGAGTACAAGAGCTAATAAAACTGGGAGGAGGAAGACACAAGAGCCCTCTACAAACCCATGCAGGACAGCCCTGGCAAAACCTGCCCCGGCCTTGGAAATAACATCTAATTTATAATGATTAATGAAAATATGAGCACAGGAGCAAGTAGCAGCCTCAAGGATGGAATTGGTGTCTAAACCCTTGAAAAGGCACCATAACAGGCAACCACCCTAGTAGAATATGCCTTTACAGAGGGAGAAAGACATGTGCCACGAAAGGAATAACAAAAGGAAATTGTCTTATAAATCCAGGAAGAGATGATTTGCTTGGAAACAGTCAAAACCAAGATCCTGGGATGACAGAAAAGAGGAAATAAATGCTCAAACTTGTGAATAACCTTTGTTTTATTCAAATAATACATGAGCTGTCTATACAGGTGCAAGGTTTCAAGAACCTTCTCACTGGCAGACTGTGAAAAGGGGAAAAAAGGAAAGAAGTTGAATAGACTGATTGAGAGACAACTCACTAACCACCTTGGAAGGACTAGTACAAAGAGACGCCTTGTCATTATGAAAAATTAAAATAGGGGGAATAGCCATAATTGCATGAAGTTCAGACAATCTCTTGGCAGAAGTGAGAGTCCACAGCAGAACAGTCTTCTAAGTACAATGTTGAGCAGGTTCAAAAGGAGCCTGAGTCAATTTTGCAAGTATAAAATTAAGGTTCCAAGAAGGTGGAATAGATTTTCTTGGGGGCCAGATATGGGCACTTTTAAGAAACTGCTTGACCTCAAATGAAGGGGACCCCCAATGAAAAGGTATCCTGATGGCATGAGAGGCATCAAACAGAAAACCTTTTCCATTTAAACATATATGATTTTCCGGTAGTAGGTTTCCTGGCCTCCAGCAGAACATGAAGCATATCCTCAGAAAAGAGGTGCCTGAAGGGGATCAAAACCCTTTAACCCACAGTCATTTGAAGAGTCGACAAGTGAGGATGGATAAGAGATATAACCTGAGGTGATTGTCTCTGGCCAGATCAAGAAGAAGGTGGAAGCAGTGTTGTTTGGGCAAAAAGGGAGTCACTGACAAGATTTTGAGAGCCTTGCTTGATCTTGTGCAGAACTCTTGGCAGCAGAGGAGGGGAAGGAAAAGCATACAGAAACATTTCCTTCCATTGAAAAGACAGGACATCAACTTTCCAAGCCAGAGGGCTTGGTACTCTTGAACAAACTAGACAAAATTGTCTGTTCAGAGGGGAGCCAAAAAGAGAATACTCTATTGATGGACTATGTCCAGAACCACATCTCTGTGAAGCATCCATTTGTGTGCCTGTATTCTGGAACTGCTGAGAGAGTCTGCCAATGCAGTATATTGTGCTTTGAAGGAATGCAAACCACCTAAAGAGTCACTTGATAAGTGATAGCCAGATCCCAGGCCTGAAGAGACAGTCTACAAAAAAAGATAAGACCTCATGCTCCACTGCTTCATGATATTCCACGTCACAGTGGTATTGTCTGTGAACATCTTTATGGGGCCAGGAAGAAAAAAGGGATGAAAAGCCTGTAGGTCCAGAAGCACAGCCCTCATTTAGTTTATGTTGATATGGTCTGACCTCTGATGAGGAAGCTAGAAACCCTGAACTTTCAGAGGGCCACAACAGACACCCAGTTCCAGGACTGAGGCATCTGTGAACAGTTCTTGGGGAGGAATTGCAGCCTGAAATGGCAGTTCTAGACAGAGAGAAATTTTACAAATCCACCACTGGAGCTTGAATTTGAGACAAGGGAGTACAGGAACATGGAAGTCCAAGGGGTGACATTGTTAAAGCCACACAGATTTGATGTATGATTATAGCTTCCTGATATGGAGTCTGGCAAGAGGAAGCATGAGGATGGTGGAGGCCATAAAGTCTAACACTCTGAGAAATTCCATGGCCATGAAAGACAGAAAGAGGAAGAAAGTTGTCAATGACAGAACCTTGGGAGCAGGAAGACAAGCCAATGTGGGAATGGTCTGAATCCTGGAACCAAGAAAAATATGATCATGGGAGAGAGTGAGGATGGACTTTTTGAGATTGATGGTGAGCTCCAGACTTTGTAAAAGAAGAGTGGTAAAGTGGAGATCCTGTAGGAGACTATGCAAATGAGCTTGAATAAGCAAGTCATCCTTATGAAGAAATATCTGTCTCCCTTGAAGCCTGCAAAAAGCAATGACAGGAATTAGGCATTTGGTGAATACCCTTGAGGTAGCAGAAAGGCCAAAGCACAGAACTGAAAATGAGAAGCAGAAACAGAGAAACAAACATTTCTTGAACAGAGGGTGAATAGGGATACAAACATAAGTGTGAGATTAATTGAAACCAATAAGGCCTCAAGAAGAAGGAGAGGAAATAAAGTCTGAAGACACGACATCCTGAAAGAAGAGATGTTGAAGAAAGTGTTGAGAAGAGAAAAGTCCAGGATTGGTCTCTCAGTCCTTCTGGGGAACCAAAAACATCCTGAAATAAACCCCCCTTTCCACATGGGTGGGTGAAACAGCCTGAATGTTACCTTTGTCCAAAATGGACTGCAAATTTTCTGGAAATAAGAAAGATGGTCTGGAGAGGCTGTGGAATTCCTGAAAAGGAGGGAAGAGACTACCACAGCATGCAGGACCTCTGACGAATGATAGACAGAACCCAATAATCTAAGGTGATGTTGCCAATTTGGGAGGGACAGAGAAAGGCAGTGGGAACCTCACCAAGGGTGGGGGGCAGCAAAATGTCAGGTAGAGCCATATTTGTCCTAAAAAGAAGGGTTCTGAGACATAGGGGTCTGGGTAGACTTAGTAGGAGGAAGGCACCTAAACCCTTCTCACCTTTGGAAGGCTGACAAGGCTGTCTATGGACAAAGGCAGATTTAGAGGAATGATTCTTCTGGAATTTAGGAATAGGGCAGACAAAATATGTTTAAGTTCTTGCATGGCCTTCCCCTTATCCTGGAGAGACTTGAACAGGTAAGCCGCAGACGTCCCACAAAGATTTGTAAGATCCAGAGGGGCATCCAAAAGCTTGGCTTTAATATCATCTGGGAATGTCTGAATACAAAGCCAATTTTATTGTTAAATGTGTACTGTTGACTCAAGCTTAGGTTTTCAGTTTCAGGACTCACATTGTTGAGTCTCAAACTACCAAAAGGGCACCAGGTGTAAATACCTCTGTGACACTGTGAGCTATTGTCAGCTGTATCAGGAGAAATGAGACAGTTCATGTATGGCATACGCCAGCATGACTCAATGAAGTTTTGTAAATAATCTTATGTCATTTGACTGTCACATTAATTTCTACAGATGCTTGTATTAAAATGTATTTGTGTGAGTTGCTTGTGTTAAAAAATGCTGCAGCAGAATCTTGGCAGAGTTCTGAATGTGAACTGTGCCAGAGTCAGGTGACTAGATGTGATGTAATTCTATAACCAGCTGAAGGATGGACTGACAGCAGCAGTTTGTTTTTGTTTTTCTTTGGAACCTGATATGATGTATGTAAGTTATCACAGTTCAGTTGTTCAGTAGTTGTTAGTTGTACACTTCAGTGTGTGGAGTATCTCATCTTGCCTTGTGGAAGTGAGCATCTGAGCAGTACATCTTGCCTTGCGATAGTTAACTAGGGATGGTTTCTCGTTAGTTAAGTTAGGAAAAGTACCATGAGATTAGTTTACTATTATTTCTTTTTCTATGTGAAATTATGTGCAGCTGTGTTATTTTATATTTCCCATGACTGAAAACTCTGTTTATTGTAACTAAATATTAAGTATTTCCCATTTTCTATTTTATTATCCATTATTAAATATTTTTATACCTTTTCATTGTGGCTGGTCTTTTAGTGAATACTTTTAATATCTTGAGAGTACCTGTGCCTATTTTAGTGTCACTGTGGCCACTGTGAAAAGCCTTACTGCTTTGGTCACACTCTAACATTCATATCAATATTAATTTAACACAGTATAATTGGTAACTCCTTGTAACCTCCTTAGAGTATCTGGCAGGTGGCAGCTACCCTGTAATCTGCAGGGAGGGGACACAGGTGGTGAATCTGTGTCAGCCTTTCCCAGGTGTGTGTGCATGGGAGTGTGTGCGTGTGTGTGTGTGTGCGCGTGTGTGTGAAAAATCAGATATTCAAGTGTGTGTGCCAGAGACTTGGAACTGGAACACAGTGTTCCAAGGTGGCTCTTGTTTGGGATCTGGAGAGACAGAGAGCCCAGTCCCAGTGGAGGGTGTTCTTTGTGTGCTCTTGGGGTAAACTGTGTTGAATTCAGAAAGCTGTATTTGAAATACTGTGTAAATCCATTTAAATCCATTATTCCTATGTTTAGCGACCACCTCTCACTGGTGTCAGTGGTGAGGATTAGGGGTTCTTGATCACCAGCCTAGGGTAAAGAGGGGCACATCGTCACAACCACATAACAGAAACAGAAGGCTGCAGCCATGGAAGAAGCATCAGCAGCATCATACCTGCATTTAACAAAGTAAAGACAACCTGGGAAGTGGACCCTAGGGAAAGAGCTGAAGTTTTTCCTTCAGAATCAGGAAGATCAGACACAACCTTAGCTGCCTGAGAAAGAAGAGATAAGATATACCTGGTCATACTTCTACTATCCTTATCTGAAGGAATGAGCTTATGGGAGGGCTTCTCTGTAGAGACTGTAACCACAGAAGGGCACTTAAAAACTTGCAGTCCTCAGGTACCATGTAGAACTTATTAGGGTTCTTAGAGGCAGGGGGGATGAGAGTCTGGAGCTAAAGAAGCAGCAGAATAGTTGTCCAAGAGAGCTACCAAAATAGGAGGAACTACAGATGGCTTAGATGACTCCATTTGTAAAGGCTCATAGTATCTTTTTTTGGATGTCAGAGACCTGGGTGCAATCCCACTTAAAGTATGCCATCATGTGAACTACAGTATCCCCAAGGGATAATTCTTCAAAAGTGGAATCTGGGCTTAAAATGTCTTCTTCCTCCAAACTATAATCTAGAGGAGAGGAAATTTGAGAGTAAGCTAGGGATTCCTCTCCAGAATCCAAGTTTTCATCTGAGTTATCTGGTTCCTTTGTATTCTTAACACGAGTGGAAGACAAAGTAGGAGCAGGAACTGAAACCCCCTAGGGATACTTCAAGGCCATCAGTTCATTGAACAAGCCTTTTTCTAAACAAAAAACTTTTATTAAACTATCACTTATGATACAGGCACTCGACACATTTATACCAATGAAAACAAATCATATTGGCATAACCTTAGATGCAAGGATTATGTATCACAAACCATATTGACATAATTTTAGTTGCAAACATTATACATCACTTATAATCTACCCAATCATTGTCAGTCAAACATTAACATTGCTCATTCAAATCCTGCCTTATTTTAAACCCCATTCCACCCCTGTATGTATTATTTCCACAATTCACATTTTTTCTATGTAGTTTGCTCCTACCCTTTCCTAAAGATCCCAATTCCAGTTGTTTTATCTCTGTCACTATAACTAATACTTCTAGTACAGCTCGTTTAGACTTTGATTTCCATTTTCTAGTAACTGCTTTTCCGGCAGTTACCATAATTAGATTCAGCATGACCTTACTATGTCTAGGGAATTCAGATTTTGTATCATAGCTCAGAAAAAATTCCCTAGATGCACCAATTTGCTCATCCAGTATCTCTGATAGACTAGTCTGCAGGGAATCTTTAAAGTCTACCAACTCATTACACTCCCAGAAAATACGTTGCCAATTATCTCTTTCTTCCTTGTCACACCTCCAACATTTGCTGTTTACTTGACAAAAATTTTTTTTGGAGTCTACTTGGGGTATAAAAATACCTATGTAAACATTTCTAAGCAAAAATACTAAATCTTCCAGATTTTGTTACATATTTCAGAGACATACATATATCCTGCCATTGTTTCTTTGTGAATTGCTTATCCAATGTTTCTTCCCAATCCTTTCTAACCTCCTCTGATTGATTCTTATAGTTATCAAGCAAAATTGCATATGCTCTACTTATTTTTTTTACCTGCAGCTTCTGTTCTAGATTCTACTAAAAACTCTGCCAGTGCTGGTCTTTTGTTTAAGACTCTTTTATTTTTTTGTCCTTGCCTATACTCTAATATCAATCCTTGATAGGGAAGGCAATCTCTAACCTGCAGTCCAAATAAATTATTGGTGTCTTCCCATTCTACTACCTTCCCCTCTCTAGTTATTTGCTCCCTGTACCTAGGTTCCTTTGCCAGTTTTCTCCAGTAAATTCCAGACTCCTCTTGCCTATTGTCTGTATCCCTAATTGCATTCATCCCTATCAGCAGAATCTCCTTTCTCCATTCTCGTGTTGGCTTAGTTCTTAGAATATTTTCTGCTACTTGATGTATATAATATTCTGTATGATTATTGTTATTTTCCTTAAAGATCTGCATCCAAAATCCAAGTTTCTCCTTGTTTCTTGATCTTCCCTCATTTCATCATCTTGCCTTTCCACTTTGAATTATAGATTAATGTTTGTGCTATGTATAGGAGCCTTAACTGTGTAGCTCTGAAATCCCCCTTCAAAACAGGTAATCCCAATCTGCCTTGTTCTATTGGAAGAATCAGTTTATCACACATGACTCTTGCCATCTTTCCCTCCTAGGTAAAATCCGTTAGCTCTTTATTAATTGCTATCCCCAACTTCTCCTCTGGTTGACAAAAATATGCTTGACCTAGGTATGACTAAAGGGACTAAAAACATTTTAACTGCTTGTATCTTACTATCTATATCCATGTAACAGAACTTCTAGTTTCACAGTTTTTGTATTGTCTTTTGTTTAGTCTGTTTCCACATATCCTTAGCTGCCACACCAGAAACATTTTTTAATCCATACTCCTAACTATTTCATTTCATCATGTCCCCATAAATATGGATATTGCTGAACCAAATTTTAGCTTCAATAATTTCGTATCCTGAAAGGATTTGAAACGGTTTCTAAATGCTCCACAACACTGAAATGTCCATTTCTAGTTTTGTCAGGTATAAAATAATATCATCTGCAAGCAGAGACAGCTTTTTTGACTATCATACCAATTATATCCTTGAATTTCTGAGTTCTTTATTTTCTTTGCCAGTGGTTCTAAATATAATGCAAATAACAAAGGGGAAAGAGGACACCCCTGCCTGATTCCTCTGCTCAAGCAGAAATGATCAGAGAGGAACCCACCCACTTTAATTTTCGCCTCCAATCCCTCACATATCCTCCTAATCAACCACATAATTTTATCAGGGAATGCAAATGCTTCCATTGCCCTGCTCATAACGCCCTAGGTTAATCTGTCAAATGCTTTTTCTGCATTAAGACCCACCAACAACAGTGGCATTTTCTTACATTCTGCTTCCCTCTGGATCATCAATGTTCTGTTAATGTTGTCGGATATTTGCCTCCTCTCCGTAAATCCACATTGATCCATATTTATCAATTTTGGCATCACTTTTGCCATTCTTTTAGCCATTCTGAACATAAACTCTTTAAAATCATGGTTTAGTATTGAACTGAGTCTGTATGAAGCTGGATCTGATGGATCTTTACCCTCTTTAGGTATTACAGCCACCACTACTTTCTTTCAAGATGTTGGTAATTGTCTTCCTCTTAAAATACTGTTAAACAAAACCTTCCAGATCTTTATCTTTTTTTCCCTTCTAACTTCCAAAAGAATACCATCTATTCGTGGGGACTTTTCTGTCGATTGCTTATACATCACCATTTTTATCTCATCTCCTTCTCTACTAAGTGTTAGTAATTGAGCCTCATCTACCCTAACCTTGGCATATTAAATTCTTCCATAAACATTTCCATTGGTACCGTTTCTTGATTTCCATATTTTTCTGCTTGATACAGATTTTCATAGAATTCTGAAATATTTCTACTACCTCTACAGGCTATCTTATCTTCTTTGTTATAGGCTCCCTAAGCTTGGTGACAGCCCTTTCTGCTTTCTGTTGTTAAAAGTTTTTATGCTCTAGAATTATTATAAACAAAAAAAAAATAATAATAAAATAAAAAAATTGCTTAACAGTTTTTCTAAACTTATGCATATTAGTTTTTCTAAACTTATGCATATTATCAAGGTAATCCCTTATTTTCTTTTCTGTTTTCACACTGGGAGACTTGACGTCCAGCTGCTGATCAGTATGCAACCATCTTGGACGTTCTGGCACTGAACAAGCCTTGGGTACAATATTCCCATTCATGTTGAGGATCTTTAGCAATTGGAGTGATATTTTCAACTTTTGTTTTTTTCTTAAGGGAGGCTTATTCCCTAACAAATCGCAGCAGTTTTGACCCCTGGTGAGATTCAATAAGAGTACTGGGAACCTCTTCCTGGACTAAGATTTGAGGAATCCCACTTGTCTCCTCAGGAATAATAAGCCATGGTTCCCCCTCAACATCCAGAACAGACATTTGTAAAGCCACAGAGGAAGTGTGTTGGCCCCTGAAGGAGTCATGGCAAAGAAATCTGATGCAAGCACTGGACAGTCTTTAGGGCTCTCTTTTGCTTTTAGAGAGATGCCCAGTGGAGGCTGGACAGCAACAGGATCAGGTCTAGACTTCTTGACCTTCTTCTTAGAGGATGGTTCTCCCTTGGGGAGTGAGGATTCGGCCATAGCACCCTGAGCCAAGAATTTAAAATGTTGGCTCTCCAGGTATGTAGAGAGAGCTGATAACAGACTATGAAGGATCTTGAGGACAAACCCTTGACAGATAGTGCACCATGTATGGTCATGGGAAGCACAGAGGCAAAGAAGACACTGGTCATGATAGTCTTTATGGGGAATCTGCCTCCCGCACTAACATTTTTCCTTCTTGGATGACATGAACTGAAGTATGCAAAGAAAAAAGAGAAGAAACCCAATGGGACACATCAGAAATGACTTAGTAACCAGCACAGTGAAAGCGTGTGCAGACTGGCATTCAAACTGGTAGCAAAGAAGTTCTAGGTGATTGCGTCCGTACATCATCTTTATGCCATACTCCGCACATGGGAAGCATATGTGAGACATACATCACTTATAAGATCTAAAGGCTTTGGTATACAGGCTGGATGTTGGGCTATCCTTGACAGGAGATCCCTTCAGTGAAGAATACTGCAACAGTGATATGGAAGAACACCAAGCCATGCTTAATAACACTAGGTTACAAATACTTTGTCTCACTGAAACATGTTTTCCATTAATATTTCTGTATTAAACTAAGCTGCATAGTACAGTTTATTCCCATTTTCTAAACATATGCAGTTTGGTATATTGGTGGTCTTCTGAACTGTCCATAAGTGCATGTGCATGTGTGTATGTGCACATGCGAGATCCATAAAACACTGACATCCCATTCAAGACTGATTTTCTGCCTTATGGCTGTTGCTTGCAAGGACAGCCTCTGCCTCCAATGTGAATGAGATAAAACAGTAGTAGAGAACAAATTAACTGGCAAGGTAGTTGTATGCAGCTCAGTATTGTTCAGTAAAGAACTCACTTTTCAGTTCTCATGTAACTAGTGTTCAAGAGCCAGGGAATGCCCCCCCCCCACACACACACGCACACTCTCAAAGCAATGAATGGAAACTATTTAGAGGACTATGTTGTTTATTTAGTCAAATTTGACTCTTCTTGACCTCATGGATCAGCACACCAGGTCTGTAGTTGAAGAGCTACATCATGAAGCTCTTGCAAATTCATAATTCATTAGATCAGTAAAGATGTCCATCCACCTTAGCATCTGCTATACCTATTTTTTCTTTTACCTTTGATCTTTCCCAGCATCAGTTTCTTCAATAGTGAATCCTGCCTTTGCATTATGTGGCCAGGGTATCTGAGTTTAATTTTACAACTGGGCCTTCGAGTGAACAGTCTTGATTTAAATCTGTAAAACAATGGCTACTTTGATAGAATTCTCTGAAATTTTCTCAAACACCAGAGTTCAAAAGCATCAGTTTCCTGTCAAGAAACCTTTCTATAGTCCAGCTCTCACAATCATATGTTATTACTTGAAAATGCATAGCTACTTTCTGTTTGTTAACTGGATAAGTATAGACCGGTCTGAAGACCTTTTCAGCCATGACCTGGGCCCAGATGGGCAATAAAGAGTAGCTATTTGAAATGCCAGGACCCACTACAGCGAGTCCTAAAATGCTGACACTGAATGGCTGAAAAAAGATTGCCATTTCTCAGGATATTCCCTTTCCTCTGGTATATGGTGATCTCAGAGTTGGTATATTTAAGTTTGGGGAGTGTGGGGGACTTGTTTTAAGTGTGAAGAGTGATCTTCAAGATTTGCTCTTTTCCTGAGTTTTCAGCCTTTTTTTCCCATCTTGTTGGCAGTTGGCATGTTGAGCACTACCATTTCAATATGGAGCTCAATAAAGTGATACAGTGATACAAATAGAAGTGAAGACATGCAATACAGGTACACATAGCAGTAAGTGAAGAGCTTTACTTAAAAAAAGCAATAATCTTTTAATTTTATGGCTGGAGTCACCATCTGCAGAGATCTTTGGCTGAAGCACAATAAAACTGGTCACTGCCTCTGTTTCTTCCCAATCTACCTATTTAAAATTATATGATATAGAGTGTGACATCCCCCACTCTGGACCAGTAATCAAGTAACCTGAATCCTTACCACTAACACTGGAGAGGGATGTTCACTTGGAATAAAAATGGGTACACTCAGTATTTCCAAATGCAGACCTCTCTGCATCAAGCAGTTTCCCTTAAGAGCACACAAGGAACACACTCAGCCCAGGGTCTGGGTTTCTCCCCAGGTCTCCAATAAGGCTTCCCACTGGCTGAGTGTCCAAGCTAAGTCCTCCAGCACCCTCTCTGTGAAACCAGTGCTTTGTGTCTCTCTCTCTCACACACACACACACACACACAACACACACACCTAGGAAAGGCTGGTAGAGATTAACCGCTCTACCAAATTCGCCCAGACTATAAGGACTGCCACCAGTCAGTTACTATAAGGCTTTTAAAGGGATATCCAATTATATGGAGTAAAATTAATACAAATGGTAATGCTGACCAAGCAGTAAGACTTTCAGGAGTGGCCAGAGTTATCAAATAGATATAAGTACTCTCAAAGATTAACATATTTTCTTAAAGGCCCAGTCACAATGAAAAACTTAAATATATTTAATAATAAATAATAAAAGAACATGAAAATACTAAATATTTATTTATAGTAAACACCAGACTTTCAACCACAGGAAATATTAAAATAACACAGATGAATAGATTTACACAGACACAGAAAACAGTACTTAACTAAATTCCCCTGGTTCACTTACTAGAGCAAGGCAAGATGAAGAAGTTGAGGGATCCTTCTATGTCAGGTTCCAAGAAACAGACTGCTCAGTCTGCCTGACAGACTTCTCAATATAACATCTAAATATTATTTCTGGGAGATCTTACAGAATGACATCACATCTGATCATCCCCCTCTGTTTCCCACATTATCACCAACACTAGAAGCTGCCAGGATTTTATCACCTGTATGTTACCATATGCACA